>NC_141603.1:46904463-47244463 GCF_047967505.1 Dipteris shenzhenensis | reverse complement strand
AGACTGATGCAAACTCAAGAATATCACCATTGAAATTACATTGTACGACCATCCATCTGCCACTGCTGTCATTGAAGGCTAACTGAGGCTCCAGCTCATGTCTAACCAGTATGCATACACCTGAGTAGGTGGTGGTACCAGCATAGTATATGTCATAACCGCCAAAATAATCATGATGACCAACCTTAGAGTGTTGATTATGCTCTTGCAAACAAACAATATCTGGCTGCATTTTATGTACATAATTCCATAAAAGCCTCCACTTTGAGACATTGCAGAGGCTCTGTACATTGTATGTAAAGCACTTAAGTGTTTGATGCATGAAAGAGGTATATACAGTAAATTATAAGGATAGAACAAGATGTCAGAGAGGCAAAGCCTCTGCCTGCATGGGCTGCATTCCCTCATGATCCGTGAAAGAAATAGCATTATCCCCTTCTTCAGAATCACATATGGGGATGCCCTTCTTCAAAACCCCCACCCAATTTTGAAGGACAGGAGCTGAAGTAGAAGCCTGTCCTAGTGAGGGAGCAGAAGCATCCCATTGACAAGATTGAAAGGGGCGTTGCTTCAATACAACTACCTTCTTAAGCTGTTGAAAACCATCTTGATCAGTTCCCGCAGATTCCTTCATCTTCTCTTTTTCTTTATCTTTTCCTTTTCCAGCAAGTGATTGCACCTGATTAATTGGTTTGGCATTCTTTGCTCCATTTCTATTTGCTGTCTTAGCTTGCAAATTCTAATTCTTTTCCCGTGTCTGGGGCGGCAAGGCATTGGGAGGGGGCTGATGCAGAACCATTGGGCATTCAGAGGCTAGATGCCCAAACTTATGGCAAGCAAAACAAGCAGGAGCAAACACACCCCATTTCAATTCAAAATACTTTTTTCCCAATTGCACTCCCTCAACTTCCACTGCAATAGAAGGAGGGGTAGGTGTATCAGTGTCCTAGAGAATGCAGAACCTATTACGGTTTCCCATAGGGCGTGGAGGACAAATGACCTATCCCAAGGAAGCAGCCAGGCCAGGCAATTCTTCATGCATATAATTCGGGAAGTTAACAACCTCAACCCATACAGGACAATGATGTCGTATAAGACTTTGATAATCCTTGTTTGGGGACCAGGGCATAGCATGTACCATCTGCTTCCCGTAAAAGAGGGGAGAAAGTTCAAGTAGCCTCTACTTGCACACAAAGCATCTAATAAATGTACCTCATAAAAGCCTCTAGATGCAAAATATACTCCCTCTACAAAGCATCCTCCAAGGATGGACTTAATCCACTATGCAACATCACTGGCTCCTGGGATTCTTCCTGGAAAGAAAATTATTACTGTTGTTTGAGATAACTTCCTGAGAGGATTCACGAGGGATGGCAATTTCAATTTGTAAGTGATCTTTGGAACTGATTTGCCCCATTCCTGTCGTGACTGCTGAAAGTCATCCTTGAGTGTATCAAACACGTATTGAGCTTCCATAGTAAGTTCATCATCTTGTGATGCAAGCATAGTACGGAAAGGATACGGGATTCTACGAACTATACGGAAAGCCTGGATTGTGCGGAGATTGTACGGAAGAGAACGGTAATGCACAGGAGCAAGACCCAGAAATCATACGGAAAGGATACGGGATTGTACTGACTGTACAGAAAGCCTGGATTGTACGGAGACTGTACGAGAATTATACCAACGGGACTGTACGGAAAGGCTTGGATTGTACGGAGATGCAAAAGGACACGGAAAGGACTGTACTATACGAAAGTACCAACAAGGCTGTACGGACGTACGGAACTCAGACGTCAGAAGAGTACGGCGATGCAGACAAGCACGGATCTGTACGGTCGTACGGAAACTGTACGGCGACCGTACACACACACACACACATATACACATACTTTTTTTTTTAGTAAAATCCAATGCAGTGTATTTATATTCTCATAAATTTACAAGATGGGAAGTCTCCAAAATGGAGAGTATCCCAAAGATCACAAACATAAAAAGAAAAGCTCTATGCAAGAAGCATGTATATCACCCTCATGGCAGGCATCATATAAGGATTGCCGCAATGAGGCTCGGAAAGATTCATATGACTTGTGAATCTGCCAACCCAAGTATGCCAAATTATGCTCACTCCAGATTGTCCAAAGAGCCCGATATCTCACCCATGAGAGAAATAATGAGTATTGAGACAAAGACCTCATAAATCTGCCAAATAACCAAAAGTGTTTCCCAAATCTGTGACCTAGGAAACGGAGCCGAAGATGATCTGAAATTCTCCCAAGGAGGTTCCTAGAACCCGGGCAGTGCCAAAGCAAATGAGGGACAGTCTCTGAAGGAGCCTGACATCGTAAACATGTGGATGGTGCAATGTGACGTTTGTCACGTGTGATTCCCACTGACAATGTGCCTGTCATGCATATCCAAAGAAAAAGTATTTGTTTCAAGGCATTTTACACTTCCATAATATCCGGAGATTCTTCCGCTACCATGAGAGGGGCTTCCTGATATGCCACAGAGTATTAGCATATTGTTGATTCCATGGAGCACGCTGAAGAAGCCTGTAGGCTTTGATGGAGGTCAAGGCAGGCAGAGGAACAGGATGAGAGCATGTAGCAGAGGGTTGCAATTGCCAATCCATAAGCCTGTCTGTGCCAACCATAGGAGGAACAAGTAGAAAAGGAAGTAACAAATCAGCAATTTTTTTCCATATCGACCTATGATGCATTCCCAATGCATAGGAAGCAGTGGCCTGAGGAAAAGATAAGACATAGCCCTGATCATCTACCACATCATTGATGTATCTAATTCCCAATTTCATGAGATTATATGCCCGAACAGGTTCCTGTAAAGCAAGTGGAATGTCAAAGATGGCACTCCAATGAATACTTTCTTTCCTCATTGAGTTTGTCCCCGAGCGATAATCGAGAGCCCATTTGACCTTAGAAAGTACTTGTTTCCAATCAAGTATCAGAGCAGTAGAGAAAGGACAGCCAGGTATCTTCCCTACAAATCTCCCAATGACAACCTCCCAATGATCAGTAGTCCAATGGCCATAAGCAGAAGTCCTCATGTTGACACACATGGATGCTATCATACAAGTCCATGGCTGTTGTTGACGGAAAAAAGTATGGAGCATAGTCGCCTTTCTTGCAAGTACATGATATCTTATATTGAGAACATTAAGTCCACCATGCATCCTAGGAGAGCACACCATTTCCATCTTCATCAGTCTCAATGCTTTCACAACACTTTTTGTCCTCCATAACAGCTCCATAGCTTGAGACATAAAGGCTGAAATATCTCTAGAGGACCAATGTAGCAAAGGCAAAAAGAACTGAACATAGGACATTACAATGGACTGTACTATTCTGAGCCTGACATGAAGTGGCCAAGTAGAGATTTTTCAATACTCCAGTTTATATTTAAGTCTTTGGAAGATCCATTTTAACTGCTGCTTCCTGGTGATATGCCATCCTATAGGATATCCCAAATGCCTGACTACATCTTTGGAATGCACTACCTGACCTGGCCAGAGAATAGAATGCCAGTCACATTGTTTCAGGGGAAGCAATTTAGATTTGTCAAAATTGACATGCAATCCCGCTACTAATCCATACAATGAGAGTGTGGTCATAAGCATGTGAGCTTCCCGAGGAGAGTTCTCTGGCATAAAGAAGAAATCATCAGCATATGCTTGTACCAAAAAAGATGCGGCTCCAGGGATTTTAAGACCAGTCATCTGTCCTGTGTTTGTAAGATGATCAAGATACATCAAGAGGGGATGGGTAGCAATGGCATAGAAGAGAGCACTAAGAGGGCAGCCGTGTCTAACTGATCTACCCAATGTCCATGACCGAGATAGATGACCCCCAAGAATGCACTGAGAAGTAGAGCCAGAATAAAGCCAATAAATTGCATTTGCTATCTTTGGACCAAAGCCCAACTTTGTCATGATTTGAGAGATAAAATCCCATTGAATAGTGTCAAATGCCTTAGCAATATCTATCTGCAATATGAGCACATCTTGATGCGAGTACTTAGCATATTCAATTGCAGTCAATGCATTGGAGATATTGTCATGGATTTGTCTTCGCCGCACAAACCCATACTGATGAGGATGAAGGCCCGCATTTAGTATCCCGTGAAGCCTATACACAATCATTTTGGCAATGAGTTTGTAAACTACAGGCATCAAAGTAATAAGCCTCCAATCTGACATATGGTCACACAGATGTTTTTTGGGCACAAGTTTGATTATGCCATGCTTCCAAAGGTGCGGCAAGTGATTTTCTTGCCAGACAACATTGATCATTTGCAAAAGGACATCTTTCAAATCATCCCAAAAAGAAATATAAAATTCCACCGTAAGGCATCCCAGCCACGGGACTTGTATTTGCTGAGGTGGGACAATGCATTATCAAGTTTTGTGTCAGTAAAAGGTCTCTCCAATGTAAGTGCATCATTCATTTCCACTATCTCAGAAACATATTGAAGAAATTCAGTCCTCGCATCAGTCATTTGATTTGATGGGGAACCAGGAGTAGAGAACAATTTCTGAAAATAATTTTGGCATTCATCTTGGAGATCAGAGAAAGAGTGCATCCAAGAGCCATCTAGCTTCCTTACCCTTAGACATGAGTTTTTCTTTCGAGTAGCATGCAGGCCCTGGAAGAAGGCTTTTGATGGGTAGCCCTTATCCATGAGGGGCTTCATTCTTGCTCTAATCTGCCATTTGTGCAATTTCCTCTGATCATTATCAATCAGTTTGATCCGAGCATGTGAAAGGGAATCCTTTTCTGATTCAGAGAGAGGCCTTAAATGTGAAAATTCAGTCAATTGTTGTGCTGTCCTTTTTGCCCATTTAACCTCATTCCTCCATTTAGTCATATGCCAGTTTCCATACTCCCTAATGACATTCTGTATACGAGAGACAAAATTGTCCCAAGCATAATCCATGTCCTCCTGGGCATGCAAAAGCAAGGGATGAATTGCAAGTCTGATCAATTGCTGGAAATATTGGTGTCGGAGATAAGCCTGATTAACATGCAGTAATCTACTGGAAAGAGGTGGCAAATCATCTAGTGGCATACCAAGTTGCAGATTTATCCATAATGGGGCATGATCTGACAAGCCCAATGAGAAATCTATAAGGAGATGAGGGCTAAAATCTGCATATTGTTATGGGTAAAACAAATACCATCTGTCAAGTCTTGCCCAATATGTAGTAAATGCATTATGATGAAAAGTATATCCAAGCACTGACCCTTGGAGAAGCAAGCATAAATTCAGCGTGCACAGAAAGAAGCATGCTATCCCATTTCTGCCTTTCCGATGATGGTGTTATCTCTCGGCAGAGGGGAATTATTAAAATCTCCACAAATAAATGCATTAGATCTCCATGGATATTTGCTTAAAGAATCCCATAAAAGAGCCCTCGTGGCAGAGGTCTGGGAGGCATAGACTGATGCAAACTCAAGAACATCACCATTGACATTACATTGTATGGCCATCCATCTGCCACTGCTGTCATTGAAGGTAATTGAGGCTCCAGCTCATGTCTAACCATTATGCATGCACCTGAGTAGGTAGTGGTACCAACATAATATATATCATAGCCGCCAAAGTAATCATGATAACCAGCCTTAGAGTGTTGATTATGCTCTTGCAAACAAACAATATCTGGCTGCATTTTATGTACATAATTCCAAAAAAGCCTCCACTTTGAGACATTGCAGAGGCTCTGTACATCGTATGTAAAGCACTTGAGTGTTTGATGCATGAAAGAGATATATACAGAAAAGTATAAGTATGAAACAAGATATCAGAGAGGCAAAGCCTCTGCCTGCATGGGTTGCATGCCTTCATGATCCATGAAAGACACATACACACACACATATATATTGGTGTTTTTATTGGCCCCCGGCTGTCTGCTCTCTTCTTCTTTTGCTATATCAGTCCTGCCCTGTTTGCCTCCATGGAGGACCTTATCAAAAGTTATTCTCGGAAGGACTTGTTCCGGGACCCCAAAAGACAGCAAGTTGAATTGCCTACTTCAGCCTCTGAAGATGCTCACTATGTTTTCGATATGCTCAAGGATGAATTCCACCAGAGCCGGAAGGAGTGGGCCAAACCTCCTCCGGCACTTAAGTATAAGTTGAAGCTGCCCTCATTGGTTACTCCTCTCCGGAAGTTCTCTCAGCAAGCGGTTATCATTTTTTTCCCTGGGAAGTTACCCTCTGCAAATGATGTAGCTCCCTCTCGTTCAGAATTCAAAATGAAATTTTATCTAAAGAATTATTTCTGGAATCCCTACAAAAGGCTGCGGGGACTGCTGCACAGCCAAGAGACGGTACCAAGAAGCACAAAGAAAAAAACCAGTGCCCCTACCCTGCTGTGCCGGGCACGGTTGTTATTAAAGTTATCACCCATGTGGTCCCAAAAGAAGAGACACAAGATACCGATCATTGAGGTCTACTATTGTTCTACTGATTTTGAAAGCCACTTCTCCCCTGTTTTGCTGCTCTCCAGGGGAGAGAACTTATCATGATGTAAAAAGTCTTTCTTAACTTTTTAATAAAAAAGTCATTTCTGTTTTTTTTTTTAAGAATATATCCAATCATAAAATGTAAAATTTTTGTGAGATGAGCAAAAGAAAAATGAGCGAGAGAGGGGGAAGAAGAGAGAGAAAGAAAGAAAGTTTATTAAAGTCTTCGGAAGACCAATGGGTCTATGAGACTGTGAAAATCCTGATACAACAAGCTGTGGTAGTGGAGCTACTAAACGAGCCTCCATACCAATGCAAAATGCAAAAATGCAAAATGGCAGTACTAAGTCCTAAGTACAGCATAGTCATGTTGATGGTCAACTATATATCAATCTCAGCATCGTCATCAATATCATCATCATCATCGGCAACAACAAGATATCAGGATGGATGAGGCAGTGGAGGCATGAAGTCGGCAATAGAGTGCTGTCGGCCCCTCAGAGGTGCGGTCCTCGCACATCTCTTGGTCATAGCTCTGCGTCTGACCAGGGCTACTGTGACCCCCGTCGGTCGGGCTCCGACTCTAAACAAGGAGGGGATGTCCCCAAGTGTGATCTGTGTGTCGACCCTCTATCTGAGCTATCGGGTCACAAGCTCCGGGTCACGATCATGTCGAGGCCTCGTCTCGTGGGGGTCCATGTGATCTAGCTGAAAGAACTCCATGATAGAGCTCTGAGAGGGATCAACCGAGGAAGAAGTCTGCTCCTATCTCCGTGCTCGGAGTATCCTCTCACAGTGTCTAAGTGCCTCATGAATGAAACCTGCCCAACACCGCTGGTCTAGGTAGGAGAGGAAACAGGCCAAAATCCAATAACTATCCCTAAAGAGGCAGTGGAAACGCCTTCGGATCTCATAGTACACAGGACACCTGAAGATGAAATGCTCCTCTGTCTCAACCTCCTGCATGTCACACAGTGTGCATATGCGCCTCTCCCAGGGTAGTCGCTCTGCTCTGCCGCTCTCCATGCGACGTCTGTGTGAAGAGACCCGGAACTACCCAAGGGAGATCCTCAACGAGTGGGGTAGGTGAATCTGCGTGTATCCTAGTGGGTCAATGAAACCCTCCGTTGTGATATGTAAGAAGTGATCTCTCTAGAAGCTAAGCTTCACTGGGAGTTCACTCGGTCCCAACCAGGTCCGAAATGTGTGTAGCTGTAGTAGATCCTCACGGATAACCTGGTTGACCTTGTGTAATAAGAGGGGAGAAAACGGAGCATCCATGCTGTACTGGAAGGGAGGTAGTCTATCCATGTGGAGCCCCAATCGCTCAAACCATCTCTCTGTACGTGCATGCCAACACCTCTGGTCTCCTCCTGCTGCAAGTGCCATAGAAGAGGATAGAGCTATCCATGGTAGCCTGCTACGCCTCGACATATAAACCCCATATTCCCTAACTCGGTACAGATACGTGATGACCTGAAATGCAGCATCTAGCTGTAAAGGGGGTGACCCAAACTCAGCCTGACTGATCTTGTGAGGAACGGATGACTTACCACGAATCACCCGTGATAACATGAGAACCTATAGCCGCTCCACAAGGGCCCACTCTGTATCTGACAAGTCTGGCCCCCAACAAGGGCTGGCGTACATCCCCGTTGGACGAACCAAGGAGTCAAAAAGCAACCCCTTGGTGTGTGGATCCTGAAAGTTCGAGGCCAATGAAGCATACTCTCAACTCAAGCGTGCCTGCATCGCGGGTCTCATAGTGAAGTTAGGTCCAGAGAAGATAACCCCAAGGTAAGTGTATGATGAAACCATCTCAACAGATGACCTCGCAAATGTGAACTGCTCCTAACGCATGATGGCTCGAGATGTATTGAAGATCATGACCTTGGTTTTAACCAAGTTTACCTTCAAATCATGAGACTCACAAAAGGACTGTAGTGCGTCTAGGTGTCTTTGAAGTCCCTCTAGTGGGGAAGACAAGAGAGCCACATCATTTGCATAGAGCAAAATCTGGATCAACATGCCCACAAGAGAGCAACCTACACCCTGTTTCTACATCACTGTCTCAAGCTCGTCAATGTAGAGGCCAAACAAGGTAGGCGACAAAGGACACCCTTGTTTGACCCCGATGGTGCTCATGATCTCGTGTGTCCACCCGGATCCTACCCGAACTCTGCCTGAAACTCTCTCGTAAAGTGCCATGACAACCCAAATGACCTCCTGGTCATAACCCAAATCCTATAGGCGCCGTATGAAATGGGCTCTCGGAACCGTGTCAAATGCCTTGCGGAAATCCAAAAAGCAACAATAAACCCTCTGCTTCCGTGACCTCGCCTCCTCGATGATACATCTGAGCGTGAGGATGTGGTCCATGGTTCCATGATCACGCCGAAATCTGGCATGTCCTACTGCTCTAAGTCCTCCACACTCTGCAAGTCTGCTAACCTCGGAGTCAAGTACTGATGCATAAATCTTGGACATGACATGTCCAATCATAATGGTCATGTAGTTCTCCGGTCTCATGGGATCCCCTGCCTTGTGAATGGGTGAGATAGTGTCAATGGTCCAAGTGTGTGGAAATCCCAAATAAACAGCTTCATTAAAAAGCTTTGCTAAGATCGGGGCTAGGAGGTTAATCCCATATGCAATGAACTCATTACATAGCCCCTCATGATGCTTCGCTCGGCCATTATGAAGTTTCATTATGGCATCCTTTACCTCTCCTCTAGTGAAGAGGGTGCAGGATGTGGGACGAGGCATGTGTAAGAGGCTAGGGACTGGCTGATTTGGGATGTCATAAAGTGTGCGTGCATAATCAAACGAGATCTGAGTGTCAGTGAGTGGCGGAGGGGACCGTCCTTCTAGAAATCTCCGCCAAAAGTCCTTAGAGTTGTTACTAAACAAAATGTTCAGTAGCTCCTCCTCGTTCCAACGAACGAAGTCTAGTTTCTTCCTCGCTACCAGTCTACGGTATTCGTGTAGCGTATCTGGTGCGCTCGAAAGACTGTTTTTGGTTTAGAATCTAAGTTGACGGCGTAAAGTCTTACACTCATCATCGTACCAACTATTACAGGATACGGTTCCAGGGGGGTGGGCTAGGAGGTTAATCCCATATGCAATGAACTCAGTGCATAGCCCCTCATGATGCTTCACTCGGCCATTATGAAGTTTCATTATGGCATCCTTTACCTCTCCTCTAGTAAAGAGGGTACAGGATGTGGGACGAGGCATGTGTAAGAGGTTAGGGACTGGCTAATTTGGGATGTCATAAAGTGTGCGTGCATAATCAAACCAGATCTGAGTGTCAGTGAGTGGCGGAGGGGACCGTCCTTCTAGAAATCTCCGCCAAAAGTCCTTAGAGTTGTTACTAAACAAGATGTTCAGTAGCTCCTCCTCGTTCCAACGAACGAAGTCTAGTTTCTTCTTCGCTACCAGTCTACAGTATTCGCGTAGCGCATCTAGTGCGCTCGGAAGACTGTTTTTTGTTTCGAATCTGAGTTGACGGTGTAAAGTCTTACACTCATCATCGTACCAACTATTACAGGATACGGTTCCAGGGGGTGGGCTAGAAGGTTAATCCCATATGCAATGAACTCAGTGCATAGCCCCTCATGATGCTTCGCTCGGCCATTATGAAGTTTCATTATGGCATCCTTTACCTCTCCTCTAGTGAAGAGGGTGGAGGATGTGGGACGAGGCATGTGTAAGAGGTTAGGGACTGGCTGATTTGGCATGTCATAAAGTGTGCGTGCATAATCAAACAGTGAGTGGCAGAGGGGACCGTCCTTCTAGAAATCTCCGCCAAAAGTCCTTAGAGTTGCTACTAAACAAAATGTTCAGTAGCTCCTCCTCGTTCCAACGAACGAAGTCTAGTTTCTTCCTCGCTACCAGTCTACGGTATTCGCGTAGCGTATCTAGTGCGCTCGGAAGACTGTTTTTGGTTTCGAATCTGAGTTGACGGCGTAAAGTCTTACACTCGTCATCGTACCAACTATTACAGGATACGGTTCCAGGGGGATGGGCGGGTGGAGCAGGTGGTGTGGGGGGAAGCGTGAATGACAGCCTTGTGTAGTGAGCGAGTGACAAGGGCAGCACGATCCTCTAAAAGGGGTATGAAGTCAATATAAGCGAGAAGTATGTACAAACGGCCAGAGTAAGAATGTGAGTGATCCCGATCAAAGCGTATATCGTGGTGGGTGGAGTAAGCACTCAGTGGGGTGAAAGGTGATGTGCGAAGGGAGGTGGAGATGCTAAAGAAAAGGCATGTATGATCAGCCCCTGGGAGGAGAGTTGCTACAATGAAGTCAGTAATGCGAGATGTGAAGACAAGGGATCCCATGATGTAATCAACAACACTGCAGCCCCCCCCATGTGGAAAGCATGTGAAACCACCTGAAGCGGGCCATCTGTCAAGACCATTATAGATAATGAGATCATGTATCCTGCCAAGGTCTAATAGGGCTTGCCCATAAGATGAGAATGGACCTCGCCTATCAACCGAAACCCGTAGCATACCTGCCTCCTTAAGGTCAATATTTGGCAGTAGAGTGAAATCATCTCTGAAGTCAAGAAGTGGTTTCTGACAGGCCCTTGTCCTCACGTTGAAGTCCCCCACTAGGAGGACTTCTCCGCGGCTAGAGAAGTCAACGATGAACTAATAAACAGCAGCAAATGGGGATGTCTCATCATCACCTCGGATATCTCTAGCAAAGTGGGAGGTCTCAGGGGAGAAGTAGCAAACTGCGACAAACAGATCCCGGCTGTCCATGTGTCGAATCCGGAATCTAGAATGTGTATCTCTCTACTCTACTGAAATGGTCCCCCGAAGTGTGGATCTGGAAAGGATTGCAACTCCACCTGAACCTCGAACTCCTCTTGTATCCCTTGTCTCATCTCTGTAGGCAGACTCCCATGTATATCCGCTGACTATTGGAAGAGGGCGCTCTGGACTCTGATGTGTCTCTGTATAAAAGACTATGTCATGGCTTGTATAGGATTCCGAGAAGTTCCCTGGTTCTCACCATAAAGTACCATTACAGTTCCAAATGGTGCAGGACAGGGTCTCGGATATCTGAGTCTCATAGACCCGCTTCCCTATGTAGGGGAGGAAACAAGTGCCCCACGGGGGCCTACAAGAAGTTGTCCCTCTCGTACCACTGTCCACTTCCCCTCCTTCCGGGCCTGATCCCGCTGCTGCAACAAAGAGCGCCTCTCCTCAACCTGTAGAGGTGTGAGGTCCTCATCCATAGAGATCGTTGGCTGATCTCGAAGGACTGACCTGCGTCGTAGAGCTGAAAGTCGTACCTGAGTGTCATGGAACCGTATGATCAGGGGTTGCTCTCGGTTGGGATCTCTCCCCACCCACCATGGCCTCTCTATCATGTGCTCAACCACACCCAGGGTGGCCACGAACGCAATCGCATCTACCATCGGTGTAGCCTTAGTGCGTGGGATCCCGCGTACTCTGATGTTGAGAGCCTTAATGGCTCTCTGCTGCTGCTCCATGAGGGTAGCCGAAAGGTTATCCTTGCGGGTTCCCGTTTAGCCACGTCAACCCATCTGGAAGTCTCCTCAATAGCAGATTGCATGCTCACAATATGTGCCTCGACCAATGGGGTACTCCCTGGGACAGTGTGTATGGCTGTGACCTCCTGTTGGAGCTGCATGATATCCTGTCGGAGTCCATGAATAAGAGCCGCCTGCTCTCGAATGGCCCTAGCCTGCTCATGTATGATGCAGCTCTGCTCCTGATTGAAGCGGACCTGCTCCCGTGCGAAGCGAGTTAGCTCCATCTCATGCTCACAGAAACTATGTATCTCCATGAGCAAGGTCTCACGGGCCTCTAGTGTATCAGCCCACCGATGTCCATGCTGAAACTGTGGTGATTGTGGCATGAAAGTGTGGAACTGAGTCCGACAACTGGACGGTGACTAGGTGAACTGTGTGAGGAATGGAGATGACTGTGGAATGGATGAGGCAGTCCCAACGGGGTGTGGGAGCGTGGGCTGACTGAGAGGGAGAGGGGAGAGTGAAGCGTAATGCGGAACAGTGTATGGTCATAAGCAGTGCGAGAGCTGTAACAGGAGAGAAGGGGAAGGGAACAACAACTAGCGCCATGGGCATGAGTATGTCACTGATCGTAGATGTAGAGGGAGCTGAGACTGGAACTGGAGCTGAGCCTGACGGGGACTGAAGTCGAAGTAGAGATAGAGATAGAGGGAGCTGAGGCTGGAGCTGAAACCGAAACTAAAACTATAGCAGGTGCTGAGGTTGAGGTAGAGATAGAGGCTGAAGAAGCTGAGGCGGGGTTTGTGTTGTTGTTGTCGTCTTTCTTGGCTTTGTCCCCCATTTCTCTTGGACCCTTTTTTTTTTTTTTTGGGTGGGTGCAGGTCTTAGTGTCCGACCGAGAGTGGGAGCACTAGCTCCCCCCCATAATGCAAGGCATGTCCAGTGCGAGGTGGCGGCGAGGCGGGGTGGAAGCCTGAGGTGGAGAAGGAGAGGCTAAGATGGCAAAAAGTTTTTTTTTTAATTAAATTTTAAAAAAAAGGGGGGAGGGGGGGGGAGGTGGCGAAAGTGGCGAGGGGCTGAAGCGGGAGCGGGACGAGCAAAGAGGGGGGTGGCTAGGTAGGCTAAGCATAGGGAGGGGGGTAGAGGGCGTAGGGCGTAGGCGTAGGGGTAGGCATAGGATGAGCATAGGGCGTAGGTGTAAGGGGTGTAGGGTAGGCGTAGGATGAGTGTAGGAGTAGGCGTAGGGAGAGGCTGAGCGTAGAGAGAGGGAGAGGCTGAGCGTGAGCGTAGGGAGCATGAGGAGAGAGCGTGAGCATGAGCATAAGTGTAGGGAGCGTGAGGAGAGAGAGCAGAGCAGGAGCAGCGTAGGAGCAGCGATGAAGCAAATGCAACGATGGAGCAGCGTAGGAGCAGCGATGGAGATGGAGCGATGGAGCGATGAGCAGCGATGAAGCAGGAGCAGGAGAGAAAGCAATGAAGGAAAAAATGAAAAAAAAATACATGAAGCAGAGCCAAAAAATGTTCTAAAAAACAAGTTAGTTATGTTCTCATCAGTATCCAAGCATAAACTGCCATCTAGATTTTGAAAGATTCTGGAACATCCATGTGAACAAAGTTTGAAAGTATAAACCCTTGCTGTCATGAGCATGTTTTGAAGATCTATGTTCTTCTGTTTGAAACTCTGAATTTCTTCCTCCATATTTTTACCTTGCTTCTCACTTGACCTGCTCAATACAAACGCAAGATTACCGAAGGTACATGGGAACATCAAGCAAGCTATAAATATTGTAAAATCCTGTGGTGTGGTGCAATTTGACTTCAATGTGTTAAAGATAAACTCAAAATAGGAGCTCATGCCTTGCAATCTACTACCAATGTTATGGTTCAGCTAAACTAAATGTCAAATATTATTTCCTCATCATTGGTTCTCACTGGTGGCATCAAAAACCTGCATTCTGCTATCCCAGATTCAGACTATATCTATCTACCATTCATTAATGCACAAACTGTACAGAATCTACAGGTTTAATCTTGAGTAGCATGAGTTTTATTTGGGCTATTGTTGCAGGCTCACCTGCACAAATGCATTATCTTCTCATTTTCATTTAGGGACCTTGAATCTTCATCGATGGAGCTAGTTGCATCCGAAGGAGCTGAACAATGGTTAAATAAAAAGAATCACTAGTTATACACCACAAAGAATCACTATGACTAAGAAAGAAACCATAGGATGATCAATTCATTGTTAAGAACACAAAAGCACCTTAGATATCAGGATTATTTAGAAAAGAACTTGCAGCCAAGAAAATAAACATGCAATAACAAAACTCCTCACCTAGAACTTGTGACAAAACAATGTGGCCTCCACATGGCTTCTCTTTGGCAGCAGTAGACTCTGTATGCACAAATATGTATCAGATCTGTTACTTTCTTTTAATAGAATCACGTACTGCAATTTTGAACTGAACATCAGAAGCATTACCTCTTTATTGTTCTCTATGTAACCCAAGCACTTGCTGAAAATTGGTACATGAAGTCAATGAGAGAAATTGTTTTAAAAAACAATGCAAAAATGATTTTTCAGGAGTTAACCGATACAAAGGGTCATGTCTTCCACTGAAAATCCTTGACACAATATATAGTCTGGCCATCTCAAGAATGACGATTCCATGCTCCAAGAATCACAATCTCAGCTATTGACCTTTAGAGCAAACGTCGCCTTCTAAAGACGTGCAGCACCCTTATGGAAACAGCCTTTCTAAGGTCATCATTCAATACAACCCATGAAATACGAGGTTTCAATGTGTGGAAACCTGTGTGCAACACGTTATGAAACACACCAATGACGTGTTAAAAATTCAAGAAAATGTTCTATATATACATTGGAGAGAAACGGCATACAAGGACCAAAGAGGCCTAATCAAAAGGGAGTATTGAAAGTCGATGGAGTTTCCACTCATTTCAAGACATTGATCTGTTTACTTTTGTTTTTTTTCAATGAAGAGTCTTCTATGGGAAAAACCCCAAGAGCAAGGCTCATGGAAGAAATGCATCATGCAAGGCATGAAAAAAAAACCTTAGTGTGCGAAAAACATCATCACACAGCACTCGAAAAGCACCGAGGTTAAGGCTGAAAATGCCACCTCAACCCTGTGGTGGACTCCGAGGAAAATGGGGAGCCATATCACTCCCTGAGGAAATCTTTCCTCCTGGCAGAAACTGCGTGGGAAGACCCCTGCATGCTCACCCAAACGGTAATCAAGGTGTGTACAATATCTGTCCAAATACTAGCCAATGTGTGAGAAGTGTGGATCTACGAGCCATCCACGGCCTCTATGCATCTAGATCTCCAAAAGCTAAAATGCTCGCCAGAATCTCCCAAGAAGTATCCACCGAGTCAAGTGCAAGTTTATAAGGAAAGCTGGAACATCATCTAGAGAGCATGACTCAACTAAGTGTCAACAAATAGAAAGAGCCCAATATGAGTCATGCCTCTCATAAAAGGGCCTGAGGTCCCGAGAAAGACAGCCAAGCCACGAAAGAAGGGGAAATGAACAAAGGTACTCAAAAGACTAGCAATCCCCTTCGAAAAGACTCTCATCCATATGCAATTCCATAGACAATGCTCAATAGACTCCTCAATAAAAGGCAACAAGGGCAAATAGAAACAGCCCCCAAAATGGACCTCCACTGGTTCCCTGCAATCCTCCCATAAAACGAAAAGCAAGATTTTTTTGTCCTTGAGGGATTCTAGAGTCTCTTCCAAAAGTAGTTCTGCAAGTCAACAGAAATCTGAAAATTCTCCCAATGAGGAGCTCTGGTGGACTTCCAGCCTCTAAGGCTGAGCTGAAACTTCCTGGCATTACTCACCGTTTAGCAAAAGAAGGGGAGGCTCTTCTCTCGATGCCTTGCATCAATCTACTCCCACTCCTCAGGTCTCTTGCGGGCCATGAAGGTTAGTTTGCAGGATTTCACATATTATATGCTGGACATTCTCCTTTTAAGGAATTAATATGTCGATTCTCATGATTTACAGCGGTAGATAGAAAATCATAACCCACTTCGTGTTTAACTCATTGTCAGATGCATGATAAATAGGGACACTTATGAATTTGATTCGATTTATGCTTGCATACATCTCCGGTGATGTTTGCACGCTGGGGCATACACGTTCAGAATCCCAATCCTCGACTCTCCTGTCCTAACTCCCATCCAAACTTCCCGTTCTAGGATAAGCTCGCCCTGATCGTAGACCTCTGGAGCCAAAGTTTGCATATGTCTCCGGTGATGTTTGCACGTTGGGGCATACACGTTCGGAATCCCAATCCTGGACTCTCCTATCCTAACTCCCATCCAAAAGCTCGCCTTGATCGTAGACCTCTAGAGCCAAAGTTTGTGAGACCGAGATGCAGACCCCTCCGCTCCGTCCTACTGCAGGGGACCACTCCTCCGAACCTCTCCCTGGGAGAAGGTGGTGTCGTCATTTGATGTTTGATGCTGAGAACATATGCTCCTGAATCAAAAGGATGTCCATTGTCTGTCCTACCTGTCACGGGGGCGTGAAATTCTAAGTACTTTAATATACTACAAGACCGTGACAACTTTGGTTTTAAAAGTCCAAGCGTGGGCTTAATAATGTGTAATTAAACGCGGCATGGTGCCTAGCACATAAGCGTAATTAATCCCTAGGCCCAAAGGCATTCCAAGGAATTAAAAGAGTGGTTGTTGGGAAATGATGATGTGGCATTTTTAATGGGCCCCCTAGAGGGCCATGTACCTTCAGTGGCCCCCCTAGAGTTCCAGGTGGCTCTAGTGCCTTCTACATGCTCCTTTGCCATTCCTGGACCTTCCTGGGCCTTCTAACTTCACATATGTGGTTTTCTCTCTCATCTTCTCCCTTTGTTGAGATTTTGGACTGGTTTTTCAGCCTCCTTCAGCTGAATTCCGTTTTTCTTCATAACTCCTCACCCGTTTGGATTCCTCGACTTCCGTTTGGCCCGATGGCTTCCCCTCTGCCTCCCCTTCGTAGTGATATGCTTTTCCCTCCTTGCGTTTGGTAGAACGGGCAGAGCTGAGCACTTCTTTTGCTGGTCGAATTTGCAAAAGTGGCTTTTTCTGGACCTTTTTTCTTCTACCGCCTCCTGGGCCTCTCCTCTTGCAAAGCTACAGCTTTCTGATGAATTTCGAGTGGTCCGACACGCTGGTTGACTGGTTTTTCTCAGTTTTGGAGGACTTTCCGGCGATGAAACTTCTCCAAAACCTTCTCAATGCATTCCTCTCTGAAGCACGCTTCTTTTGAGCCCAAGAACTCCCACTTCCTCGCGACAGAAGTGCTTCTTTTTGCATTTTTCAGTGGAATTCTTGCTGGTCGGCTCTTGTAAATGCTCTTTCTTCATGCCTTTGCACTCCTCTTTGGTTGAGAATGCAATTGGGCATTGGCTACTATGTCCTCTTGGCGATTGAGGACTTGGTTCGAGTCTTCAGGGCTTGGTGAGTTGTGATTTTGCTACTGCAATTTCTTTTTGCCATGAGCTATTGGTTGGCCTCGTGTGCCGCCTCTTTCTTGGCTCACAGGTGCCCAGGCAGTGCTACATGAGTCATTCTTTGGTTGGGTACTTTGCTGATTTTATTTTGGAGCTTTGAAAAGCTTTGTGAATGCCATCTGGAAACCACTCAAAGAGAGTGCAGCTGGGGTGCAGTGTGATTGCATCTGGACAGCCAATGGAATTGCACTCGGAAAAGAGAATGCCTTTGGGTTGAGCCTATGGGTTAAGTGCACTTATGTGATGGTGTTCTATGCTTGAAAGCCTTGCGAAGGCTTAGTGAATTGGGGCTGCGTGCTCAGTTGCAGGGAAGGTCTCCCAGATGCAACTTGGAATCATTTCACTGTGAAATATAAAGAAATACCGAAAGGGGCACCACGGTGTTTGGGGCCAATCGGGTGCACTTGTCTATGTCTGTTGAGCAGGGGCATTCTAGCCTCCATCCCTTTTTCAGTGGTTTTGTTTGTGAACAAATGGGTAAATGCCAAATGGTGATCATGCAATGGTTAATGGTTGTGATATATGCTTTGTGAGCTGTAAATAAGTGCTGAAGTGATTAAAGGTTTAGTTCCACTGCCCTCTAAGTGATTAGAGGCCGGTTTCACTACCACTGCCCTCTGCAACTCCTGCCGGAGTATCACGTACTACGGTTGACTACGAGCACAATCGAGGAGCCCGTGCACGTTCCAACTCACTATGGTCCAGCTCATGAGGACGGGGATGCATAAAACAAGGCTCTCCTATGAGTGGGTGTCTGTTCTAGAAAGACTGCTTTATGTGACTTTGCCGGGGGTTTGGAGGGCAAATAGTCTATGTCTGTGCGTCGACGTACTAGGGTGGATACCGGCTCAATGCCGATCTTCCGTGCCCACTTCATCATGAAGGAGAGTTCCACCCCGAACAGCTCCGCACACTTCTGAAGGGGCCAGTAGTATGCCTTTGCCTCAAGAAGCAACCTGATAACTCCTACCGCCAAACCACACATCGGCTCCTCTCGCGTGAAGCTCAGCTGAAAATTCACCTCCGCACCATGGGCGTGCCAAAGGTCCAGTCCCTGTGGCCCCATCCACTCGTCCATCATGCGTGAAATCTGATCTCCCATAATAGCATCAAACACCTCTGAGGACCACTTCTCCAACCCTGTAGAGGCAAACTGGAATCTCCAAACGGGGTGTGTCTGAGAGCCCACTGCGCTGATCAAACCCCCCTTCCGAGGCTGCAGGACCATAAGCGTTACCTCTAGTGGTAAAGGACAAGAGTCCGAAATCTCCAGATAATTCCAAGGTCCCAACCTCCAGAAGTCCCACGGTAAGGGACGCCCAGGCTGGAGGTTGGGAGCTGTTGACCGAGAGGATGAGCCCCGTCCCCCTGGCACCCTCCCCGAATGGACCTAATGCTGCGATGAGGAAGCACAAGGGACGTCGTCTTACCCTTGCCTACTGGCAGGGGTGTCAAAGCAGGGGAGGGGAGGGAGGCTGAGGAACCTCCTACGGAGGTGGAAGGGGATGGCAAGGGAGGGAGGAGGGACGGAGGCGGAGAGGAGGGGAGGGGGCGGGTGGTGAGAGTGATCATAGTAGGAGGGGCGAGGGGGGGGGGAGGGGGAGGGGGGAACCCAGGAGGGAGGGGGAGGGGGGGGAGAGGGGGGTGGAGAGGAAGAGGGGGAGGGGAAGGGATCTGGAGGGGGAGGGGGAGGGGGACGGGGGGGATAGGGGCAACAAGGCCCCCCCTGCTGATCAGGTTCGCAGGGGCTCTAGATCCACTCCTCCTCAGCTGCTACCTAGCTAACATCTTCCATCACCGCATCAGGAGCTCCTGAGGCTCACCTGCTGATGCAAGGGTGAATGCGGATGCTAAACCTCCAACACAAAAGGATCATCTGGCTGGGCAGTGGCCCCTTCCACTGGGAGAGGTGGGTCTCCACGTAAGGGCTCCTGCTGGTGCTCCTCCTCACTTGCCTCACAGACAACCCTGTCTCTCTCTCTGCCAGATGGAGGATGATGGCAGATTTTCGGAGGAGATTGCTCCATGGAGACTTGGCACCGCCAGCAGCCCACTTGACACTTGCCCAGATCTTCACACTCATGGCAGGAGGCATGGTCGATGGCCATGACTTCCATCATTTCTTTGGATCACAAACCCCTTAGGGAAGATGATGTTCCTCATATTTCATATTTTACATTTTGTATCTAGGCATTTTTGGTACTCTATTTCATTTCATTTTGTATCTAGGATTTTTGTAGCCATTTTTGGCATCTTAGCTGTATTACGATGAGGCCACCTAGTTGGCGCATCGTTGATGATGTATTTCCCTTTTGGATGATGTTGTGTCCCATAGGCCATGTATGGCCTTCCGTGGACCTTTAATAAAATTTCTTTCTTTCTTTCTTTCTGCGTTTGGCCCTCTACCTGTGGCGCTTACAAGCCTGTTTGCTTGGTTTCTTTTTCTTTTTAACATGGATCCAGTAGTCCCCTTCTGAGGGGGTCACCCAGGGGGTCTAAGACTCTTGCTGCTCCTATTTGAGGGAGTGCTCGACTCTGGCCTGCTGACTCTGCCTACTCTGCAGGGGTGGGGGGGACGGCACTCGACCATGGCCACGGGGGCAATCTCTGGCTAGGTGACCCATCTGTCTGCACCAAAGACACTGGCCAAGTAACCCAGAAATCTCCACTCGCTGGAAAAGTGGGCTCCCTTCGAGGATCTCTAGGAGGATCAACTCTGGGAGGGACTCCGGACTCTCAACCACCAGTCTGATCCTGGGGACCCCGTCATCTGCTACAACTGAGGTGGTTGACTCTGGCGGAGACTCGAGCACGGTGCCAAATGCCCGACCAATGGAGGGGAGGATGGCTCGATACTCATTTGGGAGCCCTAGGAAGCGGAGCGTAATCGAAAAATGGAAAACATGCTGTGTCGTGTCCATGTCCTCCACTGTAAAGCCATGGTACCAAGGAAATAGGTACACTAGATGCGGGCCAAGGAGAATGGGGCTCTGTTCCACGAGTGTCGAGGCAATGTCGGGGGAGCTCAGCTGGATGAGGAATACGCCTCTCCCATAGATGGTGACATCCTGGATGTGGTCACCCTCTAACGCCAAGCTCGCCTAGATCCACTCTCGCACCTGTCTCCTTGTAGGAGTGAGGCCCACAATTCTACCCACGCTCCTTGTCTTGGAGGGACTGAACTGCGTGCTGTACCTGTTGCTTGTCAACTGGGGAAAGAAGAACCTTAACGGCTGTGGGATTCGAGGATGCTGCCATAGAGCCCCTCTGGCCAGACCAAGGATCACCACCAAGATTTTCTTTCGCCTTAACAAGCACAAATGCTCCATCAGTTATTTGGTGTAACTCTCATGAGTATATGATTCATTTCTTCTAATGAACTATGCTTCTCTCCACCTCTGCTTGCTCCTCTAAGATCTCTTCCCGTTGTGTTCTCCTCCCCTCCTCTCCCTTCACTTGGTACAACGGACCCTATGTCATGTGGTTGGAGTTTTGTTCCGTTCATGTGGAGGATTGGCTTTTGTGATTTTTTTCCACTTTAGTCTTGTTCTTGCTCACATCACTCCTGCACTTGTACCACTTGCACATCGTTAACATCACCAACTAGCATTCGTCGCCCCACGTACCATTCATGACACCCATGGCACGTCCTGCTTGCTTCTCACACTAGTAGCCCTAGGCCTCCGGTAATACTTCCGAAAGTGTAAGGAACCCCCCCCCCCCTTCGACAGTTTATGGCTATCATGGTGGGACACTGCTGGTGTTGAGTAGCACAAGTGAAGTGGTGCTCGAGGGTCCTAGAGAGACGTCTTATGACAAGTAGTTTTGAAACATTAGAAGGAGCTAGTGAGAGAACTAGGAGGTACTTGAGAAGAGCGGAGAAAAGACTTCCGACAGACCAAACTCGGTACAAGAAGCATTACATGCGACGAAAGTTTGCAAAGTCCTCAACGCGAGCACAAAGTGAGTCCATTGGAGCAGTAGCCAAAGCAAGTAACTTCATTGACACTCTCATTGACTTGGATCAACAAGAACCCTGGTGGTCAGATCCGGACTCCGGAGAAGAAGAAGTGCAAAGCGGAAAACAGGTGAAAGAAGAGGGTATGAAGGACGAAGGCGCACCTCAACAACTAGCGTTTGACAACCTCAAGGACCATCTAGTGAAGGCACCCATCTTGCGGCAACCTCAATGGGATGTCGTTTTCCATGTGCATGTAGATGCAAGTGGACTAGCGATTGGCGCAATATTGGCCCAACCAAATGAAGAGCACAAACTTAACCTACTTGTGTACTTCGCGAGCAGGCAACTCAACGGAGCAAAAAGAAACTATAGCACCACTGAACGCGAGGGCTTGGGCATGGTCTATGCCATGACAAAGTACCGGCACTATCTCTTGGGCAGTAAGTTTATCATCATTACTGATCATCAAGCTCTCAAATACTTGCTGAACAAACCCACGCTTGGGGGGAGACTGAGCACGTGGATACCTAGTGAGAGCAGGGTGATTGCATCAACTTGCAGATCACTTGTCAAGGATCTCTTTAGGTGAAGCAACCACAGGAGCTGATGATGACCTTCCAAATGCGGGTCTCTTCCGTGTCGGTGTCACAATACCAAAAGATGACTGTCTGTTTGCTGTGGACTGCTTTCCACCATGATATGCAAACATTGCACATTTGTTGTCTATAGGTGAGAACCCCAAAGGGCTAACCCCAGCACAAAAGCGGAGGCAGATTGTTCAAGCTGCTCCTTTCAAACTGACTGCGGGTCAGCTGTACAAGCTGGGGAAGGACCACATTTTAAGGCGGTGTGTGCTCCCTCATGAAACACAAGCAATCCTTCAGGAGGATCACTCAGGAATGGGGGGAGGTCATATAGCACTAGAGGCTACGGCTAGAAAGATAATGCGCTCTGGGTTGTGGTGGCCAAAGCGATTCCAAGAATGCTATGCTCATGTGCGCCGCCTGCGACTCATGTCAAAGAGGTGGACCAAAGCCTACCCGACGGGAGTACCTCCCCCTTCAGCCATCCAGCCCTATACCACCCTTCTATAGATGGGGATTGGATTTTGTTGGATCCATCTCTCCTGCAACTCGAAGAGGGAACAAGTATGCCCTGATTGCTACTGACAATGGCACTAAATGGGTGGAGACGAAGGCCACGAAGGCCTGCAGTGCTCAAGTTGTATGATCAAATCATCACTAGGTTTGGATGTCCTATGGAATTGATGAGTGACAGAGATACCCACTTTCTTAATGATGCCATTACTGACCTCATCATCCAACTGCAAATTGTTCACAAGACATCTAGTTCATACTACCCTCGAGCCAATGGTTTGGCCAAGAGCTCCAATCGGACTATGTCTCATATTGTGGCTCGGTTATGTCTTCATTCCTTGGCAGATTGGGATATTCTACTACCAGCCGCTCTTTTTGCTTACCGAACAGCATACAAGGCCAGCACTGGATATTCACCATTCTTGCTAGTTTATGGCCTGGATGCGGTTATGCCCTATGAGTTCCACATGAAGACTACTAGGGTCATGGCAGAGATGGATGATAACTTGGAGGCATGCACACTCGAGCCATTATGGGATCTTGAAGCATTGGACGAACATCGTCGTGAAGCAATCCTTGCTCAGGAAGTATGGCAAAGAAGGCAGAAAGCATATCTCAGAAAGAGGAAATTCCAAGTTGGTGACTTGGCCTTGTTATATTCAAGTAAGTTCCCGAAGCATAAGCCCAAATTTGTTAGTGGCTGAACAGGGCCCTTCTTTATCACAAGGATTATTCCCAATGGAGGGGTTTACTTGGCCACCTTGGAGGGCAAGAAGTTACCAGCACCCATGAATGGCTCATGGGTAAAGAAATATCATCCTCATTGAGTCTCTCTATGGATGATGATTGCCATTCCTGTTATTTGGATTTTTATTTATTCCACACAAAAAAATGTCTCTCTTTTCCTAACCCTTTCAAGGTTGTTCTCTCTGCCAAGTAGTGCTCTTTTGGTGGGAGATCAATAAACTGTTACTAAGGCTTTTTTCTCCTTCTCTCGCTAGATGGAAATAGCAAGGGCTGTGGACAAGCGGTTGGTGTAACCACGTCCATTCATTCCACATGGGGATCTGGAACACCTCTCTTCTTACTCCCTCTTCACCCCTCTGTCACCCCTTGTTCACCCCATGTTCACTTCAACTTCACTCATTGTTCACCCCTCTGTCACCCTTGTTCACCCCTTGTTCACCTCTCTGTCACCCCCTGTTCACCCCTCCGTCACCCCTTGTTCACCCTATGTCCACCCCTCTTTCACCCAAGTTTACCCCTAGGTCACCTCATGTTCACCCCTATGTCACCCCTGTTCACCTCATGTTCACCTCATGTTCACCCCTTGTTCATCCAAGATCACCCCCAGTTCACCCATGTTCACCTCTGTATCACCCCTTGTTCACCTCTGTGTCACCCCTTGTTCACCCCTACACCCCTATGTTCACCCCTAGTTCACCCTATGTTCACCCCTAGTTCACCTATGTTCACTCCTATGTCACCCCTTGTTCACCCATGTTCATCTCTCTGTCACCCCTTGTTCACCTCTATGTCACCCTAGTTCACCCTATGTTCACCCCATGTTCACCCTTGTCCCCCTATGTTCACCCCTCTGTCACCCAAGTTCATCCCTTTGTCACCCCTTGTTCACCCCTGTGTCACCCCTTGTTCACCCTATGTCCACCCCTCTTTCACCCAAGTTCACTCCTAGGTCACCTCATGTTCACTCCAATGTCACCCCTATTCACCTCATGTTCACCTCATGTTCACCCCTTGTTCACACATGTTCACCCCCAATTCACCCATGTTCACCTCTATGTCACCCCTTGTTCACCCCTATGCTCATCCCTAGTTCACCCCATGTTCACCCCTTGTTCAGCCATGTTCACTCCTATGTCAATCCTTGTTCACCCATGTTCACCTCTCTGTCACCCCTTGTTCACCTCTTTGTCACCGTAGTTCACCCTATGTTCACCCCATGTTCATCCCTTGTTCACCCATGTTCACCTCTCCGTCACCCTAGTTCACCCTATGTTCACCCATACAACTCCCTTGCAACCACCGCCTCCGACAATCCTCTACCCCGATTCCCTCCCTGAAATTCAAGAAATCCCTTTAACACCTCCACACCACAACATGGCCGGACGCCGTCGCGAGACAATGACGAGGATATTGACCTCGATGCAGAGGCTGACAATTTCTTTAATCGCAGAAATAATAACAATCAAGGCAGGCGCCCCTTGGAAAAACTGGAACTTCCCAAATATAATGGTAGAGGAGATCCAGCCCGTTTCCTCTAGCATTTTGATGCCGCATGCCGAGCAGGTGGAGATCAATCCCATGAAACCAAGGTGGCCTGATTCCCCATGGCCTTAACTGACAAACCCTATCGTACGGCCGTCTGTACATGCTGTACGGCCGTCATCTATCCCTGCGCCTCTTCTGCCTTCCGTTCCGATGTTGCAGCCCTCGGTGTCATCTTCCTCCTCCCTTCTTGTTGCTTCAACACTTGTTTTCTTTGTTTTTTCTGCCTCAGCCCCTCCTCTTCTTGCCTCTACTCCGACTACTCGTGTTTTTCTTCGGCGGAAGCATGGTGGTGTGTTTGTCTCGCCTTCAGTCAAATCGGCAAAGCTGGATGTTTCTGATGGTCCTTCTTCTTCTCTCTTGCTGGATCTTCTTCACCAATTGTGCTCTGCCTATGTCACAGAAGCTCCTTTATCGGCTTCCCCGCTTGTTCGTTCCTTGGATTCTGCCCTTTTGGTCTCCGATCTTCATCAGGCTCAGCAATTGGGAGTTTGCCTCTATTTTATGGACAGGGTTTTATCTTCAGCTCATCTTCGTCATTGGGCTGATGTTGCAGTGGGTCTGGATTGTATCTCTTCCTTTGTCTTTCTAGGCAAAGGATTTTACTATGCCCACTGCTCTTCGACTGATGTGGTAGAGCGCCTTGTCAGTCGTGCTAGTGTTCCAGGAGCGGGTTTTTTTGCTTATGTGATGCCCTGGGATCCCCTATTTGATCCGTCTTCCTCTCTTCTGACCCACTGTCCGGTTTGGATTACCCTCAAAGCGCTGCCTGTGCCTCTTCTTCAGCATCTGCCAACTCTTGCAGCGCTTCTAGGAAGGCCTCTCCATGTTCTGAGACCGGAGTTTTTATAGGCTACCCGTGATGTTCGACTCTGTATCTTATGGGATATGATGCAACCTGTGCTATCTACTCTGGATCTTGATTTGGGCTTTGACGATCCGATGCGCATCAGGCTACATTTTGCTTCTTTTACTACAACCTGTTATCGATGTCGTTAGGTTGGTCATTTTGCACGTGCCTGCCCTTCTACTTCCATGACCACTCCTCTTGCTCCTTCTTCAGCTGTGAAGTTTACTCTTCCTTCTCCGGTTTCTACTAAGGCTTTGCTGGAAAGCCTTCTTTTATTGCTCCGACGCATTACTAGAGGAAGGTAGAAAAATCACAGGCCACTCTTTCTCTTGCTAAAGAAGTTCAGGATGTGACTCCTGTTGAGCATCTTCAGCCTCCTTCCCCTCAGGATATGGATGTGCCCCTTGCAGAGGGGATTATACAGGATGCTGCCCCTGCTCTTTCTCAGGTTGATCCTCAGAGTGAAGCTAAAATGCTGAGTCCTGCTTTATCAGATGCAGCTCTTTTGTCGGAGGATACAGATGTTGATTTAGCCCCTTTGCCTTTGATGCCTGTGCCAGAGTCTTCTTCTGTTCGGGATGCAGAAGTACCTTTTTAACTGGAATCTTTTCATCCCATGTTACAACAGGTTTTTGACCCTATGATTCAAAAATTTCGGGTACTAGCCTATATCAAGAAGAATCACAAGGGCAAAAAACAGCTTGTTTTTATTGATGGTGTGGTTTCATCACTGTATCAGTTTTTACAGAGTAACAATTTGAAGCTCGAGGATGCTGTCTTCGATCCTCCTCCAGCTTGATATGTAACTTTTTACTTGGTTGCCTCTCGTTACATGGTAAGAACAATATCTTGTTTTTGTGCATGTCTTTTTTGAAAGCAAACAATATTAGTTTTATATATTCTAATGCCCACTTGCCTATGTATCCATTCTAATGCCCACTTGCCTATGTTATGTACACTTCCTAACAACTCCCAGCTTTTCTCTGATTCACTAGCTAATCCAAAATCACCGGCGCTGGCATCCCAAAAATCCACCCAGCCTATCTCATGGATCACATGTACAAAAGATACGTAACTTTATTTCCTTCATGCTTATCCACAAGCCCTCAGTTCCCTAGATGGTTCCCTCCTGCCACATGTCATCATTTTAGACCTTTAGCTTGGTACACCATTTACCCCTCTCTTGGGGCACGACTAAAACATTTACCCCTTGGCATTTTTACACATCTAGGTGCACCTAGGCCTTAGCACTCAGAACCACCTAGTCGATGCCAATACACCCTCACCTAGGACCTTGGCAGTTACTTCCCCTGACCATTTTATTTACGCACATAAAATATTACAAAAGTCGGTCATCTAAGAGAAAATGCCCACCGATCTTTCCGAGGTCATGCTATCTCGGTTAGAGCATAAAATTCCTTCCCTCTTCAAGCATCAGCGTCCTCGATGATGAAATCTGGGAACACTCCCCGTAATTGGTACACGGATTCCAAGGTAGCTTCCGATAGAGATAGACCATGCCATGCAACCAACACCGTGGGTATCTTCCGATTGCGCACTTGCATTGTTCCTTGCTCTAGGATTCTTGTTGGTTTGCGTCTTGCATTATCCTCTATCTCCTGAAACAAAACCACACCTTCGATTATTAGTGAGTCACCTATATGCCAAAATTTCTTTAAACGAGAAACATGAAACACTGGGTGCACCTTACACCCCTGTGGTAATTCTAATTTATACGCTACCTTGCCTATTCTTTTTAGAATTAACCATGGTCCACAATATCGAGGTGATAACTTAGCACACTCTCCTGCAGTCAAAGACTTAGAGTGCGAAGGAACTCTGAGAAAAACTTGTTCTCCTTCCTTAAATTCTCTAACGGATCGGTTTTCATCCGCATACGCCTTAGCTCTATCCATAGCTTGGCGGATGTTAGCTCTCGCAAGTGCTAGCATCTCCCGCATCTGAACCACAAAGTTCGCGGCACTAGGCACATTCTGAGGTACTCCAACTATAGTTGGATCCGCTGGTCTATAACCATAGTTCAGCTCAAACGGACTGAACCCTGTAGAGGAATGTTTTATGGCAACCACTTGTCCCATGTATGTTGCCTCAATGACACATATGCTCTAAGCATATCCTCTAAAATTTGGTTGATTCTTTCCGTCTGACCATCCGTTTCTGGATGATCCCCACTACTCATTCCCAACTCAATCCTTAGTGTCTCAAATACCGCAGTCCAAAAATGACCGGTAAATTTGACATCTCTGTCTGACACTATGGATTTGGGTAATCCATGCAGATGAAATATATGTCTAATAAACAAATCCGCCACTTGCGGGGCACTAACAAATTCTCTAGTTGGAATGAAGTGAGCCATCTTGGTGAGACGATCAACCACCACAAGGATAGAATCATATCCACCTTGTGTCGTAGGCAGCCCTACAATAAAGTCCATGGAAATGCTCTCCCACTTACTTAGTGGTATCCCCAAGGGCTGTAAAAGTCCGGGTGGCTTCACCCGTTCGGCCTTACTTACCTGACACGAAAAACAACGTGTCACATATTCATGAATATGCTTTTTCATCTTTAGCCAAAAGAAATCTCGCTTCACGAGATCATATGTCTTCTCTACTCCTGGATGTCCCGCACATGGGCTATCATGGCACTGTCGCGAATGACTCTCTACCTGAGATCATTCTGATTAGGTACTACGACCTTGCCATTTCTTTTCAGCATACCATCCCTTATGGCATATCTTGCATACGTTTGGCCTTTTCTGGATGCCAAGTCATCCTTTTCGTTTTCCCTGGGTTTTAACATATGAGCCTTAGGCCATAGACTCTGGACAAACTCGTCCACCTTTTGAGTTTCTCTAATCTCGGCCATTAGAGCACTCTCTAATACCGTGAAACTCATGTTATGCATAATGCGTGACAACGCATTAGCAACTTTATTATCTTTTTCTCTTCGGTACCAAATCGTCAAATTAAACTCCTGCATGAGTTCTGCCCACCTAGCTTGGCGGCCTCTCAAGTCAGGTTGTTTACAAAAATGTTTCAGAGTATCATGATCAACATCCACATAAAACTCTGATCCATACAAATAATGTCGCCATGTTTTCAAAGCATGGACAACAGCATACAACTCTAATTCATGAGTTGGCCAATTTCTTTGAGAGGGAGAAAGCTTCTTGCTTTCAAAAGCCACTGGCCTTCCCTCTTGGAGGAGAACTGCTCCTACCGCAATGCCACTTGCATCGGTTTCCAGGAACAACAGTTTATGGGAATCAACTATTTTTAACACCGGTCCTGTGACCACAGCTTGTTTTATGGTGTTAAAACTTTCTTGTTGATTCTGTCCCCATATAAAAGGTACTTTATCTGAGGTCAAATCAGTCAATGGAGATACTATTTCGGAATATCCTTTGATATGCCTTCGATAAAATTGGACAAATCCCAAAAATGATCGCAAAGCGGTCAAACTCTAAGGGATTGGCCAAGTCAGTATCGCAGCCACTTTCTTTGGATCCATTTCTACCCCCTCTAGAGTAATTATGAATCCTAAGTATTCAAGTCTAACCATACACAGTATAGTTTTCTTCTTATTCACATAAAGACTGGCTTTCCTCAAAGTACTAAACACTATTCTTAAGTGTTCATGATGCTCAGTAATACTTTTACTGAATACCAAAATATTGCCAATAAAATGTACTACAAACTTTCCGATATACGGACGTAGTAAATCGTTCATAAGCATGACGAATGTAGCTGGAGCATTGGTAAGTCCAAAGGGCATTACCAAAAACTCATAATGACCAAATCTGCTTCTAAAAGCGGTTTTATGCACATCCTCGGCTCTAATACGAATCTGATAGTAGCCACATTTAAGATCTATCTTACTGAAAATTACGGCCCCATGTAATGCATCTGAGCCATCGGATACCTGTGCTTAACAGTGATATTATTTAATGCTCTGTAATCTATACAGAGGCGAAAAGTATCATCTTTCTTCCTCTTTAATATCACTGGCGAAGCAAAAGGTAAAAAACTGGTTTGAATCTGCCCCAACTTGAGGTATTCTTCCAGTTGTCTTCGCACCTCAGCTTCTTCTATAAAGCTTAATCTATAGGGAGGTCTATTTATAGGTTCTGCCCCCGGGATCAGCTCAATTTTATGTTGAACATTCCGCTCTGGAGGTAACCCATAAGGTAACTCATCCCTAAAACAATCAGAGAACTTCTCCGATATTTCTTTAGCCAACTCGGCCATTTCCCCATGTTGGGTAGCCTCAGTGCTAGTCGACGCATCATCAATCGACTCTACCGATGCTATACACAGACACAGAAACTCTTTTGGAGTCTTCCAAATTTCCATGGCTGAAATCAATGGTCCTCGAGGTAAATCCTTTTCATCTCGCAAAACATATTCTAACCCGTTCATCTTGAACTGGTACATATGCTTTTTCCAATCAATGGCTGGATTTTTCCAAAAATGCCAAGCCATGCCTAGGGCTATATATGCGTGAGCAAGCCTGGTCAATTCAAAGTCCAGCTGCTCAACATAGTCCTGAATTCGAAGTTCCAACTAGGTAACCCTCTGGTCCCATACTTCAGTTGAACTTCCGTCCGCCATCCTAACCGTATAAGCATAGTCAGACGGACTAGTTTTTAACTTGAGCCTCTTAATAAGCTTCGAGTTGATTACATTGTGCGTTGACGCTGAGACATCATGATTGGCTACTTGCCCTTTCATTTTAATCAACTCGGGCTCATCGAAAACCGTATATCCCGTTGCTGCGGGCTTTGAAAGGATGTTATCAGGTGCACCGCTTACTAACTTAGTAACAGACACACTTAACAACATAGGTACTAACCTCTGAGAAGGTCCCGTCAATTGCATCTGCATATGTTCCGCATTGGGACTCTCCTGCATTTCCGCGTCGCATTCAGATATTATCATATTGGCCGTGCGATGGTCTTTGTTTAGTGGACAATCTTTCCACTAATGTTGCTGAAGGTAGCCGAAGCACAATCCTTCTTTTCTAGCTTTTTCTTTTTGCTCAGGGGTCAACGAGGACTTTGACCAATCCCGGGCTGCCATTGGAGTTACTTTCCTTTTCACCCCAACGGTGGTACTTGTCTTTGTTGGTCCCTCAACCGGCTTCACCTGCCTGGTTTGGCCACTTGGCTGCAAGATACTTGTCTTTGAAGTCCATTTCCTCTGAAATCCCCCTTTTCTCGGGTACTCATGCTGAGTCCCAGCCTGCACAAACCCACTAGGTCTGCCTCTGGCATCCTCATAATTCAGGGCTACTGCAATAGATTCATCTAATGTAGTCACATATTTAGCCCGAACTTCCATTTTAATCTTGTCGTTCAGTCCGTAGATATAGTATTTCAACTGAACCGACATAAGGAGAGGGTCTGTTATCTTCATAACACATTCCCTGAACTTGTCAGTGTACTCTGCCACCGACAAATTCCTCTGGCGAAGGTTTCTATAAGCCTCCCAAGCTCGGGACTCTTCGTCAGGTGGAAGAAAGTGTTTCTTAAATTCAGCCTTAAACCCTTCCCAGGTGGTAGGGGCAACTTGATCTTTCTGTTGCTTAATCCACCATCTATCCGCTGCCTCAATAAACAGGTGAGTGATCTCGCGGATTTTCTTAAGATCAGATCTGATTTCACAAATGGCGAAGGCTTCTTCCCACTTGTGTAACCAAACCTCGATCACATCAGAACTGCGCTCGGTCATCCGACTAGCGTACTTTTCCGGTCTATAGTTGGCAATATTAGGTACCTTGACCTTCGCACGTTCTGATGAGTGTATACTGGGCTCTAGCTCTGCTGGAGCTTTGCCCTTTTCATTTCTGGATGGTCTAGCCGACAAGGCTTGCACCATCTCTCTAATTTCATTTTGACCAGCGTTCACTTGAAGCTGCTGGTTCATGATCTGTTCTAAAGCATCTTCTAATACAAAAATCCTACCCACCAGAGTAGGTGTTGTGTGATGGAACATTTCTTGCGTAGATCACGCTCTAGATTTACCAGGATTTACCCTAGAATCTTGTCCCTCTGTCTCCATTCTTTCAAAAGGGAAAATAGAAAAAAAAAAAATTTACTTTCTTTCAACTTCTTTCCGTACGTCAAAACCCCAAAAGTATATCACACTTCGAATTCCCCTTTTGCTGTACAGGAATAATAGAGTGCAACTGAAAAGTTGTATAGAAGGGAAAAAAAGATGCTCCCTGGATGCTCCACGTAGCGCAAATCACCGAGACTTCCTTCTTCTGCCAAAGCCTTTGCAAGTCTCTAGGTTTCTGCAAAACTCTGTCTTTCTGACAGGAAATTATCGGACAGCAGATAAGTGGAAACTGGTGGCCAAAAAACTCTTTTTTTTTTCCTCCACAGTAATTGGATGAATAACTGTCTGGTTACACTAATGGACCAACTGGCTGTGGTTTGGTGAACATATGAATTATCTGCAGTTAGCTAGACCAGACCAAACGACACGGTCTCTAATTTCACACTGATTCTCCGTCGAATCACCACATAGCCATGAGCTGCCTATGCGTCGCCCTTCGCCATCTCTTACAAAATCAGCCTGCTCTCTATATCATCAGACGTGCGCCTGCGTGAAGGTAATCTGTGCCTTTGTCAATTGCGATCGATGCCTACAGCTTCTCAGAGCACCTCATATCATCCATCAGGTGCCTCTCAAGTCTACCCCGTCGCGTGGAGGTCACGAGCCCCTGGAGTCGCCATCACGTCCTACTCATGAGCCCTTGTACGCGTAGGAGACAAACTACCACACAGCCTCAGCATTTCCGCACCACAGCCTCAGCATTTCCGCACCAAGCATACACCTTAACTCATTTTCTCCGTTTTGGCGTCACGCGTAGCAGAGTTGTCCCTTGTTCATCACAAGTGAATTATGCACAAAAGCAATTTAATGCACGTTCGACTCCCGTTTGCTAACAAAGCCTTGCACAAGCGAAGAATGTCGCCTATTTCAATGATACCACACGTCGTTCAACCCCCTATGCTCCTGCGATAACTTTTATACGTAACTCGTATGAATTCCTTCGTCCACCTGAACGCTCACCTGCTCTGATACCAATTGTTATGTACTTTTCCTAACAACTCCCAGCTTTTCTCTGATTCACTAGCTAATCCAAAATCACCGGCGCTGACATCCCAAAAATCCACCCAGCCTATCTCATGGATCACATGTACAAAAGATACGTAACTTTATTTCCTTCATGCTTATCCACAAGCCCTCAGTTCCCTAGATGGTTCCCTCCTGCCACATGTCATCATTTTAGACCTTTAGCTTGGTACACCATTTACCCCTCTCTTGGGGCACAATTAAAACATTTGCCCCTTGGCATTTTTACACATCTAGGTGCACCTAGGCCTTAGCACTCAGAACCACCTAGTCGATGCCAATACACCCTCACCTAGGACCTTGGCAGTTACTTCCCTTGACCATTTTATTTACGCACATAAAATATTACAAAAGTCGGTCATCTAAGAGAAAATGCCCACCGATCTTTCCGAGGTCATGCTATCTCGGCTAGAGCATAACAGCCTATGTATCAAAACAGCATATAATCTACAATCACCTTCCTTTCTTTGCAAAAAAATACAGATGCCTTGCAATTTGGTCCACATAGGGAATGGGGAAATCACACTACATGGCACAAAATGCATTCTTTAGACATACACAACACTTTGGAGGAAACAGAAAGCCAATAGTTTAAAAGAAGTCTTCTAGTGGTTCTATCGAGGAATACTACAAATGCTTCAAGCCAAGAAGAAAGTTAATACATCACAAGTTAAGCTAGCTTTCAGATTGGCTCAAAAGGAAAGAAGGAGGCAGATTTTAGAGAACTCAAATGCAGCACAAAGACATGAATTTTGCTCTGAGGCATTACTTGTAAATTTTTTCCTTGTACTTACTGGTGGGTTTTTACCTCTTTTAAGGTTTCCCACACAGAAATATAAGATTTCACTTTTTTTTTTTTAAAGTGTGTGTGTGTTTGTGTATGTGGTGTGTGTGAGAGAGAGATCTCGTGCTAGCCCTCGTGCTCCCACGCTGCAACTGCTTGTTTCTCCCTCAGTTTGACGCCCTCGAGGTTCCGTTTGACACCCGTTTTGTGTCCGTACACTCTGCCAAAAAATTCAAAAACATATATTTTTTTTTCGTACTGTCAAAAATCCGTACGATTTTGTCCATACAGCCAGGAAAAATCCGTACAATTTTGTCCGTACAGTTTTATCCATACAGTTGGGAAAAATCCGTACAATTTTGCTATCAGAAAATTCGGGGGGGAGGGGAAAATTGTACTGTCAAAAATCCGTACGATTTTGTCCGTACACCCAGGAAAAATCCATACAGTTTTGTACCTGATGTGCTTTCCTCCTTGTAAAGCATTGCTGCTTCCAAGTCTTTTCCTTAACTCGAATGGCGGATTATTCCTATGAGAAAACCTTTCACAAAGACAAGTCAGTTTCCAACAAGAAACAAAAACAGGTGATGGATTCAGATGATTCCCTTCATGACTCTACTGAGACTCGGCTTGTTTATGAGGTTATGCATGAAGGGTTTAAAGACACCTGCAAAGGTTGGAAAGATCCACTTCCCACCACTGGCAATATGGTGGAAGTGGATTATATATTTGATCTAGTTAAGGAGTATGCAAAGCATGCCATTATAATTTTCTTCCCAGGACGGATGCCTACTGCAACAGATGTTGGGAATTGGTTGACTCGAACCCTGGGTGGTTCTTATAGAGAAACTGTAGGGTTTGCAGTGGAGTGATCAAAAAGTAGACACAATACTCAGACACAACTGAAGAACGGAACTCAGAAAACATAGTGCCTGTCGGTAATATGAAAAACTGAATACAAGAACCTCAAGCCGTCGTGTCTGAAGGACCGTGGCTGAGGTGAATCAGAAAGATGATTCCATGTAGAGAGACAGTAGAAAAGATAGCAGCGTAGGGAGCGTAACGCGGTCCTCCGTGTAGCTCAATGATGACGAGGATGATGAAGGGCTGGAGCTGCCCTAGGAAATGGCTGAAAACCAGCATGCTCTGAGGAAGGAACCTTCAGGCTATCTCGAATAGCAACATGATGAAGAAAAGGAGCTGATCTGGGGCAGAAGGAGCTGATCTGGAGCAGAGGAGCAGAAGGGGACAGATCTGGAGTAGGATGGAACAGATCTGGAGCAGAAGGAGCTGATCTGGAGTAGAGGAGCAGAAGGGGACAGATCTGGAGCAGGATGGGACAGATCTGGAGCAGAAGGGACAGATCTGGAGCAGAAGGGACAGATCTGAGTAGAGCAGCAGAAGTTGGGACAGATCTGAAGGAGAGGATGGAGCAGCCAGGAGGCAAGAAGGAGAGGCAGAAGAGGAGGCAGCAGAGGAGGCAGAAGTGGAGGCAGCAGTGAAGGCAGATCTGAAGAGGAGAGGTAGATGGAGCAGGCGGGCCTGCAGCAAAAGATGGAGGAGATGAGGAGCAGCTGCAGGTCCTGTCCTGTCAAAGGAAGTGTGGGGGCAGAAGCCTTTTATAGGCCAGACCTAGCTGGTCGGTAGGTCGGCCAGCTGGTCGGTAGGTCTGCCAGCTGGTCGGCCAGTTCTGGTCGGCCAGACCAGCTGGTCTTTCTGGCCACTTGGTTGGCTGGTGTTTTGAAAGGGAGGAAGGATGGGAGTAGAAGATGGTGTTCTAAAAGGGAGGTAGGGATGGGAGTAGAAGATGGAGTTCTCTCCCTTAGTGCGCAGCGGAATGAAGAGGAAAAAGATATGTTCATAGGAGTGATGCTCCCCGTACTTATGGTCTCCATGAAGAAGCAGAATCTTTAGATCACCAAAGATCTGGGGTCTTTAGATCACCATGGCTCTGATACCATATAGAGAAACTGTAGGGTTTGCAGTGGAGTGATCAAAAAGTAGACAATACTCAGACACAACTGAAGAACGGAACTCAGAAAACATAGTGCCTGTCGGTAATATGAAAAACTGAATACAAGAACCTCAAGCCGTCGTGTCTGAAGGACCGTGGCTGAGGTGAATCAGAAAGATGATTCCATGTAGAGAGACAGTAGAAAAGATAGCAGCGTAGGGAGCGTAACGCGGTCCTCCGTGTAGCTCAATGATGACGAGGATGATGAAGGGCTGGAGCTGCCCTAGGAAATGGCTGAAAACCAGCATGCTCTGAGGAAGGAACCTTCAGGCTATCTCGAATAGCAACATGATGAAGAAAAGGAGCTGATCTGGGGCAGAAGGAGCTGATCTGGAGCAGAGGAGCAGAAGGGGACAGATCTGGAGTAGGATGGAACAGATCTGGAGCAGAAGGAGCTGATCTGGAGCAGAAGGAGCTGAAGGGGACAGATCTGGAGCAGGATGGGACAGATCTGGAGCAGAAGGGACAGAGCTGAAGCAGATTTGAGTAGAGCAGCAGAAGTTGGGACAGATCTGGAGGAGAGGATGGAGCAGCCAGGAGGCAGGAAGGAGAGGCAGAAGAGGAGGCAGCAGAGGAGGCAGAAGTGGAGGCAGCAGTGAAGGCAGATCTAAAGAGGAGAGGTAGATGGAGCAGGTGGGCCTGCAGCAAAAGATGGAGGAGATGAGGAGTAGCTGCAGGTCCTGTCCTGTCAAAGGAAGTGTGGGGGCAGAAGCCTTTTATAGGCCAGACCTAGCTGGTCGGTAGGTCGGCCAGCTGGTCGGTAGGTCTGCCAGCTGGTCGGCCAGTTCTGGTCAGCCAGACCAGCTGGTCTTTCTGGCCACTTGGTTGGCTGAGATGGCTGGCCTTTTGGCTGGCCTATGAGCTATTAGATTGCCCCATAAATTGGGGATTGCTTAGTTGCTGAATAGTTCTTATGTCAAAAAAGTTCATTATGCAGCGAGGGTCTTTTTTTAGATCATCAAGGCTGATGAGGAGCACCGTCAGGTTTTGCTGGAGCACTCTCCTCTGTATATGCCAAAAAGACCTCATGATCTATGTAGCGGGTCTGCAAGCAATCAAAGAAAGATTGCTGCAGAGAACGCCTAAAAACAAACAAAGAGAAAGCAGGATCACCAAAGACTTTACAATTCCTATATGTCCATAAATTCCATAGTGCACAGTAGTGAACCCAAACGAAGAAAAGATGAAACTCCAGTCTGGATGGATGAAACCCAAATAGCCAGAAGAACTTCCCAAACAGAATAGATGGGAATCTCACTAGTAGGCGTTGTCAAAGCAGATAAAAAAACTCACGAGAGCACGAACAATGCCAAAACAAGTGAGGCACAGTCTCCGAAGAAGCAGAACATTTGTGGCAAAGTGCAAGAGCAATGTGTCGATGAGCTAATAGCTGTCCAGATGGAAACACTCCCAAAAGAACTCGCCAAAAGAAAACCTGTTGCCGAAGCGGTACTTTATAGGCCCAAAGGTGCTGTAATCTTTTCCTCCACCATTTGGCTGGGTGATGCATTCGCCAAACAGAATCACACCTCTTTGAAACCCAAGGTTGAGGCAAAAGGATTTTATACAATGCAGGTATAGTAATCTGAGATGGCCGCAAAGGACGAGAAGAGGACCCTGGAGAAGAAAGTCCAATCTTCCAGCCGGCGGTCCTGGAGTTCCAAAGGAGGAATCGGAGCAAAAGGCGAAAGCATAGAAGTAATTTGTCGCCACAAAGAACAATAATGAGAGCCCAATCCATATGTAGTGGCTGCTAGAGAAAAGGGGAGCACAGTAGCAGCACCATCTATAACATCAGCAACCGAGGTGATGCCTTTAAACGAGACAAAGTAGGAACGTCAAGGTTCCTGTAAAGCCAAGGGAGGCTGAAAGACTTTCAACCAATGAATGCTTTTAGCTCTCAAAGAATTCCCAAGCAAAGATTGTCGTCCATTCCATTCTAGATGAGAAAGAACATGCTTCCAGTCAAGAAGCAAGCGGGAGACAAAAGGGCAGCTAGGCAAAGTGCCATTAGTGCAGCCAAAAAAGAAATCCCATTGATCAATGACCAAACGCAGAAATCCTCATATGAGTGACCAGATCCCTAATCATAAGAGCCCAAGGCTGATCACCTTGCAGAAACTACGGCAACATTTTCCCCCTGTGGGCAAGAATATGCACATGAATATCCGTGATCTTCAATCCACCATGCATCTTGGGAGAACAAATGTGATGCATCGAAAGCAGCCTCAGACTTTTTATGCCATGTTTGGATCGCCAGAATATTTCCATAAAGACAGACATGAAAGATGTAAGATGTGTCTTAGTGAACATGATCAATGGCAAGTAAATTTGAATATATGCCACAAGGATGGACTGCACTATTCGAAGACGAACGTGCAAAGGCCAGGTTGCCAGTTCCCAATACTCAAGCTTTTTCCGAAGCTTAGCCAAAACCCAATCAGTTTGTTGTCACCGAGTGAGTTCCCACCCCAAAGGGTAACCAAGATGACGAACAAACTGAGTGGGTGGAATGATATCCCCGGGCCATAATAGACTATGCCAGCCTTTGGAATGCAAAGGGAGCAACTTAGACTTCTGAAAATTAACATGAAGACGAGCTGCCAAACCATAAAAAGAGAGGGCTTGCATCAAGGCACCAAGATCATGGGGCGTATTCCTCGGGGTAAAGAAAGAATCATCAGCATAAGCTTGAGCAACCATGCTGCGATTAGCATCCAAAATTCCAAGCCATGAAGTGATCCTGTAGCCACAAGATGATCAATATATTGCAGCATAGCATGAGTAGCAATGGCATACAGTAAAGCACTGAGAGGGCATCCCTGGCGGACCGAACAACGAAGAGTCCACTCATCAAAGATATCCTTAGAAAGAATGCAAGCCGCATTGCTATCACTGTAAAGCCAATAAATGACCTGCTGCATTTTTTGTCCAAACCCCAAAGCTCGCATAGTTTGCAAGATGAAATCCCATTGAACTGTGTCAAAGGCTTTTGCAATATCTCCCTGCAAGAGTAGAACATCCTGCTGCGTGTATTTGGCATATTCAATCCCAATATAAGCATTGGCAATGTTATCTGTGATATGGCGACGTGGAACAAAGCCATATTGGGAGGGATGCAACCCATCATGCAAGTAACCTTTAATCCGATCAACCACCATTTTGGCAATGATCTTGTAAATGACTAACATGAGCGTGATTGGCCTCCAATCACCAAGTGAATCACATAGCTGCTTCTTTGGAATCAGCTTGAGAAGACCCTTTTTCCATGACACAGGCATCTGCTGATTTTGTTATGCTGTATTTACCATTTGCAGCAAGGTGAATTTAAGAAGATCCCAGAATGCAAGAAAGAATTCAACAGTGAGACCATCCCATCCTGGAGATTTCCATCTGCCACTGGATCTCAGTGCATCAGACAATTCCCTTTCAGTGAAGGGATGTTCAAGTTCCAAAGCTTAAGCATTAGACAAAATTGGATGAATATGCTGCAAAAGAAGCTGATGTGCATACACGACCCGAGGAGAACAAGTATCCACATGCCCAAAATGAGTGGAGAAGTGCTGCACACATAAATCAGCAAGCTCTAAACGAGATGGTGACCAAGAACCATCAGGCATCCGGATCTGACAGATATCGGCAGCCTGTCTTTTGTAGTGTAAACTCTAAAAGAATTGCTTGGAAGAGCAGCCTTATTCCGAAAAAGAGAATTTGCCATAATCTTGAATAACTGCTTGCACCCGAGCAACAAAAGCCTGCCAGGCATAATCCAAACCAATGTGTTTCTGACGAGAGAGAGGTTGAATAGCATCAGGGACCAAGGCTTTAAAGTCAGCATGCTCCAGATAACTACTATTAATTAGCAAAAGCCTTCGGCAAGGCAATCTGTCAGTGGGAAATTCATGTAAGGAAAGCCTCAACCAAAGAGGAGAATGATCCGAATGTGTGAAAGCATGATCAACCCAAATTTGACAAGTAAAGGCATCACAATGCCGTGGATCAACCTGATACCATCTGTCCAAGTGTGCCCGATAAGAAGATTGAGCATTATGCTGAAAGGTATAGCCTGGAAGCATGGGCTGTAATTCTTTCCAGAGATCAACCAAACGCAACTGAAGCAAAAAATCAGACCATGCATGTGTTTCAGAAGCCAACATATGAGTGTGGCTTGAGGTGTTGTCACCCGATTGAGGGGCATTATTAAAGTCACCACAAATGAAGGCATGTTGTCGCCATGGATAAGTATGCATGGCAGCACACATCAAAGCTCTATCACGAGAAGATTGGGGCACATAAACCGATGCAAATTTCCCTTTGAACAAGGCATTGAACAATAATCCATCTACCATGGCGATCATTGAGAGCCACAACAGGTTGAAGGTCATGCTTTACCGAAAAAGCCACACCAGAAAAGGAGTGCTCTTTAGCATAGAAGATATCATAACCAACAAAATGGCCGATCTGACCAGCATACATATGCTGATTATGCTCTTGCAAAGCAACTATATCAGGCTGCAATTGCCTAATATACATCCAGACCAGTTTCCATTTGCGACCATCGCACATTCCCTGTACATTGAGAGTAACACACTTTAGATGATCAAGCATATTTACAGTTATGGCACAAGTATGTACAACAACTAACGGGTTGTCTACGTCTACATTTCCACCTTAATGTCCAAGCCTCTTCCCTGGGATGAAGCATTAGCCGAAGGAGAGGACAAAAGTGCAGCAATTTCTTCTTCAGGAAACAAGGTCCGATTTGCAGTCATAGCAGCCCAAGTCAAGCCAACACCAGAGTTTTCAGCAGGTGTTTTCCCATGAGAGGATGCACCACTCCAAGTCCGAGAAGGCAAAGGTCGCCTGGGGGAGATCACTTTGCGAGGAGTTTGCCATCCATCAGTCAAAATTTTCCCCCCCTTCCCCCGAGGTGGAAAGGACAAAGGCACAGGAAAAGAAGCATTACCATTTGAGACAACCGGCTTTGCCTTTGTCTTGAACAGAGAAAAACTGTTTGACCCCTTTGTTTTTTACCACAGAAGAGGCATTTGCATTCTTATTCAAAGGCTGAACCATTTGAGCTTGCATTGGCATCCGTGGAGCTCGGGAAGGGCATTGTGAAGCCATGTGCCCAAATTGCTTGCATTCAAAGCAAGCACCTGCAAAGAGCCCCGGGTTGGATTCCCCCCATCTAAGAAATAGTACTAGGTCAATGGAGTGAGCTCCCAACATACTATTTTTCAGTAACAAGTTTTCTTTTGCTGATATTGTCCAAAAGAGATATGGCATATTTGACTAGTCACTCTTCTATCATGGGCACCGAGAGAGGGGGATTCCCTTCTTTCGTTTCACGGTTGGTAATGCCAGGAGATTGCAGCTGAGCATTAGGGGTTGGATTCCCTCCAAAGCCCCCCACTGGGATAGCTTCTTCATCACCGCAGATTTGCGTAGGAATTTCTGGAGGAGGCTCTGGAAATCTCTCAGAAATAGAAAGATCACTCTTTTCATTTGGCTTTCTATTCATGGAGGGATTGCAATGAACCAGTGGAGATCACGATTTGGGACTGATCCCACTTGCCCTCGCTGTCATTCTGCAAAGGAGTCAATGCGACATTGCCTTTGGGACTGCAATCAGGTGAGGACAGTTTGGAAAGGGATTGCTCGGATACTCAGCATTTTTCATACTTCCCCTTTCTTCATGACTTGAGGCTCGATCACATGGTTATCCCTTACTGGGCCCCAGGTGTTTTATGAGGGTGAGCCTTCTTCTTGGGCACTCTTGGTCCGCCGGCAGGTGATAGAGCCCTGCTCTCTTCGGGATGTACCACTTACTCCCTTCAGAGCTTCCCATGCTTCAGTGGACACCTCTTGGGAGATTTTGGCTAGCAATTCCTCTTGGCACATTTGGAGAGCCAGATGTACAGAGGCATTGGATGGCACACAGATACACCCATCACAGGTGTTCACGGGTATTTGGACTGACACGGTTCACACATTGATAACCACTTGGGCTAACATGCAGGGCCCTTCACGGGCAGCCTCTTCTAGGAGGACTATTTTTCTTCAAGCTTAGAGGGGTTCTCCCTTTTTCTTGGAGGGTTCTACTGGATTGAGATGGCACTATCAGCCACAATCCTTTCTTTTTGGCTCTTGAGCTTTTCATGCATTGCATGGTGTATCCCGTATGGAGCTTGCTCTAACGGTTTTCTTTAATACTTGATAGAAGTCTCTTTTTGCCCAAAAAAAAAAAAAAAAAAAGGTGCAGGCTAATCAAGGAATTGCACATGGGATCAAATCAAAAGCCTGTTATAGTTGAATGGAGGTTAGCTTCTGCTAGCTACGTGTCATGTCGAGGCATGGTTGAATCACCGGCTAGATGAGTGATGTACTAAATTTTAACTAGGTACAGAGGCATTTTTCCGGACATAACCTTAGGAAAGAAAAAGAAAGTGCCCCATCTTGCAGTGATTCGAGAAAATTTGCCTCATTCGTTTAATCGGTTTCGAGTATAGTATTAGTGTATAGCCCATCGAAGTGGATGACGCTGTAGAAATTGAGACAATCCAAATAGCTTCTCAACGTTTTCGATTTGTGAGAAGTATTGATGAATAATAAAAGTAAGCGGAAATAGAACCGGAGGCCTTGAATACCTGCTGTTGCACAGCAAGCTTGACGGCTGAGAGCAGCCCGCAATGCCTGATTCATGCGTTCTAGCTCTTGTAGTTGATGCAGGCTCTGTGCCCTCCATTGCTGCAGCTTTTCTTCCTCGTCGATGCTGCTTTTCTGACTCTTCTGCTCGCCTTGCCGCTCCTTTCCTAGTTGCTCAATTAGACGGCCATTCTCCTCGGTAAGCTTGAGATTCTCAGCTTTCAAGGCTTGAGCGGTTTGTCGTTCCTGCTGCAGTTGGGCCGTCAAGTCGCCCATTTGGGCGTTGAGGTCGCGAGAGGTGTCGGAGGCGTCAGAGAGGTCATGGACCAAGCGATCGAGGAGGCACAAAGCCTTGGGGTCGAGATTCTCCAAGACGGAGGAGAGCAAGGTGGGAGGATGGGAAGGTTCGAGAGGGGGAGAAGGGGGGGGAGCGGAGGGGGGATCAACAGAAGCAACCATGGCGCGATGTTGGACGAGGAAGGAGAACTCAGAGACAGTGTGTTTTTTGTGTTTGAAGAAATGCCGCGTGAAGGCCAAGGTTCGTTGCTTAACTGTCCTTTTTGAAAAAATAACAAATAACAAAAAATCCCGCCGCCCCTCTCCCAAACCCCTTTTTAAACTTTTCAGCTAGCATTTGGGGCAATCTCTTAATTCGTTGCTATGGCCTTAATTCGTTGCTAAGTCCACATGCTCATTTACCTTACGATAGTGGCATGACATGATTCTTGATTAACCTACGGCAATGGCAAATGACCCTAGAAGCCCCCCGAGCCATTCGGCCAGCTTCTTGGAGAAGCTTCTGCAGCCTGCTATATAAAGTGCAGGTAGGTTGCAGGTTGAAGGAGAGGAGAAGGGGGGTGTGAAAGCCTCCCAACCACTGCAATGGGCAGCAGTGAAGCAAGATGAAGAACAAGGCAGGGCTAAGTGGAGGGAGAGGGAGGGCTGAGCGCAGAGGAGAGGGAGGAAGAGGGAGGGTTGAGCGCAAGGGAGATGGAGGGGAGGGAGAGGGAGGGAGGAGAGGGCTAAGTGCATGGAGGGGAGGGAGAAGGGAGTGACACAAGGTGGATTCCACTGCAACAGAGCAATTAATAGGTTAATTGTGAATTGCATAGGTTAATTAAGAATGAGAGTGAAGATACAGGGCTTAATTAATAGAAAAGAGTCGAGGAGCAATTAGGGAGGGAATATGGGCAATAAACACAAAAATACACGTTCCCATTTTGCCTGAGTACTAATTCAAGGTTACACATGTGTGTTGGATCTCATATATTGCAAATGTGCAAAAGAGATGCCCAACAAAACATAGACAATATACATTAAGGGAATGATTTTTACTTTTTGGTATGGGGAAGAGAAATTGCAAGCAAAGATGCAAAATCCAGGCTCCTAAACCTTGAAGCTCCTACTAGAAAAGTTGGACTCATGGCTCACTTTTCTATCAAGTCGAACTGGAAATTGGCAATGTTAGTTGACACGAGCGGGTTGCCTTCTACCTTGGTAAGATGTTGGCTTTACCTTCGTGCAGTAGTGCTAATGGCAATTTGGATAGTCAAGAATAGCATGGTTTTTCATGCCCATGTGGCATTTGGGTTCGGGAATGTTACAATCCTTGGTTTGGTGAAATCTACTCTGCTGGATTTAGGGAAGTTATTAGCTACTAGAGATTCCTTGATTGAGAAGATTTTGCTGGATATAGTTAACTTGTTTAACGTGATGTAACCACTCTTTACCCTTGGTCATGATGAGTATGTTTGCATTTTGGCATAGGCCACGGGTGCCCATGCCCTAGTCTATTTAGGTCGTTTCAGAGGATGACCTCCCTTTAATATAAGTCGACTACTACTTTGCTTCTTTTTCTTTTGAAGAAAAAAAAACATTGGAGATAGAGTTTCGTAAATTTGGAGGTTTTCGCACAATTTAGAATTATATTTGCAAGAGAAGAAGAGTGTGTTTGTGTGAAGAAGTGTCCCATGAAGGCCAAGGTTCTTCATTGAACTATCTATTTTGGGGAAAAAAATCATACCACTCCCTAAACCGATGTTATAAAACTTATCATTCTTCTTTAGAAAACCTCCAATAAATTTATTTTCTCAATCTTAAAGCATCAGCAAAATTATAGGCATCTTAGTTATACTATAGTTCCAAATTTAATTCTCATTAAAAACCCCCATAAAATTTTGTAATTTGTTAAGAAAAATATGTTCTAAGAACAATGTTGGAAATTTTCAAAAACTTTCAAGCTCATAAAATTGGAGATATAATTTCATAAATTCGAGGTTTTCATCACAATTTATAACTATAGTTGCAAGAAAAGTGCACATTCTATTGACCTCAAAATTATTTTCTTTTGCCAAATTTGGAATTCTTCCCATTCATCTCACACTAAACTCGGGTTTCCAATGAAATTCTGATCCTTGCAACCTTCCAAAACTCTAATCATACCCTGGTTCCTCACAAAAAGCAACCCCCTTTCTATTCTTATTTCTTTGTCTCTCTATACTAAAAAGGATTTCAAGTTCCTCAAGGGAATTCTAGTCCCTTTTGCTAAAGGATTTCTAGTTCTCTCCAAGAATTTTCAGTCCTCCTCTTGGATGGTTTTCACTCCCCACAAAGGTGGAGGATCCATGAATTTGTTCTCTATCGATTCTATCCATACCCTAGATGTAGTAGTTATAATTTACTCTCACCCATGCTCAACTATTCTTCTCCAAGAGCGGAATGTGTTCACATGAGATTGGTGGTGGATTGCTCACAATAATAAAGTCTAATAACAAGGTCATCATCCTTGATTGTGTATAAAATCAAGGGCTACAATCACTATGATCATTACTTATCCTATGTCTTGTGATTACAACAAAAGGCTTGTTTTTGTACCATCTATTATGGATCTAAGCAACCCTATTATCATTAAATTCACCTTTCACCTGCTTGAGATAGTATATATAGGAGGTCATCATTCACAACATTTCACATGCAATGGAGTGCCTAATCAAAATGAGATGATCATCATTAACAACCCTTTGCAAAGGGCTATGGACCATGTCGTCACTACTTACCCATCTCATGTGAATACGAAGGCCTTTTATGAGATCCCTATGCATACGATTGTGGTAGCTAGTGTTACTATTGGTATGTTTCTAAATTTTTATTTTATTTTCCTTTGCTTTGCTTTCTGATTCATGTTTTTGCCTTATGTTTGTAGTTTTGGTGTGATCTTATCAAAAACCTTTTTGCTTTGTGTTCAATTGTGTGATATAGGTTGATTTGTCAATATTAGTTATTATGTTCTAACCTTGTGCAAGGTGTGACGTCTCAGATGCGATGTGGTATTTTGATGCGGGTTGCCTAAGATTATCTCTGTTGTGTGAGGAACTAGGGCAGTGAATCTCTTGAGCATTGATTAAATTCGATTGTTGAGTAGAGTTTCTCGATTCTAGATGAGTGATGGGGCCCTCAAAGTGACCGGGCTTACCACAATACTTAAATGTTTGAGCATCTTCAAACTTTCTTTTCTCTTTCATAGCATACGCATGCTCACCCATGCTTTATAGAGCCTCTTCTCTCTATTCTTTGCTCAACAAGAGACACATAGTCAACACATATTTCATTAATTTTGGACTGTGTGACATCCAAAACAATATTCTTACTTACTTTTGAACACAAATATTAAATAAATTATATATAAACAAAATTCCTCTAAACAACATTTAAACACTGAATTTTACGTACATTTAAAAGGATTTTTTTGGGAATGAAAGTGAAACTATAAAAAGGAATAGCATGATATTACATCAAAATTAGAGGTACATTATAAGCACTAATCAAAATCACTGCTTAAATCTAAGAGTATTTTGTAATGGTGTTAACAAACACCTTCAAATAAATACAAGTACAGTCACTCGAAGGCATTAATATTAGCTATATGGATCATGGAAGTAACTGAGCCCTGTTCTTTCGCTATCTCTTCATGGGAGATATAAATTATATGTATAGAAGAGCAGTAAGAAATTGGACATTCTCTCTTCAAAGTTCTTTGTCAGTTCCTTATCGCTCGTGCTTCATCTAGTGGATATCGTCCATAGCAAGTACTGTGATGGGAAATCTCACTCAAATATGATACAAGCTCTTTTGGTTGAATACAAAGTTGTTATTTCTACTTTGCATTGTCTTAGTTATTCTCTCTCCTCCTTTTCTAGGCGCTTCCATGCCGCAAATTCATCCTTCTCATCCTATATCAATGGTTCTCGTTGCCTCTTTCTCACCTCTCATTTCGCTTGGTTCTCAGCAATCCAATCTTCATTAGAACTTATCACAACCTCCACTTGAGAAATGACTCCAAAAAGATCCATGTGTATGCATAAGCGATGAGAAAGAGTATATAGGAAGTAAAGAACTTCAAGGCAAGATAGAAGAAGGAAGTGCTTAGTTTGCAATGACGAGGGTGCGAGGTGCGATAGAAGAAGGAGCTAGAGAGGAAGTGCTTAGTATGCATTGACCCTATGAGAGAATGCTAATGAGGAAACAAAGGTGAGATGGATATACTAATTTGGAATAAAGTGAATGAAAGATTTGAAAGAAAGCGTTTGAGGACAAGATTGTGTACTTATTTTAAATAAAGTGAGTGAAATCTATGAAAGAGAGTGATCAAGGACAATATCGATATAATTATTAAATTCTTATCGTGAGACATTTAATATATATAATAAATTGGATTGAAAGATTTGGCATCTAGTGTTTGAGCATGTATTTCCATCATTATACATTTAGTGAATTTGGCCTCAATGAGTAAATGCCTCTTATGTATCCATCAGTAAATTCCCCTTATGTATTCACACATTTACAATAATTAATAAAACCAACATCATTAGTCAATGGGAACAAGCAACAAATGGCTTTCATGTTTTTATTACAAAGTTTGGGCTGCTTTACAGTAAGACCATCTACATGCATCGCAATGGAGCACTCTCTTGTAACATTATAAGAAAATATGTAAATTGCTCACCAATAAAATTTTGGCTACTTTAGAATAAAGGCATTTACATGCTTCACAATGAATTCGACTTTGATGCTTGATGTGGAATCAGTTTCGTGCTGCTTTGGGAGTAGACTCTTCCTCTGGAGGCTTTGATGCTTTTGGTATATATTGACGCCTCCTTTGGATATAGAATTTTTATCCAAGCGTATCTTGAATGTCTACCTTCTTCGAGTGTGGACTCGGTTGTGATGCTTCGGGCGTAGATTGAAGATCTATTTCTGAGCATGGACTCCATTGTGATGCTTTGGGTATAGACTCCTTTGGATGTTGTGATGCTCTGGGTGTAGATTGAATCTCTACTCGAGCGTGGACTCGGTTGTGATGCTTTGGCCATAGACTCCTTTGGAGGCTGTGATGCTTTGGTCATAGGTTAAATCTCTACTTCTTTGGAGACTTTGATACAGATTTGGGTGTCCCCTTTACTTGAATTGTAGATTGAGCAATTACATATCAAATGCTATGAGCCACAATTAATGTATATAGTTTTGTGGATTGTGAGCCCTTAAATTCAAATATTTCATCAAGGAGAAACTTATAGTTGTAGCATACTCTCCACCACAGCTGTGCACATCCTTTTGCTCTACAATTCGCATCTTTATAAGTCCATTGCTTTCTCCAAGTCACTGTCATAGTGCATCACTTCTCCAATTGCAGTTTATTAACTTTGATGTACACACATCCATCATAACATATAATTGAATGAATATTGCATTGCACAAGGTACATACCATGAAAATTACAAGGCATAGAGTACACTTATGCTAACAAATTCCATGATATCTTTCCATTGAAGTGACAAAATAACATTTCAATCAGAAGAGGGTCGACGACATTGTTCCCAAACATTTCCTATCCTGTTGACTTGTCGCCTTAGTCTTTATCTTATTGACTGACACATGTCAGTCATCTAACCCACCACCTTAATTATGATTGGTCAGGGGTAGTATCATGCTAGCCTGATAGGCATTGACTACGAACCATAACCATGATCCCTCCAACCGGTGCCATTCTGGAATCCCTCCAAGGCAAGATATCTCGTTGGTTGTTAACCCTACAACTGGTGCCATCCTTCCACCCCGCCAACTTGAGATATCCCATTGCCCAATGCTTTAATGTTTATCGACTGACTCGACAGCATACCAACCCAACTCACCAACACATGTCATCTGCTATCCTACTGACCAGAGCCATAAGGCTAACCCTCCAAACTGGCGGCATATAGCTAACCCTCTGACTGAAGGGATGGCTCTAGAAACAAATTCTCTAAAAGAAAATATAGAATTGAATTTGAGGTAGGGTGTGCCTTCACACGGATCTCATACATGTACTTGAGGTCTCAGTGAATTTTGTCCAAGGAGCTTGAGCCCAAGGATAGCATTTCAAACTACACGCAGCCCACCTTTTGTCCCAGAAATAGGGAATTCAATTCCTAGCTCTCATTTAGTGTTAGGGCCCCGACGTAGTGATCTCGATAGTTTAGATGAGACCGAGAGCTTGAATGAGGAAATGCAAGAACCAACTTGCTCGAGGGCCTCCGAAGCCAACCTACTGGCTTGAGGGCCTCTGAAGCCCCCTACACAAGCATAGCTCTACCTCATTCTCTTGCTCCTTTTGTAGCCTCTAGATGAAGGGGGACTATATCCAACATGTTTGAACGGTTAGGTTGAATGGATTCAGTAGAAATGGAGAAACCTTTTTGCCAGTATGCCCACAAAAAGGGGAGGCCAGAGAGAGTCAGTTCTTGCACCACAGGCAAGGACTGAGGCCGTGTTTGTGGACTCGGGACCACAGTCTTCACTGGACACACTGACCCAAAGTGCATTGAAGATGAGGACGGACCCGAATGAGGGACTTTGCTAGACAAAACCTCAAGCTTGGAAACTCACTAGACTTCCCACCAAGAGGGAATCCCTTATGAGCCCCTGACCCTCCAAGTGCCCCCAACATTCATCGTTAGGCCACAAGCCATCGGCTATGTGCCTTTCAACCAATGCAAGGAGCATCCATGCAGATGCCTGGTAACTTGCTCCCTCAGGAAGTCCGATAGTTTCCTCCCCCAGTCACAACCCCAATGTTCGGAGGAGTAGGCTTTATAGCCCCAATGATGGCACCGAGACAAACCAATGGATCCCACTACTAGGGCAAGGCCTAAGGCTCGCCTCTACGTCCTATTAGGCCCACAATAGTGCTCCCTCCTTAAGCTTCCCAAACAGTGCTATCGAATGAGGCGATGCGCATCCTAGTGGACACACTAGGAAGGGGGCCTGCTCCACCCCTAGTTGTACCTGTATTTCCAACAGGGAACACCAATCCCTCTAGGAGTCAACCCATAGCCATCTCCGAGCTAATAACTAAATTTCTCATGGAAGGAGATCTTCTCTCCCATGTGGAGCAATTTGAGTAAATATGCAAAGCATTTGGTGCTGCCGAAGATTTGGAAATGGTTAATGCATTCGGCCTCAGCCTAGATGGCAATGTAGGCCAATGGTATAGGGCCCTCATCCCCGAGGAGAAAGTCAACTAGGAGGCGCATTGCGAAAAACCTTAATCATAGGGTTTGCTCCCAGTGGTCACAAGTGGAGCCCGATTAATCAATTGTATGAGGTGAATGAGTCCCTTCCAGACTACATTGCTAGGATCAAACACCTCAATTTCCACTATGCAAATCACATGAGAGGATGAGAGTGACGAGCGACTGTTACCACCCTTCCTCATTGGATTGGCGGACCCAAAGCTGCATGACCATTAAATGGCTATGAACCCAACTTCTTCCAAACTTTGCAGCAAGGTAGCCATCTGTATAAGTGACAACATGATGGATATGGACACCAAGGACAAAACTACAACTCTGTTTGAGGTATTGCAATCGGTAAGGTCTTCCAGTATAGAGCCTACCAAGAAGCAGGATAAAGAGTCTAAGGGTTTAGATATGGGAAAGTTAGCCTCTAATCTACTGAATTAGCTAGGCTAGAAGTAGAAGGTAGGAACCTCCAAGGAAGCACCGAGTAACCCCCACTTACACAGTCACTTGATGAGGATAATAATAAAAATGCTCGCATTAACGAGTTGCAAGTCTATGAGGAATGAAATGATCAATATTGTGCACCATTCTTGATAAGAGACAATGTTTGGTGTGGGGTATGCAATGGCAATCACCCCTCAAATGATTGCCCCTGTCTCAAAGTAAGGCAAGCACTATATTGTGGGAACTGCTCTAGATGGTGGGGAACCACCCCTCGAATGCTTGCCTCAGAGCAAGGCAAGCACTATATTGTGCAAACTGCTCTAGATGGGCAATCACCCCTTGAATAATTGCCCCTGCCTCAGAGCAAGGCAAACACTATATTGTGCAAACTGCTCTAGATGGGGAACCACAACACCTCTCAATGTTGATTTTCAAAGGTTCTTCCCCAGCTCTACCAACCAAGGCCCCAACTAGACTTGATGGCCCCATCCAAATCGATGAATGCACAAGGAGACCCTCTAGCTGATCCAGGGGCAATATAGGACACAACATGCTCCATTACTAGGTCTGCAACTACCCCCACATCATATAACTCTAGTAAACCAAGTATTGGTGGAGGAATTGCCTACTGATTGGGAAGAGCCTGAGCATGATCACGGCCATCCCAAATATCATTCTTATGAGGAAGGAAGTGGCATCATAAGTTGATACCTTTTACATGAGGATTAGCATGTCTTGATATCTCAAACAACGGTCGTGGCCTTAAGGGCAAGAGACATGAATTCCTTGGCACGGAGGCCCCCCATCCAATGCTATGTATGTCAAGGTCCACATAGGGCCAACGAATGCCCATATAAGGGCACAACAAACTCTCTTGTATAATGCTTTAAATGCCAAGGGCTACACTTTTTAAAGGACTTCCCTTATAGGGATCTCCCCCGAGTAGTCCTGTCCACAACAGGTCCCACACCCTGTGCACTGGATTTGGAGTGGAGCTTTAATTTAAGGATTGTCCCCTAAGGAGGCTAGCAACTCCGACCACCCATTCAATAGTAGCAGCATCAATATGCTAAGCATCAAACAAGGTCAAGTAGCAGTAGAATTCTCAAGGCACACCAATCCCCACAGACCAAGCCCAAGAAGGTCACTATGGTGGGCAAAGGAACAAATCAAGTGCTCATCCAATAGATGAGGAGACGACCACCTTGCCACCTCCTCTGCATCCGAACAAGCCCCTTCCTTGGATGACCATAGTATGCCCCCATATATGGAGGTAAACAAACCAGTGTGGGGCTAAGGCCTCACATCCCCACCTTCTCATAAGGGAGCTTATCCACAGTCTTAGAAAACCAACCCTTAATAGATGCTTACAACTTGGTACAGGAATGCTAAGAGAAATTTGAGCATAGACTCGAGGTCAACAAAGGGTTGGATACCATCCACCCTGACCACCTTAACAACTCATAGGGGACCGGTACTTAGGGTTCCAGAGAGAGTGGAAGAAGAGGAACCACCCATCTCTAATAACTCAGAGGTCTCGGACTTAATGCAATAGATGTTTCCACCAGAGGACCTAGTGTTGCAAAACCTGAGAGAGGAGGAATACCTCTATGGATTTGAGGAGCTACTATCGGTGGGAAGGGAGGCCTCCAAGGAACCATGTGTTATTGTCAGGTTAGCAGCCTTCCTCTCCACATTGGTCAAGATGCTAATTGCATCCTTGCTGCAGGGAATCCTACCCATTGGCGAGACCTCTCAAGCTAGATGAATGGCAAATTGTGGCGCAAGAACCCACCAACCCCAAAGAAAACCAACCACAAGAGGAGGACCGGAACCTACCTAAGGTTCCAATCAATAAATTAGGCCAATACTTCAAAGGTGATGATAGCAATGCAGCTATCCCCAGAACCTATGAGATTCAAAAGGTTGATGCCATCCTAGATGGGGGAGAAGGTTTAAGTGTCTGCACCAAAGAATGTTGGGAAACGTGGGGGAAACCTTCCCTCGAGTGAACCCATCTTGTAGTGAAGCTAGCCAAAGGTGGAACTATTGAACCCCTCGAGAGTTCTCATGGGTATTAACATGAAGGTGTTTGGCTTCACATACCCCGTCCGATTTGTGGTTATGGACTTCACCTAGCAGCCTGGATATGAAGTCATCCTAGGTAGGCCCTTCCTGCAAATGTGCAGACTCGTACATGATTGGAGCACGAACTCGTACATGATTTGCACATGGGCAACATCTATTTAGACCTGCACACCTACAAGGCCCACCCACTATTAGGACACCTATTTGCTGTAGAATATGACACAACAGATAGGATAGCATCCCTAAAACTATTCCAAACTTGTGAGAAAGAGTGCAACAGTTTATTCTGAAGCTCCGAAGTTCCAAAAGCCTGAAGGCTTCCACCAACTTTGGTTGGGCCATCAAATCCTTGGAAGCAACCTTCTTCTTGGGTTCTATTGGCTTGCCGGTATAAGATCTTGCGGTCTTCTATCGTGTAGGCCTTATAATGAGAAGGAACTTGTCGTACTACTGGGATATGGGTATGGTGACATAGCATGTTGCATGTTATCACTTGAAAAGGCGCATGCTTTCGGCACCCATATAAAGGTGTTGCCCTCATAGAATCCCTAGGCTTCCAATATCCATCTAGAGTGGTGCTTCTTCTGACCCTTCATTTATTGGTGTATGCTTGTCTTGGATTTTTTTGGGTGTGCAGCTTTATCTCTCGTGGATGTAATGGAAGAGTGGGTAGCTTGAATTCTACCCTTGATCTTTCTTGGCAAAACTTAGAAAGAGGAACCGGTGTGTGAGTCCTTCAAAAGCCATAATGATTACTTTCCACTATTGCCTGTGATGCTATTGGGATTGGAATATCATCCTCTTGTGTGTCGCTACACTAGAAACAACTTATGGAACTGCGGGGTCTGTCAGTTGCTCTCCTACCTTTCTCTCTTTAGAGGCAAGTAACGAGGGAGAGGAGGAGGGGTAGCGGCGGTAACAGAGGGGAAGGAGGAGGAGGGATTACCTAGGAGGAGGAGGAGGATTTGAAAACAAGGAGAATTGAGAGAATGAGGAGGGAGTAGGGATTATAAGGAACGTGTGGCATATATTTAGGTTTATGGTGCATAACCTTGAACAGTCATTCTTCAATTGTCTAAGTTCTCTCTTCATCTCAACCTATTGCTCGAATTGGAAAAATTTTCAAAATGCAGTAATAGGTGAATTCTCTTTTGCTCTTTGGAAAAAAAATAAATTTTCAATAAGGTCGATTCTCTCCCAATCTATTGCATAGGAGAGAATTGAATTTTGAAAAAAACTTAAAAAGCTAAATCAAAAGTTTGTGCAATTCAATAGCTTCCAAAAGCTTTGGCTAGTGCTTTTTGAACATTTTTTGATTTTGAAAAAATGATATAATCATGCAAAGCTATAAAAATAATATTAGAAATAGGAAATATGTATATAAATTTTTTTAAATCTAAAATATAATAATATAATATAATATATTTATGTAAATATTAAAAAATATATTTATATAAAAACATTTTTAATATCATTTATACAAAACATATAAATAATATTATATATATATATATATAAAGTTCATATATATAAAAAAATATGAATAGAATTATTTTAAAATTATAACATTATTGATATAAAATAAGTAGATATAATCTTGAAGAACCATAGGTCACAAGCATGTACCCCTCCATGAATATATGAGTGTGAAAAATATAAATCTGAATAAATAAATATCCATGTATAAAAAATATAAATTAAATAGATCATAACTTAAGTTAATTACTAGTATAAATATTATCTTCATTATTAAATAACTTTAAAATTTCTAAAAACAAATAAAGATAAAATTATATGCAAATCATAAACTAATTGAAGAATATTAGTGAATTATAAACAAAGAAATATGTAAAAATTCATAAACTAATTTAGAAATTAGTGAATAATGTAAGTTGGGTGTTAAAAAATATGCATCTATGTACTTTTAGCCTATGTGCTTATCTCCTATGGGTATGCTAGGCACTTTTTTATCACGTTTGATGCTTTTTTATGTTCCTTACACTTTTTAAAAATACTTATGAGTCTACCTTAAGCTCAAGTGAGGAAATTCTCTAAAAATATATTTGGAACAAGTTTTGAATTTTTTGCCAAAAATTCAAAAGGAAAATTTTATGTCTTGTTTTACTACGAGACTAGTGTTAAAATTAACTTAGTTTAAGGCCTATGCAATGTATCACACCCACCAGATATCATTTACATGGTTTGGAATGCATATTTCCACGTTTCTTTATCATACAACATGCATGAGTATTGAAAAATATGGATTAGTGTGCTTCTAGCATATGTGCTTGTCTTTGGTAGTATGATACGATACATAGGCCTTAAACTAAGTAATTTTAAGTCTTGTTCAAAGTATCATACTCATCGGATGTTAGTTTCATGGTTTGGAATGCATATTCCCTTCTGTTTTATCATGCATGATGTTTAGGTATTAAACAAATATGCATTGTTGTGCTTCTAGCCTATGTGCTTATCTTCGATGGGTATGATACTTTGCAAAGGAATTAGACTAATTAATTTTAAGGCTTGTGCAAATTATCATACCCATTAGATATCATATACATGGCTTGGACTACATATTTTCTTGCTTCTTATCATGTATGATGCTTGGATGATAAAAACTATGCATCGGTGTGCTTCTAGCATATGTGCTTGTCAGTGATGGGTATGATACTTTGCACAGGTCTTAAAATTACTTAGTTTAAGGACTATCAAAATTATCATACCCATTGGATATCATTTTCATGGTTTAGAATGCATATATTATTGTTTCTTACCATGCATAATGCCTAGGTGTAAAAAAATATGCATCGGTATGCTTCTAAACATATGCCTGTCTCCACTGGGTATGATACTTTAAACAGGCCTTAAACCTAATTAATTTAAGGCCTATACAAAGTATCATATCCATGGGATATCATTTGCATGGTTTGGAATGCACATTTTCTTGTTTCTTACCATATATCATGCATGAGTGTTGAAAAATGTGATGTGCTTGTCTTCGGATACTTTGCACAAGACTATAATTTTAAGGCTTGTGAAAAGTATCATATTCAATTGCATGATTTGGAATGCATATTTCCTTATTTTTTAACATGCATTATGCTTGGGTTTAAAAATATGCATCGGTGTGTAGCCTATGTGCTTGTCTTCAATTGATATGATACTTTATACAGGCCCTAAATTAAGCAAGTTTAAGTCTTGTGCAAAGTATCATACGAATCATATATCCTTTTCATTGTGGAATGGAAATTTCCTCATTTCTTACCATGCATGGTGATTGGATGTTTAAAAAATATGCATTGGGGTACTCCTAACCTATGTGCTTGTCTCCGATAGGTGTGATACTTTGCACAAGACTTAAAATGACGTAGTTTAAGACCTATGAAAAGTTTCATACCCATGAGAGACAAACACATTGTTTGGAATGCATATTTCCTTGTCTTTTACTATATGACTAGGGATTAAGGTCTAGGGTTTTAGGATTTAGGGTTCGAGAAGGTTTTTTTTTCTTAGGGTTAAAACAAGTTAGAGATTTGTTGGGATTTTTTTGGTAGTTGCTAATCTATTTTTCCTAAAATCAACCCTAATAGAAGGTTTAGATGTAGTGTTATATGGGAACAATGAAGTAGTAGAGGGTTTAGATGAAGTGTTATATGGGAACAATGAAGTAGAGGGTTTAGATGTAGTGTTATATGGCAACAATGAAGGAGTAGCCTTTGGACAAATACATGGTCTTGATCTTATGAATGTGTGTTATTTTCAACGTTTGGTGAAACAAGATGCATAGTGATAGTCACCAATGTGATTAGTCCTGAAGTACAATTACAATATCCACATGGAGATTTTGAAACATTAGGTGATATCATACAATGTGACATTTTTTACATGCAAGCACATAGAACTCTTTCAGATCGAGATGAAATTGTTCAAAAGATATACTTTCAAGATATCAATAAAACTTATCTTGAGGGAAAAAAAGTTGAGATGTTGTCTTGCTCTAGAGAAGTATTAGTAGTTGGTAGATTCGAGGGCTGTGTGCAAAATGTTCTTTGTATGGTGAAGGTAATTAGGTTGACATGTGAAGGTGTCATTCAAAATGCAATGGATAGTACGTCACATCTACATGTCCATACTTCTATCGAATGGGGGTTAGATTTCTTGAAATCAGATCTACTTAAGACAATTTCCTTCAATGTGGTGGAAATTATAAAGAAGTATTATCAAAAGAAACGAACTACACAAACGAAAATTATAGCAGTTGTGAAGACCAGCATAGTGCTATGCTGAAAAGTGTCTAAGACATTATAGTTAGTGATGTTGTAACTCAAATGTGCTCACTTGTATAGAAGACTTGTCTTGTGTGGCAAGTGACTTAAACATGCTTACTAGTATAGAAGACTTGTCTTGTGTTGCAAGTGACTTAAAGATGCTCATTGGCATAGACGACTTTTCTCGTGTTGCAAGTGACTCAAGTATGCTCACTACTATAGAATAGAAGACTTGTCTTGTGTTGAGAATGACAAGATGGGACCACAGAGAAAAGTAAATGAAGTGATCGCCAAGATAAGTGATGTAATAAGGAAAAGCAAATGAATCGATCTCCGAGATAAGTGATGCAATATAGGAATTGATGATATTAATGATAATGGTCATGATGTTCTCATTGGAGTGGAGGGAAGAGATGGCAGAACATGTAAGCATCATGTTGTCTCGATGTTCTTACTGGCATGGAGCATATAGATGGAAAAACATCTAATTATGAAAGAGAAATAGTTAAACCACAGAATTCAAGAGGTGTTGGCAACACATTGCCTTCAATGGACTTGTCTACCAGATTGCCATGTCCAAGATATTATAAAGCATCAAATAATTCCCTAGATTGTTCAACATTTGACTTTAGAGATTAAGATTCAAGAGAAATGGGTTCAATGGGTAATGGTCTCATAACTAGGAAATGCAAGACACAATTCTCAAAAAGAAACTATGTGCATAGCAAGAGGCTACAAATGGCACAAATTCCAGAACCCAAGAGACATGTAATCTTATCTGAGGAGAATATGGAAAGGATTCTTACATGACTTTCTTGTACGAAAATTTGAAAAGTTACAAAAGATGATTGTGAGGCCATTTGTATGAATGAGTGCAAGCCGTCGTGTCCATCATTTCCAACTACATCAATAGAGTTTCTATTTTTCATCCTTTATCAACTAATATTTTGATACAAGATGCAATGTTGGTTCTCTATCTCCATGGACAATATAACTTCAAATACCAAACAATAATTTGAGTGATGTGTATGCCCATACTATCATAGTCACTTTTAGGTCCCAATGGCTTCAATGTCATACCATCTTTCCAATGGATTTACACAAAAATCCATTGGTTCTCTCTGTAAGTTTGTTGTGGGTAGTAGTATCATTTCGGTACCAAACTCTCATTGTTCGATTGAATGGCTATAATGCTATCAAGGAGTGTAGAAGCTCGACCCTCATATCGGTGAGCCATTTCACTGCTTCCTTCCTCAACTTAGCCACTTCCAAATGCACATTGACAAGGTCTTCATTATTTCTAAAATGCTCCTCTAGTGCTACACCCAATAATGGCCAACTTTGCTTTACATGGTCAGATTTCTTTTCATACCACACCTTGGCAAGCCCTTGGCAAAGCATGGGTAAGACTACCAACCACTTACCTCAATTGAAAAGTTAAAGGATGCCTAATGTCACCTGAATAGATCAAATAATTATGGGAGTTTTATCCATCCTCCCATAGAAGACTAGTATATCAACCATTTTAATTAAGAAAAGAAAATGGAAGAGATTAGGAAGACAATAATAAATTTACTAGCAAGGATTATGCTCACATTTGCACATCAAATTGTTCATAAGAACAAATAAAATGCCATTGCCAAGGCTAGGGGATGTGAGCCATGTTTATCTTGTTCGGCTTCTTTAAGTTCCTCTAGCTTCCATGCTATTTCCTCCAATGGCACCCATTTTGGCATATTTCTTTTTTTACGTGGAACACTTGAGAAATTTTTGGATGATTTCATAGAGCCAAGCTACCCATAGCTGCCACATTCCCTACACACTATTACTCGCATTCTTGGTAGTTCTTTTCCATTTGATTAGTGCTTTGGACCTCTTCATGAATTTAAGCTTCATGTGCTAATGAATTGAACAAGGGGAGAGGAAAGGTGAGTAAGGGAAGAGAGGCGATGGCTACTATGAGGGGTGAGGGCAATTGTGTGAGGGGAGAAAAGAGAGACTACATGGGAGGGGAGTTGTGATCTTGGAGGGGGAGTGTACTGATCGAGAGTGTGAGGGGAGCAGATCATGAATAACATTAGGGGGCTTAAGTTGAGGGGGTGGTAGGTGAGAGGCAGAGTAGGAGGATGCTACTTGCCTCTAACCTACCACCCCTCAACTTAACCCCCCTACCATTGTTCATATAACACACCTCAATGGATTCCCAAGCACCAAGTGTGCAATTGTTGTCCTTCTTGTTTAAATCTACCTTATGTAGAATGGGAAACATTGTAAATGGAAATGCACAAAGCCCAAAAGAATGCAACACATTTGAACTTTGTGCATTGCCAAGAAAATGTGAAGAGATGAAGGGGCACACACTAAATCTGACCCAATATTGTGTAAAAGAGTTCTGTCTTCACATTCTTTCACTAATGGGTTGTTAATTTGCAAGATGCATGACACATCATTGCATTACCCAATTACATAGACATGTACATAAGTATCTTTGTTTGTCACAAAAGAGGGATTAATTAAAAGTCTTTGTGTTGTCTATATGAGCAATTAGAAAATCTCAGCATGGTAAGTTCAACCACCCTCCATTTCTAAGATTCTTCATTGTGCATATGTATCTCCACCTTCATTATCAACAAAAATTTTTGATCTTTGCCATGAATGGGAAAAAGTATTTGTGTTGTCGTCACTATCCTAAAATCTAGGCATGGTAAGTTCAGTCACCTTCCATTTCTAAGCTTCCTTCATTGTGTACATGCATCTACCTTCATTTCAACATAAATTGGTCCTCACTTCAAGATGGATGGATTGTCACAGTTACACAAAAGGCTTGTAAGATTTGTTGTTATGACTTGTGAGTTGAAACTATTCACATACTTGAAACTTTACAAAATTAATGTTTGCTAGTCAAAATCATGGCATGGTGGCATTCCGTGCAAAATATGCTAGGTGTATGCTTAACCTAATAAGTTCAAAGTTCACTTGATTTGCAATGTGCTAGCCCCTTCCCTCAATGCTAGCCTCTATCGTGATTGTCTTCCCTTCACTTTTTGGCATTTTGACTAATAGTCTTATGACCTTCCCCTAAATGGATGCTCGTGCAAAAATGTGCATGTTGGAGGGTTATCTCCTTCATTCATATTCAAGTTCTCAAGCTTCTTCTTGAGAAATGAGACATTGTGTGCAAGAATGCCATTATGCCATTCATGTACATAAGTCTTACAAGACCTGATTGAGGAATAATGCACCTATTGATTAACAAAGAATTCATGGCAAGAGCTTGGACATCACATGAATCCCATCTTCTTTGTTCAGCTGTAGCAGTTGCAACTACTACAAATGCAGATCTAGCCACTATTCCCCCACTATTGTAGATGGTTTTACCAAGTGTGGCTAGTGCTAGGAATCAAGCAAATTTGTGCTGAAATTCAAGCAGATCTAGAATGGAAATTTGGGTAATCCAAAATAAAATCCAAGTAGATAAGTTTGAGCAAATCCGAAAAAAAAAACAAGCAGATCTTGTGTGAAATCATGGAAAAACTAGGTCCAAACCTTGTGTGGACTCTGGGGAAGCTATGCAAAATCAAGGATGCTATCCTCTTTGGGCTAGGTTGTAGTAAAGGTAGTACACAAAAGCATAGTGATGCTGAGCCCAAGTGGCAATAGTGTACTTCAGTGACTAAGAATAAAAGATCTCCACCAATGAAATTAAACCACCAAATCCAGTGTTAAAGGTGAGAGTAACGCCAATGTGGCCTATGGGCTGGTAATAACAGTAAAAACAAGAGCACGAGTTTCAACACTTGAGGTAGAATGTCAACCAAAGCTAAAACCACCATTAAAAAATAATGCCGCAGATGCTCTCCCAATGGTGACCAGCAATTCAGAGAATGTTGCTTGTTTTTTCTCCATCAATTATCAACTTGTATATGCAAGATGCGAGGTAAACATTGACATGCATTTCTAATCTTTCATATTGCTTTCATGATGGATGTTGCCACTTGGTTAATATCGTGTTCATGCAAAATATCAATCCATACATCCAAAAGTCCGGTGTCAATGTGCTAATACTCCACATAAGTGCATTTTTAGTCTACATTTACCCTCCAATGGATGTGAAGTGTGTTTATACTAAGCTTGGCATAGTTGTTGTGTTCCAATCCATGCCATCAATGGTGACGCACATGAACTAATTGATATTTAAAATGGCTTCCTCCCTCCAATGAGCAACATTCTAGTATTTGTACATGATGTAAATGGATTCTTCGCTATTTTATATATCTTCCTCCAAATTGCTTGCATTTACTATGTGCATTGGCATTTTTCAATTCATCACACGTCTTGCACTTTGACATTCTTTGCGTTGATGGTGTCTTGACATGGTAAAATTATCCACATTAAATTTTATACAAGGTTGACCTTGAAATCATGCTTTCTTCTCTATCTTGTAAAGTTTTATTAACACTTTCTAGCACAACCTTCTTTGCCATTCCCAAAGGAAGATGATGATGGCATTCGACACATTGTTTCATTGTCATTCCCAAAGAACGATGATACTACACTCTCATCCGACATTGTTTGGTGAAGATGAGGCTGTGGCAATGCATGGTCTTCGAGGATTTGCTTTAATGGTGTAGTTGTGTTTCTAGAGCTTTCATGGCGTTTAAACCTGTAGGTATTTGCACAAATTTTATGAACCACTTTGTCTTTCATCTTTTCTGCCCGAATACTCCAATGTGCACCATGTGATAGTTTAGTTAACCATTGGTATCCACGATTGCAAAATGGCTAAGCCTTTAACTATGGGTTTCAATCTAGGTTTACAGTGTCCTTTCTTCACGTCCTCATGACCTTGTTAAAGGAAGCAAGAAAACTCTTGAAGAAAATGGTTATATCAATTAGACCCTATCTTACTCCAAATACCCAAGCATAGGTCAAGCAACAACACCAAAAATCTAGATTGGTTGCACGGATCATACAAAGGATGCTTGATCATAAAAGGGAAGAAATAACATTTAAAAGAAGGTGACTTTATCTTATAATATGATGACTACCTACATTATCAACTAGATAAAGCTTCTTGCCCACATAGACACACACATAGACCAATCTCTAGGTCCTTATTCAAGACATTCAAGAATACACATGGGAGTAAAACTTATAACAAGCAACACCTCAAAGTCTTCCATGTTTAGGCTTCAAGAAGGCTTGGTAATGCTATGCATCCCAAACGTGAGCTGAGGGATATGTAATCGGTTTTAAAAATATCAATAATATTTTATTAATCCATGTGTGTAAGATGATGTGCAAAATATTGTACAATAAGAGGGCATAGAGCCGATGATTGAGGTGGCAAAACATTCTCTTTGAAGTGGATGGCTGCATGTGTGTATTGAATAGGATGGCTGTGCATAGTCCATAGGATCATATCATCATAGGACAAAGTAGAATGAGTGGGGACAAGTATCTTTGTGCTAGCCCTCCACTTGTCCTCATAGGTGTCTTTTGTGCATTTTTATATTGGGAAGGCTCTATGCATATGAGTCACCCAATCCTAACATAGGATATATTGAGCCTTTTTATGTAAAAATTAAGGCTAAGAGTTCACACACACAGTTAAAGATATTTAATCATTACAATCACATTGAAGATGCCACCTCGTGCATGTGGGAGGCCTCCTTATTGACGTAACATTCGCAATATTGCTTCTACTGGGGACTCCTGAATACATTGGAAGCTCCTCTTCACTTTCCCCCTCCCAGCCATGCTAAAGAAAATAAAAAGAGAGACTTAACACACATGCCAGAAAATCACATACACTCATACACATTAAGCGACAGCTTCAAAAACTCTTACATAAAATTAAAAAAAGATTGGTTTCATGCAAATGGCAATTTTGCCAAATGTTATAATAAAGTGTCCCATAATCCACAATAGCCAGCAAGACTGCAAGTTCTCCTTCTACACGTTGCTGCATCCACTCCGCATTTTTCACTATGTTTACATCTGTGGTTTGGTTGCTCATCTAAAACATGACAAGCACTTTCAATTTGTTGAGATGTATTGGTAAATAAAAACCCTCCAATGTTTGGACATACTTTGGAATCCATTGCACTGTTCCAGCTTCTCTCTCCTTTTTCAGATTCTGTCTGTGCAGACCAAGAAAAGCAATTTAAAAGCAATACTTTAACAGAAACTAGACCAAATATCTGCTTTCTATATGATGGAAGGCTGAGATATAATGGGTACACTGGAAACATCGATAAATGTATACAAGCCATCTCTTGCAAACCAGGATATTTCGGAAGAAACTGAGGTTTACTACAGATGGAATACATCTGTAGAAGTTGAGTTTGGTGGGTGGATACTTTGGTATGGACTGTGGACTTGGTTTAAATCTTGGAAGAAAAAAAATCGAAACATTGCGGAAAGATTTCACATGAAAGAACTACAAGCACCATCCCCAATGCTAATATGCTACCTTGACAAGTGAAGCTCTTATAAATGATCATATTTCAGATCCAAACAAATGAGATGCAGAGAAATACATAGAAGAGATGGTACAAGGCTGTAATGAATGGGTAAAATTTAAAAGGCTAAATCTTACTATACAAAGTGGCAAGACAACGAAAAGAGTTTTGGTTAAACACAGCAAGGGGAACAAAAGTATTAGGCTCTCCCTGCTCCCGCCTACTAGCCCCACCTCCTCCGGTCCAGCCCACTAGCCCTCCCCCTCCCCCTCGACTCCATTGCTCCCTCAACCCCTTCCCTTCACACACTGCCCAGCCCCCTCCCTGCTTCATGCTGCCGCCCCCCCCTCCCCCAGCCTGATTGCCTTTGCTGCTGCTTGCGGGGCTTCTTGCTCCCCCCCCTGCTCTTTGATACTGATTCGAGGTGGTGGTATGTACTGTTGTTCGAGCGGCCTTCTTCACTACAGCTGTGCCTTGGGCAGTGGGAGCCTTTTAACTCACTGTGCTCGCCGTGAAACAGCTTGGCTGGCTGCCAGATGCTGGGTCTGAAGCAGGGATTCTGTGGCCCACTCCAGCTCCTTTGTTTGGAGCCATTTTTTTGGCTGCTGCTCTCTGCAGAAACCCCTTTTCCCCCTTTCTTAGTCTTTTCCCATCCCTCCTTCCCCTTCCCTCTTCTCCCCTACCTCTCAATTCCCCCTTCCTGCTAGCAGGTGCAGATTTTGTTTTGCTACAGGGGAACGCAATCTTGGTGGTGATCTCCTTTTGGTTTGGGAAGAGGGGGTCGATGGCAGCTCCCTAGGCTGTTTGGATTATTTTGTTGCCTATATTTCTGTTAAACTGTTCAACCAAAGGACTAGCATAGATGCGTTTTCTATTATTACTAACCCAGTTACAAGGCATCAAAATAGAAGCATAACAATAAAGTCAGAAATAAAAACTCTGCTAAGCCAACCACAGTGCATCTTTGGCTTTGTACATTAGTTTGCAAAGAAAGAAGGCAGTCATGTAAGCAGAGATTTTGAACAAGCTAACAGCATGGTTCTACATCACCTCAACTGTGAGACTCTTATTAATTTAGTATTACATGGTTTGATTACAAGGTTGCAATATGGGGATGCAGCATGTGACAGTAAAAGAAATACAATGGAAAAGCTAGCTTTCTTGAAAAAAAAAAAGCGTTAAGGCATATTGTCTGGCCATACCGCATCAAGTTACAAACAATGATTTTACGTCTCTGGATCTCCTTGGACCGAGATCCAACAGGAAAACTAGCACTGAAACCATTTGTGCAAACTACAAGAAAGAACTTAAGGCTGAGTTACATGGTAATTTGAAAGATTTGCAATCAGAAACAAGCATGTCTGTGTCCATAGTGCACCAGTCCATAGATTTAAGACATACGGAAATGGAATTTCACATATTGGGGCTACGATACAACAGGCAAACCAGAGTTTAAACTTTTTCTCAAACTGCAGGGGAGCACCAAATGATTTTCTTTTACCCCCCCCCCCAAACCAAAAAATAAAAAAATAAAAAAACAAAAAAAAGCAGCAGCGAAATTAGTAGCTGGTTCCCACTGTATCGAAAATCAGGAAGTACCTTTAAGAATGTAATATCATTATCAGACTCTGAAGGAACCCACTGCTGCCAAGACCTTAAGACTGGCAAGGGATGCCCCTCTGTGCTAAATACATAGTTCCGGTTTGATATAAATGAATCGTCAAATAGCAAATACAAATACTTGCACCTGCAGATATGTAAACACATCAATCTCTCTCTCTCTCTCTCTCTCTGTGCATGCGTGCGTGTGTGTGTGTGTCCCCCTCTATTTGATCTTCTGCAAAAAGACATGACCAGTAGAAATTTTTTGGTGGAGAAAGTTCCAGACAAACGACGGTGGACATCAAAGGAGAAGATGACATTCTACCTGAAAGAGAGAGAGAGTGAGAGAGAGAGAGAGAGAGAGAGAGAGAGATTAACCCCATACTGATCTATGGGAGACAATCTGACCTAGCAATGCAGGAACCAGAGAAGGAGACGGCATCCTATATGAAGATTAACCCCATACTGATCTATAGAGAGGAAAATATGAATGAGGGCCTTGTCCTTTTCAAGAAACAGCTGATATGCAAGATGACAAAGTCTCATACAAGGGAAAAATAAACAGGTTTCCTAGTTGGACGGTAGGGTGATCTTGTAGCCTTTCGGTTTGGAACCTTCTTTTGAACTACTCAGATTGTAGTGTCCATATGGTTCTTTCTTCTATGAGAAGGTTTGGTACCACTCCGAGGACTCATCGGTTAAGGCCATGGGAAACTAGACGGCTTTAGTTTCATTTGATTGGTCGCCTCCAGCACAACATGATGTGTCCAAGAGTTGAAGGAATTTGATAGGATCCCCTCGTCCATTGTACTTCGGCATCTCCAATTTACCAAAAGGTCTTCTTCCATCGTTGTTCTTGTTGTTGTTGCATCATTGATTGAATAAATCTTTGGGATGTAGAGCATCATTTACTATTTCTTCTTCAGGCCTTCGGTCCTCCATGCTGCTTGTCGATGGGGAGAGGTTGAATTCTTGGCGTTGAGCAGCCAGTCAAACAAGTGGGGTCCTACATAAAAGAAAAACTTTGTCACCACAAACATATCTTGATCAAGCTCTTATATAGCCAGATTCATCTGAAGCGCAATCTCATAACTATAAGGAGTTGCTGGGTATGCATAGAACTGCAATTGCAATATGTGATTATATATATTTTTAAAATCTTCTCCCATACAACCCATTGTATATTCGGTGGGATAATACAGATTATAATAGATCTTTTGTAGTACATGATGCTGATGTTTTCTCGTCCTATAGATCCTATAGCGTCTCTAGTGGTTGTTTATCAGTTATATCATATTAGGTTATACTCTCTCTCTCTCTCTCTCTCTCTCTCTCTCTCTCTCCTGGTTGACAAGTGAAAAGAGGGTAAAGCTGGAATATTACCAAGACAACATAAATCCCACATGTTGGTCTACATACATGTCCATAGAGACTCATGCTCAGTCTTATATTAGCACACCTATCCCCCTTCTATATCGCAGAAACATCACTAGGTTCCGTACCAGATCTCATACATTTGCCATTGAGCAGGGAGCTTGGATACACTAGCCCAGACATGCTAGAGTATGCCTTTGTGACATGCAGACAGTTGAGACGAAGGCACATGTAGCCCTACAGCGTCCCTGATATGCACATATCAGGGAGGACTACCAGTAGATACTGGGGGACTCCGCTCAGTTGACATCAGTTCTCCTCACTGCCTCTCCGGCAGCATTGGGATCTTTTGTCACTCGTCTTTTTACCTGTCGTCAGGACTCATAGACTCCTGACCCCTCTCCTTGAGGAGACTCTTTTTACATTGTATCGAGACGGGTCCCATGGGTCATTTTTTGGCCCCTCGAGGACGCTAATAAATTCTACTTCTACTTCTACTTCTACTTCCTTGGGAGCTGCCATGTGCCCTCCCTAAAGCAGATGTACTAGAGGGTTTCTTGCTGTCCCATAGACCTTTTGGTCTCCAGTGGACGTTGATAGACTTTCTTTTTTTCTTTCCCTCCCCTCTCTCTCTCTCTCTCTCTCTCTCTCTCTCTCTAAATTCTACTGTCACATTGGATGGAAGACACAAAGTGATGGTTCAAATGATGGGGTGTATAAGCACTATCGGTGTCTTTGATCAAAGACAAACAAGTTGTAGATTCCTTCTTGAGGAGACGTTTCTTAGTGTCATGGGACTCTGCAGATCACCACAAAAGATTGGAGTACTACACTCAAACAATATGTGTGTATTACAAAGACTATTTCTTTGCACCAAGGGACGCCTCATACAAGGTAAAAAAAGAACAAATATAAAGACCCCAAATTTATTTTAGTAATCAGAAAGCCCACCCACCCACCTACACACACACTTTTTTTTTTTGGGGCGAGAATAATATTTTATTGCTGTGAAATAATTACATTCATAGGTACTTCAAAAGCGGAGTAACTACCACTCAACCGAAAATCTCAGTATAAGCCATATATACATCATGGTCAATCAAATGAGTCTGAAAGCAATCATAAAACGATTGCCGCAGAGATCGTTTGAAAAAAACAAAAGATGGAAAAGTAGGATCACCAAAGACTCTATGATTTATGTCCATCCGTAGAGTCCAAAGTGCCCAGTAGCGCACCCAAACAAAAAATAAATCAAAACCTTGTCTAGCTGGATGAAGACCAAATAACCAGAAGAACCTACCAAAAGTAACAATAGGAAATCTCGCTCGAAGCCCCTGACGAATGAGACCGAGGAAATCACAAGTATGTAGACAGTGCCAGAAAATGTGAGGCACAGATTCAGTAGAATGTAGACATCGGTGGCAAACAGCCGAGGCAATATGTCTGCGTGAGTAACTGCCCAGATGGAAAAACGCCAAGTAGGACTCACCAGAGGAAAACCTGTTGCCGAAGAGGGACTTTATAATGCCAAAGGAGACGCAGCTGCTTTCTCTACCACTTTGATGGGTGATCCATATGCCAAACAGAATTGGCTCTGTCAGAAATCCAAGACAGAGGTAACAACACTTTATATAGAGAAGGCACTGTGATATGTGACAGCTTCAAAGGACGGGGCTAAAGAGGAGGAAGAATGGAGAGTCCATTCCTCAAGCCTATCTTGAAGTTCCAAACGAGGTATTGGCAAGAAAGGTTGAAGCATTTCTGAAATTTTGTGCCATAAAGGACGATAATGAGCTCCCAAACCATACTTGCTAGCAGCCGTAGAAAAAGATAAAAAAGTGCCATCATCCTGAAGTACATCCGCCACAGAAGAAATACCTTTGAAAGATATAAAAGAAGAACGCCTAGGTTCTTGTATAGCCAAAGGAGGTGGAATACTTTGGACCAATAAATATTCTCAGGCCTCAAGGAATTTCCCAACAAAGAATCCCTACCATTCCATTCCAAGTGGGATAAAATATGCTTCCAATCAAGAAGCAAACGAGAGACAAAAGGGCAGCCTTTGATCTTGCCTTGAATAGAGTCGAGTAGAAAATCCCACGGTGTAGGCTGCCAATGCCCAAAAGTAGAAGTATCAATATGCAACAGAAGAGAGCGGATCATGAAAGCCCAAGGGTGATCCCCTTGCATAAACTGCAACATCATTTTCTCCCTGTGAGCAAGTATATGCACTTGAATATTGAGTATGTTCAAACCCCCGTGCATCTTTGGAGAACAGAGACGATGCATGGAGAGTAATCTGAGACTTTTCTTGCTATTTTTTGAACGCTAGAAAATCTCCATGATAGCAGACATGAAGGAAGCCAGATCTGCCTTAGTAAACATAATGAGGGACACATAGAATTGTATGTATGCTATCAAAATGGATTGCGTAATTTGCAAACGAACATGTAATGGCTAGGTTGCAAGCTTCCAATATTCAAAATTTTTCCCCAGCTTTGTGAGCACCCAATCAGTTTGTTGAGAACGAGTGAGGTCCCAACCTAGAGGATAGCCAAGATGTCGAATCAATTGAGAAGGTTTCCCTAGGCCACAAAAGACTATGCCAGTCTTTAGCATGCAACGGCTAGAGCTTGGATTTCTGAAAATTCACATGAAAACCAGCAACCAAGCCATATGTGGAAAGAGCCTGCATAATCAAGAAGAGATCGCTCTGAGTATTTTTCGGGGTAAAGAAAGAATCATCAACATATGCTCGAGCAATCATGCTGCGTTTGCTAGGAATTTCCAATCCATGCAACAGGCTAGTGTCCAAAAGGTGGTACATATATTGAAGCATTGGATGAGTGGCTATGGTAAATAGTAAAGCACCAAGGGGACAGCCTTGCTGAACAAAACAACCAAGAGTCCAGGTTGTAGAAATATCCCCTGAAAGTATGCAGGCAACTTTACTATCTTGATATAGCCAATTGATAACTTGCTGCATTTTTTTGCCAAATCCCAAGGTCTGCATTGTTTGTGAAATAAAGTCCCACTGAATAGTGTCAAAAGATTTGGCAATATCAACTTGCAATAGCAAAACATCCTGCTGCATATATTTGGCATATTCTATTCCAACATAGGCATTAGCAATGTTGTTTGTGATATGCCTACGAGGAACAAAACCATATTGCGCAGGATGCAACCCATCATGCAAATAGTCTTTTATGCGCAGGATGCAACTCATCATGCAAATAGTCTTTTATCCGATCAACAATCATTTTGGTAGTAATTTTGTAAATAACGGGCATAAGCGTGATAGGTCTCCAATCAACCAAAGATTCACAAATTTACTTTTTTGGAAGGAGTTTAACAAGACCTCTCTTCCATGTGTCTGACATTTTTTGATTTTGCCAAGCAGAATTCACCATATGCAACAAAGTATGCTTCAAAAGAGGCCAGTATTCTAAGAAAAACTCAACTGTAAGACCATCCCATCATGGAGATTTCCATCTTAACACAGGATTTGAGTGCATCTGACAATTCCCTTTCAGTATAAGGTTCCTCTAATTCCAAAGCCTGAGTAGTGGAGATAATAGGAGAAACATGCCGTAAAAGCAAATTTCTTGCATACAAAACCTTCTGTGAAGGAGCATCTGCATAACCAAACTGCTGAGAGAAATGATGTACACAAACAAAAGCAAGCTGTGACCTTGATGTAGTCCATGAACCATCAGGCATAAGCACGCTGCAAATGTTTGTGTTTAATCTCTTCTGATGCAAGCTTTTAAAAAATTGTTTGGAAGAGCAGCCTTTCTCTATGAAAGCTCTTTGTCTTGCTCTGATCTCCCATTTGGCAAGTTTCCTGTGATCATTGATTTGGAGACAATGTTTAGCTTGGCATAGAATTGTTTGCTCATGCAAGAACAAAGGACGAAATTGACTGAGTTCAGTGAGGTCTTGGCAAGTCAATTTAGCCTGAGCAAGAGTTTCCCTCATAGTCTTCATGTAAGACTTGCCATAACCTCTGATTACAACTTGCATTTTGGAAACAAAAGAATCCCATGCATTATGAATATCAAAGTGGGTCTGAGAAGACAGATATTGATAGGCATTAGTAACCATTGCCTTGAAAGTAACATGCTACTAATAGCTATTGTTCACAATCAGATGTTGCCGTTGAGGTAGTCTATCATCTGGCATATCATGAAAAGATAGCCTCAACCATAACGGTGCATGATCTGAATGCACAAAGGCATAGTCAACCCACATTTTGCATGTGAAAGCATCATTTTGTTGCAGGGCTACGCTATACCAATGATCTAGATGTGCCTGGTAAGAAGGAAGGGCATTACGTTGAAAAGTGTATCTAGGTGACAAAGGCTGCAATTCCTTCCAAAGATCAACCAAATCAAGATGAATCAGTAATTGAGACCATGCATGCCTTTCAAAGGTTAACATATGAGTATTTCCTGATGTATTGTCACCCTGTTGCGGAGCATTACTGAAATCCCAACATATAAAGGCATGATATCTCCATGGATATCGGTGCATGGCATCCCAAATTTCACTTCTAGCCCAAGAAGATTGAGGTGCATATACAGAAGCAAATTCAAACACCTCGCCTTGAATGATGCATTGAAGAATAATCCATCTACCCTAATTGTCATTTAAAGCAATAACTGGCTGAAGCTCATGCTTAATCAGAATGACTACACCTGAGAAAGAGTGCTCCCAGCATAAAAGATATCATAGCCGCAAATATGACCTGTCTTTCCTGCATAAACATGCTGATTGTGTTCTTGTAATGCCACTATATCAGGCTGAAACCAATTGATATACAGCCACACAGATTTCCATTTCCTACTTTCGCACATCCCCTGAACATTTAAGGTAAGGCATTTGATATGAGAAAGCATATTTAAAGGAAAAAATAGTTATGTACAGCAGCAACCTTCAGGATATCAACCTTGCATTTCTACCTCAGGGTTAGGGCCTCTTCCTTGAAGAAAAAAAAAGGCCTGAGGATTGGACAGCAATGCAGCAACCTCTTCTTCAGGGAAGAGGGTTCTGCTAGTTGTCACTGTAGCCCACATGATTCCAATTCCTGAGTTGACGTCTAGAGAATTTCCACTAGAAGATGCACAATTCTAAGTGCGAGGGGGTGGAGGTCTTCTAACAGAAATAACTTTTCTTGGATTTTGCCATCCATCAATTGGAGTTTTTGATCCTTTTGCTGAAATTTGAATAGCAGGAAGTGAAGGGGAAGAAGCATTCCCATCTGAAACAACTGGGGCTTTGCCTTTATCCTGATTCACAAAAAGCTGTCTATTACCTTGATTTTTATTCCCAATAGAGGTAGGAGCATCCTTCTTGGGCATCTGAGCAAGCAAAGTAGCAGGAGGCATTTTATGCAGACTCATTGGACACTGGAAAGCCATGTGCCCAAAATTTTGACATTCAAAGCAAGCCCCTGCAAACAATCCCCATTTCAATTTATAAAATGCACTTCCCATGTCAACATTGTTCACCGTGATTGAATAAGACTCCGGTGTGGGATTATCAGTATCCCAGAGAATGCAAAATCGATTAGAGTTGCCGTTAGGCTGCGGTGGGCAAACCACTTTGCCTAAAGTTGCTGCAATTTTAGGCAAGAGTGAAGCCATGCATTGCGGGAAGTCTATAACTTCAACCCAGACCGGACATCGATGTCATATCAGAGCCTAATAATCCCTTATGGGGGACCATGGCAAAACGTGCACCATTTGCTGCCCAAAAAAGAGTGGCGAATGTTCCAAAAGCATTTGCCTGTGAATCTCATCTACCATAATGACCTCAAAAAAGCCTCTGGTTCATAGTGTACCTTATGAACAAATGAGCCAGCCAGTGTTCGGGACAACCAATTGCCTACCGCTGCAGCAGGTGGCATCCGACCTGGGAAAAATAAAATGACTGCATTTTTGACATATTCTCTAACTGGATCCACAATTTCATCCACTTCAACCATGAGACCAACCGATGACACACAGTCTTTCCACTCTTTTCTTGTGTTTGCAAATCCTTCGTGCATGACATCATACACCAATTGTGCTTCAACAAAATCATGCACGGGGTCATGCTAACCCTCAGCCTGCTTTTGCTTTTTGCATTGAGCCGATCGATCCTTTTGAAAAGTTTTTTCATAGGAGTATTCAACCATGTCTTCTGAAGAAGATGGAGCCCAAAAAGGGGGTACCTGTAAAGTGATAGAAGAGAAAAAACAGTCCCGAAAAACAGCCCTCAAAGAAGAAGGAAATAGTGTATTTGCAAGGAGAAGAAGAGGGAAGAAATATTTAAGGATTTAGAGAGAAGAAAGACAAGTTCACAAAGAGGTGAAAACCTACCCCAAAATCAACCCAGATCACAACAGAGAAAGGGCAAAGCAGCAAGGATATGAAAGACAAGAAAATCAGCAACAAAAACAGTAAAAGGAGTGAAGGGAGACCCAAATCGATATGCAGCGGCAGGTACGAAGTCGAAACTGGCGACGGATGCGCTTCCCAAGGCCCGTAGGTACAGCAGAGACCAGCAGCAACAGTCCGTACAAATATATGGTTCCGTACAGGTTGTACGGAGGACCTACAGACAGGCAGGGAGGTCAAAAAGGGTTGGCACGGGTGATGTACGGACAGGTAAGGAAGCTGAAAAGGGGCCGCGAGAAGGTACAGCTTGTACAACAGGAAGGGGGCTGAAGCAGGTCGAAATCTCTCCTCTCCTCTCCTCACACACACTTTTTTTTGGTAATTCCATGGACTGGTATTAAAAGATTAATATTGTACAAAGAGACTCTCCTAAAAGGGGAGAGCCCAAATCAAAAACACAAATAAACTATCTCCATCCAGGACCTGTCTAGATCTCTCCTCTCCTCACACACACACACACCAAGACACACACACACTTTTTTGTGAAACCAGTGACTATAAAATTAACATAAAATCAATGTACATGACATTAGACTCCAAAAGAGAGCCTAATGGAAGCACTCAAAAACAGTGAGAAAACACTTCAAGGCTAGTAGGATCCAAATCCCTCACATCATAACTATCATATAAAGATTGCTTGAGGGACATTCTGAAGAAAGCATATGCCTGAGGGAACTGTTGTCCCATCCTAAAATGCCATCTCTGTGTCCAAATAGTACATAGTACCCAAAAATGAGCCCAGTGAAAGAAAAGGAGGAATGGAGACATCTGAGATGAGAAGCATCCAAACATCCAGAATAGTTTCCCAAATCTGATAGAGGGAAACCGAAGCCGCAGCAAATGAGAAACATGAGTGATTAATATCCGAGAGTGCGGGCAAGACCATAACAAATGGGGCGAATCTGATAGAGGGAAACCGAAGCCGCAGCAAATGAGAAACATGAGTGATTAATATCCGATAGTGCGGGCAAGACCATAACAAATGGGGAACTGTCTCACGATAATGAGAGCAACGGGGGCAAGAAGAGGAAGCAATACGATGTGCTTCCAATTTCACCCCAATGGAAAAAGCTCCCACTATACATCTCCAAAAGAAAAGCCTCTGTTTCAATGGCAATTTAGCTTTCCAAATTTTCTTGAGCTTTCATTGCCACCAAGATAAAGGCCTATCCAAATTCCAAAGAGTGTTGGCACGCTTATCAATCCATGGCGGTGGAAGAAGAAATCTGTAGACCATCGAGGATGTCAAATTATGCATTGAAAGTGAACGGGTAGCAAGAGACAAGGAAGTCAGATTCCAGTCCAGTAATCTGTCCTGTACAAACAACTGAGGAACAAGAACAAAAGGCTGCAACATAGATGTAAGTAGCCTCCAAATGGGCCTATGATGCAGACCCAAGGGGAATGTCCTGCAAGCTCGTGGAAATGAGAGCACATAACCATGTTGATCCACCACATCTCCAACAAAATCTTATGCCCAATTTCATAAGATTATATGCTTTAATAGGTGCCTGTAAAGCAGGTGGCGAATCAAATACCTTGCTCCAATGGATACTTTCCAAACGAAGAGAATTACCATGATGGGAGAATTCTCTTCCAATCATGAATAAAAGCAGTAGAAACAAGACAGCCAGGAATTTTCCCCTGAAATGTAGTCATTTAGCATAAGAGAGAATTCTCTTCCAATCATTTAGCATAAGAGAGAATTCTCTTCCAATCATGAATAAAAGCAGTAGAAACAAGACAGCCAGGAATTTTCCCCTGAAATGTAGTCATTACTGCTTCCCAATGATCTGTAATCCAATGCCCATATGCATAAGACTTCATGTTTCCACACATAACTGCTAACATAATAGCCCATGGCTGTTTTTGCTGAAAAAAAAACAGAAATCATAGTGCTCTTTCGTGCCAACATATGAAACTGAAGATTGAGAATATTGAGTCCCCCATGAGTCTTAGGAGAACAAACAGACTGCATGGGAAGTAGTCACGAAGCCTTCTTGTGAGATTTACTTTTCCAAAATATCTCCATAGCCTGGGACATATAGGAAGCCAAATGCTTAAAAGACCAATGAAAAGAGGCAAATAAAATTGCACATATGCCATAATGATAGTCTGCACTATCCGAAGTCGAACATGTAAAGGCCAAGTTGACAAGTGCCAATATTCTAGCTTCTTGTTAATCTTTTGAAGCACCTATTTAAGCTGTTGTTGAGGGGTAATATTCCAGCCAATGGGATACCCTAAATGCCTCATAATGGTATGGGAAGAAATAATGTGGCCTGGCCACAGAAGTGCATGCCAATCAGCTTCTTTCAAAGCTAGAAGATTCGATTTCTGAAAGTTGATATGCAGGCCAGCAACTATGCCAAAATCATCCAAAGTATGCATCAAATGAGAGAGGTCACGTTGAGAATTCCTGGGCATAAAATATGAATCATCAACATATGCCTGTGCGAGAAACGGCTGTGCACCTGGAATTCGCAAGCCATGAAGCTGCCCAGTATCTCCAAGATGGTCCATATGCAACAATAACGGATGAGTAGCAATGGCATACAGTAGCGCACTAAGAGGGTGTCCCTGTCTCACTGAGCGAGTCATAGTCCATGTCCTTGACAATCCACTGCCAAGTAGACACTGCGCAGTGGCATGAGAATACAACCAGTAAATAACATGAACCAGCCGAGGACCAAATCCCAATTTATGCATAGTCTGAGAAATAAAATCCCAATGGACAGTATCAAATGCTTTTGCAATGTCCACTTGCAGAATGAGAACATCTTGTTTAGAATATTTGGCATACTCAATTGCAAGCAAAACATTGGAGATATTGTCAGTAATCTGCCTTCTGGGAACAAACCCATACTGCCTAGGATGAAGTCCAGCTTGCAAGATAAATCGAACCCTATGGACAATCATCTTGGCAATGAGTTTGTAAATGACTGGCATAAGAGAAATGGGCCGCCAATCAGCCATTGTCTCACACAACCTTTTTTTTGGGATCAATTTGACAAGGCCATGCTTCCAAGAAGGAGGAAGAGATTGTTCTGTCCAAGCATGATTGATCATAAGAAGAGTGTCCTTGAGATCATCCCAAAATGCAAGGAAAAATTCAACAGTCAATCCATCCCAACCAGGAGAGCTGCCTTTATGTAAATGACTCAAAGCATCATCCAGTTCATTATGCATAAATGGCTGCTCCAATGCATGAGCTTGTTCCAAAGACAATATAGGCTGCACATGCATAAGAAATTGAGACCTAGCTACATTCACTTGCATCGAATAATCAGGCTGAGGAGAAAAGAGATGCTGAAAATGACTAGAGCATTGCAATTCCAATTCTGATTTGGAGGTGGTCCAGGTGCCATCATCCTGCTTGATCCTGCAAATATCCTCCTTCCGTCGATCCGCATGCAAACTTTTAAAGAAGGCCTTGGAGGAGCAACCCTTATCCAAAAGGGGTTTCATGTGAGCTCGAATTTGCCACTTCTTTAATTTGCGAAGATCATTTTGATGGATGATATGAACCGCATAAGCCCAAGAATCCTGTTCAGAGGAAGCGAGCTGCCTATAAGAGCTGATTACATCCATTTGTTGCTTGTGAGATTGAGCCCATTTCAGCTTAAGCCTGAGGTTCTCCATGTGACTCCGTCCATAATCTTGAATAACAGCCGCAGGCGATGTGCAAGACTGATCCAAGCAAAATCCATATCCTCCTGAGCATGTAAGAGGAGGGGGGTGGACAGCTACTCTCACCATATTCTGGAATTGTTGATGAAGCAAATAATATGGAGTAGACGACGACCAAAAAAAGGCAAATCATCTGTCAACCGTGCTATAGATAATGTCAAGCATACTGGAAAGTGATCAGACAGCAAGAGGGAATGATCAACCCATAATGCACATGTAAAACTAGCATATTGCTGAGCATGCAACAAACACCATCTGTCAAGTCGAGCCCAGTAATGAGTGAAGGCATTATGACGGTATGTATAACCCATATCTCCATCCCTTGTTGAGAGCCACAAATCTTCTGCATGCAAGGAAGAAAGCATATCCTCCCAGTGTCGAAGCTCAGTGGGGATCATGTAAGATCGGTGAGTGGTATGCAAGTAATTGAAGCAGACATGAGAGAGATATCCTTTTGCTTGGCTGAAACATGGACCACACTTTCCTTGGGAAGAGCATATTTAGATGTCACATCACCCAACTTGCTAGGCATAGCCTTAGGCCCCGGACCGTAAGTTAGAGGAGTAGTATTTTCTGGAGCAATAGCCGTGGGTGGGAGCTAGAGCAGAACTGCAGGACATTGTGAAGCTAGATGGCCAAACTTATGACAAGTAAAACAAGCACCGGCAAATACTCCGCATTTCAAGTCAAAATATTGTTCGCCCAAGGGAACATCCTCCACCTCTACCACAATAGAAGGAGGGGTTGGGTGATCTGTATCCCAAAAAACACAAAACCGAACTTGATTACTCGAAGGACGGGCTGGGTATACAACTTGCCCCAAAGTAGCTGCCAGACTTGGTAACTCAGCCCTCGTATAATCCGGAAAATCCACTACCTCAACCCATACAGGGCAGTGATGTCGAATAAGACCGTGATAATCCTTATTTGGCGACCATGGCATGACATGCACCATTTGTCTACCATAGAATAGAGGGGACATCTCCAATATCTGCTGACGATATGAGGCATCCTAAAAGTGCACTTCATAGAAACCTCGAGAAGCAAAGTATACTCTTTTAACAAAGCAACCTCCCAACAAAGCCTGAACCCACTGAGCCACATCATTTGCAAAGGGTAACTTCCCAGGAAAAAAAGTGATAACCGCTTGCTGAGAGAACTTCCGGAGAGGAGTAACCAATGAGGGTAGCTTCAACTTATACTTAAGTGCCGGAGGAGGTTTGGCACACTCCTTCCGGCTCTGGTGGAATTCATCCTTGAGCATATCGAAAACATAGTGAGCATCTTTAGAGGCTGAAGTAGGCAATTCAACTTGCTGTCTTTTGGGGTCCCGGAACAAGTCCTTCCGAGAATAACTTTTGATAAGGTCCTCCATGGAGGCAAAAGGGCAGGACTGATATAGCAAAAGAAAAAGAGAGCAGACAGCCGGGGGCCAATAAAAACACCAAAATCAGGACGGAAGAGGGCAGCAGGGGTTATGCGCAGGTAGGGAAAGGGTAATACACAGCAAAAGGGAGCAAATAAGGCGGCAAGAAGAGGTGGACAGCAGTGGCTAGAAGAGGCGGATAGCGGCAGCAGAGGAAAAGAGGAGCTAGAACAGGTGGCTGGATTAGACGGATAGTAGCGGCTAAGGAAAAAACGGGCGACGTAGCTGAAGGAGGCTCCTGATGGGCGCAGGGGCAGAGCGGGCGGACCTGATGGGCAGCCAGAAGGGCGCATAGGCAGATGCGCACAGGGCAGCAGCAGCTCCATACTCTCACACACACACACACTCTCTCTCTCACACACACGCACACACCTCACACACACACTTTTTTTTTTTTTGGTGAAACCAGTAACTATAAAATTAACATGAAATCAATGTACATGACATTAGACTCCAAAAGAGAGCCTAATGGAAAAACTCAAAAACAGTGAGAAAACACTTCAAGGCTAGTAGCATCCAAGTCCCTCGTAGCATAACTATGATATAAAGATTGCTTGAGGGACATTCTGAAGAAAGCATATGCCTGAGGAAACTGTTGTCCCATCCTAAAATGCAATCTCTGTGTCCAAATAGTCCATAGTACCCAAAAACGAGCCCAGTGAAAGAAAAGGAGGAATGGAGACATCTGAGATGAGAAGCATCCAAACATCCAGAATAGTTTCCCGAATCTGATAGAGGGAAACCGAAGCTGCAGTAAATGAGAGACATGAGTGATCAATATCCGAGAGTGCGGGCAAGACCATAACAAATGGGGAACTGTCTCACAGTGATGAGAGTAACGGGGGCAGGAAGAGGAAGCAATACGACGTGCTTCCAATTTCACCCCAATGGAAAAAGCTCCACTATACATCTCCAGAAGAAAAGGCTCTGTTTCAATGGCAATTTAACTTTCCAAAATTTTTTGAGTTTTGATTGCCACCAAGATAAAGGCCTATCCAAATTCCAAAGAGTGTTGGCATGCTTATCAATTCATGGCGGTGGAAGAAGAAATCTGTTGACCATCGAGGATGTCAAATTGTGCATTGAAAGTGAACAGGTAGCAGGAGACAAGGAAGTCAGATTCCAGTCCAATAATCTGTCCTATACAAATAGCGCAGTTCACACAGGATCGTCGCTTCCAAAAGATGATGAACTCAAAAGGAAGCGTGATGATGGGGATAGGGATGTTGAAGCTGACAAGCGACCACATGTCACTTTTCAGGATCAGCCCTCTCAAATCCCATATGGTCAGCAGCAGTTTAACACGACCGACTCAAGGTAATAATTTTCAGTCCATGGTTTTCTGACAGCAAGGAGTTTTGGCAAACCCGGTTCAGCTAGGTTATTTTGGTGGTGGTACAGTGTTTCAGGCTATGGTTAGCCCACAAGCCCAATTTTCGGGTATGCCTGCTAGTCAAACGGTTGGGTTTCAGCCTAGTTTACAACCCATGGGACAGAACATGATGTATGCAAATGTTGCAGCAGCCCCAGGGATGCAAACAGGTATGCCTAATGCAGCAACATGTAACCTTGCTTTGGGAAACATGCAAAATTCGGGTGCTGGTTTGAGTGGTATAGCTTTTCCTAATGCTAGTAGTGTGGGGGATAGAGTGAGTGCTACTGTCCCTTTTGCCCAGGCACCTGTTTATGACAATTTGGCACCTCAAGGGAAGTTGAAGGACTTTAAAGAGGCAGGTGCAGTCGTAAAATTTGAGACATTTAGTGGGGTGCAGGACAAACTTCAGGCCTTGACCTTTTTGCAGCAGTTCGATGCAGCCTACATAGGAGGGAATTTCACAGAGTCATCCAAGGTACGTCGGGCTGCAAGCTTTCTAAAGGGAAATGCACTACAGTGGTGGACCACTATGCTTATGCAAAACACTGCACTAAACACTTGGGTAGGTTTCAAGCAGGTGTTTTCGGTTGTGTGGCTTACCACGACTTTTGAAGTTAATATCATGACTGCTTGGCATGAGCTGAATTCCATTAATTGCTGCAATTTGGAGGAGTATAACAGCAAGTTTTGGGCAGCTTTGTTGCCTGTTAGCTCCTACCGGATTGTTCCTTTCACTGAGCAGGTTGAGAAATATTGTCGCAGGTTGCCTAAGGAGTTGAGAGACTACTGCACGAAGACTCAAGTCTCCAATATGTCTCAACTTATTGAGAATGCTAGCACGGCATATGCTTTGATGCAGGGGAGGACTTCTGGGTTCAAAGGTGGACAGGAGCAAGAATCTAAGAATGGATCTCACAGGGATAAGTCTAATAGAAAAGCTAATCATCAAAAGGATGAACGTAATCGTTTGTCTCCAGAGGAACGACGCGCTTTATATGAAGTTGGCAAATGTTTTATTTGCAAAGAGGAGGGACATCGGTCTAAAGATTGTCCCAACCGTAAGAGGAAGGAGCCGGCTGGTGATATGGATGAGCCACGGAATGTTCCGAAGGGCAAGAGTTCCTGATTCCACAACGGGTTGTTTACAACTGGTTTTGTATAGCGCTGTATACAGGTACTTGTAAAAATAATTTTGTATGGCAGAGTCTGCCACTCTTTTTGGCATCCGATTGTGGATGATGTATACAATTTGTAGGATGGTGTTTTCCTTGCTACTTTTGGATGCTCTTTTGTCATGAGGTTTCAACAAAATGAGATTGCTATTTTTGTCATGAGGTTTCGACAAAAATAAGAATGCTATTTTTGCCATGAGGTTTCGGTAAAATATGCATGTTATTCTTGTCATGACGATTCGACAAGATGGGAATGCTCTTTTTTGTCATGTGGTTTCGACAAAAAGAGAATGGATTCCCCTGGACCTTGGTTCCGGATGCGCAATTCCTGGAAGTGGTCTATGTCGTGCATCATTGGCCGCGATGTACGTGGTGTACTAGTCACAGTGGTCGCTTGGTTTGCAATGCTATATGTATTTGTTATCTGTAGCTCTACAAATCGTATATGCATTGTTGGTGATCTGTTGGCGACATGGTTGGCTGTCCACTCAGATTTGGATTTGATATCTCAGGTACTTCGGATGTTCATGATGTAGCACTAGTGTGGGTCTGAAGAGATGGCCATAGGTGGGTAAAGCATGCATGAACTATCCCTGGGAAGTACAGTCTGAGTATCTATGTGCATGCATTAAGTGCTTACATATGCTCGTGATGTACCACTGGCAGTCGGTCCTTAGGGATGGCCGTATGCGAGGTGGATCGGACATCATGGGAGCATATTGTTTGTGAACGCATGTATGCATGTATGTGGAATGTTTGCTTGTCTTTTGCCTAACAAACATTGTAGTGTTTCCACTTGGTTTTCTTTTGAAGGTAATTTTCGGCAATCGAGGACGTTTGCCTTCTTTCAAGAGGGGGAGCTGTCATGAGGATGTGAAATTATGGGACTCTTGATTTGCGACTCTCGTAATTTGCGCATGACTGCCTTGAGCCTTTGGGGCATGAAGGTCCAGTCATGGGACGAGACTTGGGGAATTAAAATTCCTAGTGGGTCCTTGGAAATAGTGAATGTGCGTCCAGTTACCAGGCAATTAATTCCTAGGGCCCAAGTGTGGGGCCCAAGTGTGCAACAAGGGGGCCAAAAGAGTGGTGCAATTTAAAAACTGCTTTTAGGGACCAAAAGAGTGGTGCAATTAAAAAACACTGCTTTAAAAGGGAGCCTAGGGCTTTAAAAGGGGGGGGGAGCCCTTCTTTTAGATTGAGTTGACCAAAATCAGTTCCAGAGGAGCCAGATCGTCAGTTTGGAGCTGTTAGAGCCTGCCAGGTGCTGCTAGAGTCAAATCGTTTTTACCCAAGGACCAATTTCAAGTGATCCAGGGCCTACCAGGGAAATTCGTTTTTACCCAAGGGCCAGTTTCAAGTGACTGCCAGGGAAATTCGTTTTTACCCAGGGACCAGTTTCAGGTGATCCAGGGCTTGCTAGGGAATTCGCTTTTACCCAAGGGCCAGTTTCAAGTGATCCAGGGCCTGCCAGGGAAATTTGTTTTTACCCAGGGACCAGTTGCAGGTGATCCAGGGCCTACCAGGGAATTCGTTTTTACCCAAGGGCCAATGTCAGGTGATTCGGGGCTTGCCAGGGAAATTCGTTTTTACCCAGGGGCCAGTTCCAGGTGATCCAAAGCTTGCCAAAGCAAATCACAATTGATCCAAGAGTTTGTTGTTGCAAGTGGCGATTTCGGCCAGGGTGTCTGTTCTAGTTTGCGATTTGCTTTTGGGCTCTTCTAGGCTGTTCTAGGGGCTTGTGATTGGTTCTAGGGCTGTTCCAGGAGTTCTGGACTTGACCAATTTGCTCTGGGTGAACTGCGACTTGCTTTTTCAAACTTTCAAGCTCTGTAGGAGATTTCGACCTGATTTCTGGAGCTTTCTAGGTGTTGTGGCTGGTTTTGTTATCTTTCTAGGCGTGGGTGTTCTATTCTAGAAAACCCTAGATCCTGCAGAGAAAAGCTGATTCCGCCTTGGCACAGCCTAGAAGCAGCCTAGCCCAGTGACCTTTCTTCTGTGGATTTCGGGTAGAAGAAGGCTTGTCTTTGCATGCTTCTGCCGTTCCCTGATTGGTTGCTGGCTAGTTATTGCGTTTGGGTTTCTTTCCACGCGAAGAAGGGTTGATTTATGCTGTTGGGCAGTGGCCAGGGAGGTTATAGATTGAGGCAACCCGCTGGGAAGAGTTTGGTTGTTTGATTGCACCAGAGGTTAGCTGTTGAGGGCTTTGTCTTGCAGTTGTTCAGCCGTGTTTGGCTGGTTGGGCACTTGGTTGTGCGATTGCAAGTGTGGCTTAGACAGTGGATGCTATTGGGTCTCGGTTGCATACTTTGGTTGGCTAAGGATACATGATTGTCTAGTGATTGGATGCCGTTCACTGCTTGAAGTTGAGCAGGGAAATTACAGGGTGGGCTGGACGGGGAGTCTGCGGGGTTGGTTTTGCCTGTGGTGCAGCTTCCCAGAAACCTTTGTAATCAGCCGCTTGGCTTCAAATTAATGTTAGATAGATACCGCAAGAGGCGCCAACATTTGGGGCCAATCGGTGTCTTATTTCTGAGTAGGAGCGCTCTAGCTCCCCTGTGATTTGTTATGTGGTGCAGATTTACTTGTCTATTTACTGTGTATGCTGTATTTAAGTGGATCCTACCACCCTTTACGTTGTTGAGGCTGGTTTCAGTAAGTCACCTCAGAGGGAGTGGAAGGAGAAGCAAACAGATTGATGCAGTCATACCCTTGGATTGGGTATTTCCTCGTGATAGACTTCACTCCAATGACACATGGCTAGGAGCCTTTTCAAGATCAGGGGCCCCTCTTCAGGTTGTAGGATTACGAGGATCAGACAGGGATGCCTTGGTCTTTGATGCTCACTCTGGGGGCAGGCTTTCTAGATCTACGGTTGATATTCTTATGCATATTGCATTCCAGCCTGTTAGGGTCGTAGGTCATGTGGAACAATGTTTTTTGCAGTTAGGATGGTACTTAGACCCAAACCCAGGTCCCATTCCCTTGGGGTCAAGGAGACTTTGGCTTTATGGAGGTGTGCCCATAAAGTATTTGCAGTGGGACCCCACCGAGTAGGAATGGATTGATGCAGGGCAGGGCATCGAGAGAAGAGCTTCCCCCTTTCGATACATAGTTAGTAATGCTAGGAGGTTCCACCTCAGCCATAGAGGCTAGAAGCCCACCAGAGCTCCTCATTGGGAAAGCTTTTAGATGTCTATGATCTGCACATATCATTTTGGAAAAGGCTCTGGAAATCCCTTAGGAATAGAAAAATCACACATGCGAAGATCATTTGGAAGGGGATTGCTTTGAGCATATTTATGTGTTCTTATTTCTTCATGACTTGGGGCTCGGTAGCATGGCTCTCCATTTTGGGACCTCCGGTATTTTAAGAGAGACATAACTCCTCTTGGGATCCTTTGCTCCAACGACATGTGGTTGAGTCTTCTTCTTTAGACAATGTTCCTGGCTCTCTATATAGACCTGCGCATGCATCTATGGATACTTAATGAGAGATTCTGGCGAGCATAGCAGTGTAGCATATTTGAAAATCCAGATGTGCAGAGGCTTTGGGTGGTTCCCAGGTCCACCCAGCTCACACATTGGCTAGTACCTGGATAGACACAATACACACTTTGATAGCCATTTGGGGGACTATGCAGGGAAGTTCACGAGCAGCCTCCACCAGGAGGAATGTTTTCTTGAGAGAGTAGAGCAGCTCCCCTTTCTTCTCGAAAGCCCCCACAGGGTTGAGGTGGCACTATCAGCCTCAACCTTGGTTATTTTCCAGCTCTTTTACTACAGGAGCTTGATTTTATTTTGTTGTTTCATGGATCGCATGATGCATGTCTCCCTTGAGAGTCGCTCTTAGAGTTCGAGAGATGGTGAGGAGAGAATCTAAGCATGTACCTTTAGCTCACGTTATGGCGTCTTGTACCATGTTAGAACACGCAGCAGCAAATAAATTGTCCACGAGACCACATTTAAGAACTCTAGATCCTCCTCAAGGTGTGCACACATGTATATGAAAGACACACTGCCCTTTGATCTAAAGTAGACTGAAAGTTATGGAGGCTAATAATAGAGCAGAGATGTCCACTGAAAGGACCAAAACATAAATACAAAAGTGCATTCACTATCTACACTATGTGCTCCATTGGTACTAGATCTGAGACCACCCAAGCTTCTGCTCACTCGTGTGCTGTGTGCCTCTCCAACAAGGTCTTCAATTCTTTAGGGAGGAGCCCCAACTGTCTTCCTTTGCCTCTGCGTTCTCACTGGATGAGCTCTACACATGTGCTAAAGTCCATTGCTGTTGCCATTGTCTCCACGTCCTCTTGTGCCTGGATGCACATCCGAGGGCTGGAACATGGGCTGGACTGCTGCACCTTGCTGCTGCCTTGTTCTGCCTCGTCTAGTGCCTTTGGTGTGCACTCCCAAGGGGCTTCATTGCAGGCTGCAATGCTGCTTTGCACGTGACTTATGCCCCCCTCCCCCCCCAAAAAAAAAACCCAAAAAATGGCGCCTTATATTAGACTAGCTGACCAGCCCCAGCCCTACTGCCCACATTATGGACTGTGTACCTGCCTATATGCAGGTGATTGTGCAGCCCCCCGAGGGGATAACCTAGCTGCATCCCCGCCCCATGTGTAACCCAAGGTATGGCCAACATCATGGGTGTCCCTCTAGGAGAGCTCTATCTGTGTCCTAAAGGGTGGGTCCAAACAAAACCCAAGAAGGTCACCTGATTGCTGCCCACATGGCAGCCTGTGTGATAGCCTCTTTCATTCGTCATCCTTTGTAAGAGATTACAAAGATATGGTGTTGTAGGCATAAAGTCAACCCTACGGTTGACCACTAGTACTTGGGTACTATATATACCAAGTACTTGTATTGTTTCATTTGAACATTTCTATTGGATCTTTCTTGTGTGTGCACTCTTGCTCACTTGTGTTCACAACTTGTCTCCACTTTGTTCCTACATTTGGTATCAGAGCTCTTCCGTCTCTAGAGCCCATTCCCGCGCTTGCTTCCAAACTCCTGCAAGCTTGGTGCTCCAATGCGCGTTCTTGGTTCTCACATTCTAGCTCTCCAGCTTTCGTTTGAGGTAGCTCCAACAGTCCGGCGGCTGTTTTTTGAACTTTTGAGGTCCGATTTCAACGTTTTTCGAAATTTTGGAGTTGCCCGCATACAAACAAATCTGTCCATTTTAGGCGATTTTGTTTTTCTGTTTTTTCGTCCGTACATTCCGTACAGATCTGTCCATACAATTGTGCAGCAGTGACGCAAGTCTGTACGACTTGTCGGAACCTGATTTCGAGCCCGTACGACTTGTTAGAAGGCGATTCGAGCAGCTTTCGGCTGTTTTTGGGTGTTTTTGCTCAAATCTGGACCTTTTTTAGCTCCAGTGTCTCCTGGGTGTGTTCCAGCAGCTCCAGGCATCTCCATACTTCTCCAGGCTCTTCTCTACATATGTATTGTGTTCAAAACTACTCCCGACAGCTTCATTCAGATCCAACTAGCTCACTTCAGCTCCTTTGTCATCTCCAGCTTGCCCACACAGTCAGTGGACTGTTTTGTAGGTGTTTCGGGCCAAGGTGCACTTTTAGTAAGTGTTTTGAGCTGTGTATTTCGCTTCGGGACTGTTTTTGCAGCCCATACTCTTGCACTCTCAGGTCCATTTGCAGATACTTTGCATTGTTGGGCGCATTCGCAGTTACTTTACAATTGTGGATGCTTTTGAGCTCCGTTGGATGCACTTGAGCACTCGTGGGTGCACTCTTTCAGATTTGGGTTGTGTATTTTCAATTTGGGATTGCACTTCAGATTGCAGCAGAGTGCAGTGATTGGTTCATGCCATTTTTGCAATGATTGCATTGTGCAATTAGTGGCATTTTCAAGCAGCCAGTCGTACTTTGCATTTGCAGCCAATATTAGTTAGGGTTTGCAGGCACATTTGCAGCCAGTTGCACTTCTGGGACTTGCAATTCTTTATGTAAGTATATTTGCAGCTTGTGGGTATCCCATTTTGCATCATGTCGACTCTTTCAGACAGTTTTGGCAATTTGTCCGAGGGTGACAAGTTGGATGGACCAAACTATGCCTTGTGGTCATTCATGCTTAAGAACATCTTGGTTAGTAAGGCCTTGTGGGATATTGTTAGTGGGGATGAGGTGAGGCCAGCAGGCTCATCTACATCCAGCACAGCTTCTTCGAGTCAGACTACTGGCAGACAGCAAACTGCTATAGTCCTTCCTGCTAGTCCCATAGCATCGACGGAGGAGCAGAAGAAGTTTGACCGCCGTAGTTCCCAAGCAATGTTTTTGATTGCCACAAATGTGAAGAGGCACATTATGACAACTATCAAGTCATGCAAGGATGCAAAGGCAGCATGGGATAGATTGGCAAACATGTATCATGTTAAGAATGAGGCAAGGGCCATTGCCTTGACAAATCAGCTCAAGGATCTCGAGATGCAGGAAGGCCAGGCCATCATTGATCATATTGCCAGAATCACTGATCTACATGATCAGCTCGCAAGTATTGATGAGGAAATAGAAGACAAGAAGCTTGTCTCTATTACTCTCAATAGCTTAGCACCCTCATATGGCACATTCGTCACTTCATTGACCATTGTTCTCAGGGCAGCCCCACTCTCGTTCGATGAGTGAGTTGGGCTTTTGTTACAGGAAGAGGAGAGATGCTCGAATTTTGCCAAACCCTCTCGTCAGAGTGAGCAAGCGCTTGCCATGGGTGGAAAGGGCAAATTTCAGAAAAAGTTTGAGCCAAGACATAGCCACACAACTTAGCCCAAGGAGGGGAATGCAAGCAATTCAAGCAAAAATAAAAAAAATGGCAAATGCAATTATTGCAAGAAGCTAGAGCATTACATCGTAGAGTATCAGAAAAGGATCGCCAATGAAAAGAAGAGGAAAAGGGACAGCTCTAGCAGTAATTTTGGTGCCCCCACTAAAACTCGTGCTTCAGATACACATGGTGAAGCTCATCTTGCCCAAGGTGATATAGATTTTGTGTTTGCTGCATTTAATGAGAAGATGGATGCTAGGGGGGATTTGAATGCTGAAAATCAATTAGGGGATGCTTCCCTTGTTGCAAGTGATACATGGTATATCGACAGTGGTGCTACTAAGCACATGACTCCTCGCCAGGAGTGGTTTGAGAGCATCACACCTGTTCATGGCAGATAGGTTACGTGTGCCAATGATGCTTCTCAAGACATCATCGAAGTTGGGCACATTCCTATTCAGCTTGATAATGGAAAACTTAAGTATATCCGAGATGTTTGGTATGTTCCAGAGTTGAGGCAAAACCTAGAAGTGATTCACAATGACATTGTTTTCATGTACTCCCATGGGTTGCATATCCATTTGGATGAATTTGTGCAACCATGGTACTTTAGGTATACCTGAGATGTTTACAGGGTACTTTCAGCCATACCTTTGAGGGGGGATTTGTAAGAAATTACAAAGATATGGTGTTGTAGGCATAAAGTCAACCCTATGGTTGACCAGTAGTACTTGGGTACTATATATACCAAGTACTTGTATTGTTTCATTTGAACATTTCTATTGGAGCTTTCTTGTGTGTGCACTCTTGCTCACTTGTGTTCACAACCTGTCTCCACTTTGTTCCTACATCCTTCTCCCCATTTATCTCCAGGTGTCACCCCCCAATCCTCTCCTTATTTGGGGGCTTACAAGCAAGCCCCTCTCAACAAGCCGTTGTGAGCAAAATTAAGTGGCTTGAATCACTCTATATAGTTAGTGTAGTCACCGCGAACCCTTGAAGCTCCTACGAAGCATATTAAGAAAGGACTTCCACTGCCAACTAATTTGTGTCAACCATATCACCTATGGCTGCTCGTTGATCAATGATAACCTTGACTTTGATCACTCATCAGATCTCCTTCCTCCATCTTTATTGTAAACAACTGATTTAGGAGCATAAGAATCTGAGACAACTCTCCCTCTGAGTCAACTACCACAATCATCATCTCATTGAACCAAAGACTAGGAACCGAACTACATGATCCACCATCTGGAACTCACCACTCAACGATAGAGCTCTAGTAGCTCACATGGGGAAGGTCCATCCATGGCTGATCCTAGCCAAATAGACATCCACGTCTCATACCATGGATATCTCCTCCACACAACCTACAATTCCTATGGCCAAGTTCCACAATCTAGGTACTAATTGGCAATCCCTTATGCCAATATATAGCCAAGGTCATAGCTAATATAGTCTGGACATCTTTTCCCTCCTTAGACCTCTTATCTAGATAGTTTTTCTTAACCTTAGCCCTATGGCCCTCCACCCTAGGCTAATATCCTTGCCCTCTAGGGTCTGCCATAACCCAATCCATGGTTAACCCCCTTGTCTCCACCTTATCTTGTCTCTCGATACACATCTAAGGCCTGGAACACGAACCGGGCTGCTCCCCCTGTTCTAGTGGCTTTGGTGTGCACTCCTAAGGAGATCTAACGGCTGACAAGAGGTAGAACATAGAAGAGTGGCTGGTGAGTTGGGCATTGATGCCTTCACGTTTGCCTTGCATTTCATTTTAAGGATTTGCAGAGGATGGAATGTTCTATATTATTAATCTATGGAGTGGTTTCTATCTTCATTCTATTTGAGTAAGCATTATTAGTTTCTATTATTTGCCGAGGATGGAATGTTCTATATCATTAGTCTATGAAGTGGTTTCTATCTTCATTCTATTTGAGTAAGCATTAAAATTTGCACTGATTTTAGGTAAGTTAATGCCATGCACAAAGCCACCTCCTAGATAGGGATTTCAGCATCTTAAAATCCTAAGAACATTAGCTATGGCAATTCCTTTTCATGCTGTTAGCCTCAACATTTCTTAAGAGGAAAAAATGAGAACTTAAATATGAACGTGTAATGTCCCCCTTGTTATCATAACTTGAAGATTTTGAGTTTCTAAAATAATTAAACAAGATGGCATCCTATCAACATGTCACTCATGTACAATTATCAACTTAAAAACTATTTTCAATAAGGAATTAGAACTTACGTCTCAGATAGAAAAAAACTATGTTGATGGTCTTCTAACTCCATTGTGGTCACATCTCGTACACTTGCATAGCCCCCAGCAACACGTGTCAAACCATTCAAGGAGCTTACAATCCTCTCACCGACCTCTAAGTACCAAGGGTCTACAAGAACTTAAATAGAATCAGTAGTAGTCCACTAGTGGTTTACAAGAACTTAAAGAGAATTAGTAGTGGTCCACTAGTGGGTAGCATAGCTTAAAGAGAATTAGTAGCAGTCCAACGGTGGTCTACAATAACTTAAAGAAATTAGTGGTCAAATATTGTAGGTTGTAAAATTGTCCACTAGTGGGAAGCATAGCTTACAAACATCGTGCACTTTATATTGATTCTCGTTGAGAAGAACTTACTATTGTTAAAACATCTACCACTCCACACATTGAGCCCTAATATGCAAAATTTAACCTCATAGTCTAATTCTCCTCCAAACAAAAAATACATTACCACAACAGTTTGAAATGAAAAGATATGGAAAATGGTTGCCAATACAAATAAAGACAATAGAGTTTTCATACAATAATAATTTGAATTACTAAGGTGACAAGGACATATCTATAGTTTAAAGACACATACAGATACATTTACTCATTGCAGAAATAAGAAACTTTCATTAAGCTTTAAAACAAAGTACAATGACAACTATCCACAAGGGCATCCTAGCAAGTTTCTTAATAGGGTTCTTCTACTCAATGCCTACAATAACCTTGGATTGAATGCAAGTGAGCCACTTAGAGAGTACTATACAACTATTGGACACCTCAACCCGTGACAATGTAAAAGGTTATTTTCAAGCAAGTCTTACAAAAACCCTTGCGAAGGGGAACCGGCTTACCCTCGCTCCCATAGGGAGCGCAGAGGGTGGATATGTGAAGCCAAATGCCCACCAAAGAGGCTATTGACGTGATCACTGTCCATCCATCACAACGTTGCAATAGGCAGCAAGCCACCCAAATGTGCCAAGCTCAAACGCAAACAATTATCTTCTGTAAGTCATCCTCAAGTGGCCCGTGTGTGGATATCAGGATTCTCCTTTCGTAACACTGAGCTCTTTCTCAACACGAAGTCCAGTGAGCCACTCTTAGCCTCAAATTGGAGAAATTGCTCTTTCTTGTGTGCCCAATTGCCATGCCCCAAGTCACAACTACAGAGTCCCCAAAGGATCATGGAGGAATGCTAAGCATGTGCGGGTATCATCCACTCCGATCTAATCTTCCAATGTGCCACTAACTGGAAGACGTGAGATGGTCTCCTTGGCCTATGGCTAGACCCCATGTGGGCCTTAAAAGTGGAAAGAACATGACATGGCATCAGGTGCTACAACCAATGTCTCTCAGAAGCTCCTCCACACAAAAAAGGCAAGCTACAAGCTTCTGCCCCTCCATGTGATGTAAGCAAAGAATGACACAAATTTCCATGGATTTGTTGAGCTTCTCTTATGTGTCACCGTCTTCATCGTACCATCCAATAGACCACCAATTCAGAGTACTGGAGTATTATTGTGCTCTGTGATCACTAATTTTATATTGAGATAAGACTTTGTTGTCCACTTCTATTGTCATTCGGCTTCATCACTGCAGAGATCCTTTCATTAAATGTAGACAAAACTGTGTTGGGGGGGAAGATGTATTGCATTTTTGCATCATCTCTGATATTAACTCTTGCTCTCATGGAGCTTTCCATGTGGGAAACCTTGTCTCAATTTCTACAGTCAAGCTTGAGGTCTTTAATATCTTGCTGTAGAGAGCCGCTTCAGTGTTTCTCATATTTTCTATGGTAAGTCTTCTCAAAAGGAACTGGTGTGGAGGCTGACGCCTGTAGGAGCTATGCAGCAAATGTTTTTGCCTTGCGGTGTTCCATGTTGATGTGCCTCTGTTTTTGTGTTGCCCCCTTTCTGAAGACTAACCCCTGAACTAGATAGAGAGGCCCTCCCAGATCAGGGTCTAAAACTTTAAAGGGATGCCCCCAACTCTCCCACCTTTTTGTGCAGAAGCTCAAGAGGGAAGAGCTAGAAGAGGGCTAGCAGGCTAACAGGCCTAAGTAGAGAGGGCCTCAGAAAGAAAGCAAGAAAGATAGTAACATCCGCGCAGGCCTATGGGACAAAGTACAACAGATAGAATGGAAACTCAGACAAGCCTCAGAGGGCTGAAGCAAAGGGCGCACGCACTAGGGCTACTTGGCCTAAAAGAAGAAAGTGAGGTGGGGAAGGGGGGGAAGAGAGAGAGAGAGAGAGAGAGAGAAGTAGAAGTAGAAGTAGAATTTATTAGCATCCTCGGGCGGCCAAAAATGACCCATGGGACCCGTCTCGATACAATGATTCCAATGCTGCCGGAGAGGCAGTGGAGAGAATTGATGTCAACTGAGCGGAGTCCCCCAGTATCTGCTGGTAGTCCTCCCTGATATGTGCATATTGGGGGCACTGTAGAGCTACATGTGCCTCCGTCTCAACTGTCTGCATGTCACAAAGGGTACAGACTCTAGCATGTCTAGGCTGGTGTATCCAAGCTCCCTGCTCAATGGCAAATGTATGAGATCTGGTACGGAACCTGGCGATGTTTCTGCGATATAGAAGGGGGATAGGTGTGCTAATATAAGACTGAGCATGAGTCTCTATGGACATGTATGTAGACCAACATGTGGGATTTATGTTGTCTTGGTAATATTCCAGCTTTACCCTCTTTTCACTTGTCAACTAGTGATTCCGCAAAGTGCTCAATAAAGATAGTTGAAACTCTTGCATGTTGACCTTTTCACGCGGCATGATCAAATATGCTTCCACTTTCCATCTGCTGAACCATTTTCTTATGTCGTTTGCCCATCCTGTGCAGATGACCTTACTTTTGTAGTTCTTTTGAAGCTTTGTGCTGGCATTCCATGCTTTATGAGGCAGCCTATCAGGTTGCATTTGCTGCACCTCTATTAGGTATTGCATAACTCTGATCAATGCATGAAATTCAATCGGTCTCCTTCCCGTTTCCAACAGAAGTATTGAGTATGGAGTAGTGGGTTTGACACCAAGGTGTCTCCTTAGGAAAGCTTTTTGCATTTTCTCAATATCATTCCATGTAGAGGCTGAAATGCTGCCTCCCCATACTTCCACTCCATATAATACTGTCTGCACTACATATGCATCAAACAATATATTTCGAATTTTCCAGTTCCTAGTGTCGGTGTGCCTGCAATCATTCTCAAGCTGGTAGTACTTCCCCCAACCAGTGTCCATCCTTCTATGTATACATTGCCACCATCTGTGATCTGCCGGGATATCAACCCCTAAGTATTTGAAGGTGCTGACATACTCAATGATCTGTCCATCAAAGGTGATCTCAGGGGGATGTTCTGGCTGATTGGTACAGACTGCCATCATCTTTGTTTTTCCGACATTTACTTACAGCCCGCTTTCCCTACAAAAAGTCTTAAGCACTTGTAAAAGTTTGTGCATAGATTCCGGATTGTATGCAAAAAGAACGACATCATCTGCGTATAACAACAATAGCACTGTCCAAAGCCCCAATTGTGGTCCTTGCAACCCTTTCTCTACTGCAAATTCATTGATGAGTTCCTCCACTTGGTCAATGCATATTCCGAACAAGGTAGGCGATAGAGGACAGCCTTGCTTCACTCCCATATTGCTCTCAAATACGTCAGACATACCTTGTGTTTGTTTGAGTCGGCATAATACCTTTTCATAGATGCGAGAGATGCCTACCCTTAAGGCCAAAGGGACTCCTATTTCTTGCATTCTCTTCCATAATCCTCCTCTTGGAATTGTGTCAAATGCTTTCTTGAAATCCATAAAACAACAAAATAGAGTGCGTCCTCTCAATTTGCATTCATCCATGAGGACCCTTAAGGCAATAAGGTGGTCGGCTGTCTTGTGCTCCTTGCAAAAGCCTGCCTGTCCGGTGGCTCTTTTCTGTGCCTCTTCTGCCCATGAGCTGATTTTCATTTTAAGCACTGTACTGAAGAGCTTGGCCAATGTAGAGCTGACCATTATAGTTCTGTAATTTGTGACTGAATTTTTGTCTCCACCTTTGTGTAAAGGCTGGACCTAATTTTCTTGCCATTCCTGAGAGAAACCATGGTGTAGAGCATGTGTTAGGATGTGTGAGAGCCATGTTCTTGCTCGGTCTCCTGTCCATTTCACAAATTCCGCCTATATCTTCATGTGATCTGATGCTTTGCCATTAGCCATCTTCTTTAGTCCAACTTCAATGTCTTCGAAGGTGAAAGGACTAGTGCATGTGACCGATAGATCCTCCTTCCCCATTTCAGTAGCAAGTGCATGATTGTACAACTTGGTAACATAATTAAGCATGGTTGCATCTGATATATCCCCTATGACCTGTTTCCGTCTGCCTTTCACTTGTTTCCAGCCCTTTCTTGGATTTTTGATGAAAGTGACCAAATCAGATTTCTCTCTTTCCAAAATATATTTTCTTTTCTTTTTCCTTGTGAGGGCATTGTATGTTTTCTCCAGTTGTTTATGCCTATCTGCATCCAGTATGTATTTCAGCTCTTGGCGGGGAAGAGAGAGAGAGCCGGAAGGGAAGAGAAGGGGATAAATAAAAGGAGAGGTAAGGGGGGGGAACAAGGTACCTAGAGGGCAGTTGCACCCATCAGGAAGCCTTGTTAGAAAAGAGAGAGTTGCTTGCTGTAGCCGAATGCCGCAGTGGAAGTTGTCCCAGAATACATTAAAAAAATCTCACTCCGTCTTGTGCACATCAGTATTACTGAAGGAAATCATAGATACAAACTAGAGCATGCTCATGAAGTAGAATAGCCAAAAAATGTAGAATAGATGAACAAAATAGGCAAACCCTGATACAAAATGGCATGCTCACTCTACCATCATCTAGCACCCTGTGTGCTGCCCAGATGTGGGCTGCAGGCATCTCGAGAATACTGCTTTCTACCATCATAGAACACCTCCAACGTTGTCAACCTGCTGCCAAGAGTGTGTTCTACTCAATGGATTCCTAGGTCTCCCTGCTGCTGTTCTATGGAGCCAAGAGTGAGGCACACAGTGAATGCAAAGGGCCCCACTGGGGGCCTTTACACATGTCCCCAGATCTGGCCAACCAGATCTGACTATGGGCCTATATATATATATATATTCCATAAGAAAATTGAAGTAAGAAACAGCAAGGAAAAAGTTTTCTAACTGGTTTCCAGGGAAAATGCCAGCAGTAAGGATTGAAACAGTAGTGAAATCACAGCCAAAACGCATGTTAACTTTTCACCTAGAAGGTGCATCTACCTAAGGCTGAATTATAAGCATAAACAGATGTTCAGAAAGAAAAAGCTGGCATTTTCTTTTCCCCAGAGAAAAAAAGCAGACTTAAAAGATCATTTGTTGAACTCTCAAAAGCTCCATAAAAATATCTCTCAATCCCACATAGAATTCATGAACACAGGTTTCGCTCTTGCGAAACTTATCTTTAAATGTGCTGATTTTATTTTGATCTTCAGTCAAATCTTTACAGTGAGTTCCACTAATAACTCAAAAGGATCAATTTTACATATTTCCTACACAGGAAGACCATGTATTAATGGCTTCAATCGTCAGATAGTCAGAAAAACTTCAGTATAAAGCTACACATTTATTACGTTGTTACATTCTCTGTCAGGTCTGGAATGTTTACAGTCCATAATGTTTTTCAATATTCGTGCCATTTTTTATGATCTTATGAGCTGCTTCGCCCCACAAAAGAAAGTGTAGTTTATGCATGATGCTGAATACATTATGAGCACAAGATTTTGAAAATAAGCAGCTGCATGAATAATACTTAGCAGTTGATAAATATGGAGAATTGCAAATACTACCGACCTTTTGTGGCTTGATATAGAAAAAAAGTAGACTCTGCCAGCTCAGGACGTAGAGGATAGTAACGCTCAGTTGGATGAACTGTGCCTCTATCTAGCAAGTACCTGGAAACCAAACATCAGATGGCATATGACAGTGGATCACATCGGAATGAATCATTATTCAATTAGTCCTATGACTATTTGAAAGGTATTAAAGATACTTCTCTGAGAGAATCAATATCTGGTTACTGGTTTCCTACTCTAGAAAGGTTAGTGAGAATACCTCTCTGGCATCACTCCATACTTCTCCCATACACCAAAAAACTTGCGATGAGTCATATTAGCAGCTGCAAGATCACCAATAAGAACCTGTATCTAACATTAGTAGATGGAATAAATATTTGAGTTGCATGTTACAAAAGAGCTAAATAAAACCAGTTTAAAACTAAAGGCATTTTCTGCATTGCAAGAACACGAAAATTAAAGCCCTCTTACTTGCAATCCGGGCCAAAATGCTTGAAGGCTAGTAAGTTGCCAATGAGTTGCCCTTCCAGTCCTCATATCAGCTTCATGATACCTGCATGCAAAAATATAATGGCATAATATATTTTCTATATGTGACATTAGCTCAGATATAACTTTATGAACAAGGATGACATGATAATGTCACTTGCCTTCCGTCTAAAGTAGTTTGTATCATCTTTCTTTTTTCATTTTAGCATAATACAGAGTGGGAATGGACATTCAAAGTTACACACACCATGGACCATGTCGAAAATACTGCTGCACAGCAATATAGGCACGATGAAACATATCCCAGTACTCATCCCCTCCAAACAGTATGTGAGCTTTCAGAAGATACTCATAGAATGAGTCGACACCTGATCCCATACCATGGTTTAGTTACACAGAAAAAGTCTCTGATATAGATGAGCTCACAAAATTAGCTACAATTGATGATATGACACCTTAGCACCAAAGTATCTTTACTTTATTATGACTATGAAAGATACAAACAAAGAGTATTTGCTGACTACATTTAATTTCACAAACTTGGTTGAGCGACTTGGATACCTGCACCAATGCCAGAGGAATGCTCAATCCATTTTCCAGTTGCAACATTCAAAGTTGTTCCCATCAGATTTAAAGAGCTCCGTAGACTCCATAGCTTGCGAAGAGCTCCAAGTGCTACAGCTTCATATTGAGAATTTCCAGTTAACCGAGAAAGGGCACCCATTTCAAGTATGAGAGACCCTGTTTCACACAGATCCACCAGGTCCATTATTTCCAAGATTACAAACACCCATGACACCAATATTACAATATCTCATAGCGCACACACAAAACTCCACAACTCTCCATATGGATGCCTATGCTCCTGGGACTTCACAAAGCAAGTGAAGCAACCTGCAGTACCTTTTCCTCGTTTACATATATAATTGCTATGAATCTCACAAAAGCAAGAGCCAAGATCCTGTTTACATATATAATTGCTATGAATCTCACAAAAGCAAGAGCCAAGATCTAGTTCGACCAGATGCACAGAAGATGCTCTCACTTTCATAAAACACTATTTTAGAAAAGCCCAAGTTTATTCCCAAGCTTAGAATTATATACAGAAGCAAACAAAAACGAACCTTCTATTAGAAATACAGATCAGCAATTCATGAGATGGTTGACCTAGCAAAAGGGCTAAGCTGGATGCTATGCTACCCGCTTCTTGGGATGCCAGCTCACTGCACATAGTGTCCTGGAAAGCTGTCAACAACCACGGATGGAAGCCTATACAACCAATGGATTCCTTGATCCATAAGACTGTAGGAAATGCCTGCAAGCCACACCTTGCAAAAATTCTCTGCCTTTCGGAAGTCTTCCTAGATCCCTCCGTGCCATACTCCCACGCTGTGTAGCTAATATCATGCCATATGTTGATGAGGGTGGCTGCAAGCAGAATCCACTGGCCCCCATCACTACACTGCAGCGTGCTACCCAGATATTCCAGGCTGTCATGCTCGTCACTGTCTCCTAGATGCTGTCCTTTGAAGAGAACACACGTCTCTAGCAAAGAGGGAGGGTCTGATTCCTGGACATCCAACCCAGTGATGGTCAAACCATCCAGGCTGGAAAGACCATCTCAACAGGGAAAGCATGTCATAGGAGATCTTCCTTGGGTGAGGCTAGTCCAAAGGCAAGTCCAAAACCTGGTGAGGACCTTATATGGCCCCTGCTGCTCTAGCAAGTGCAGCTCCTGTGAGGGAGTCCATGCTACTATCCAGTTGAAGCCGTCTACCAATGCAGGTGGTTAAGGGAAAGAAGGGCACCTCTAGCATGTGCTCTTCTACCCTAGATGGCCAGAACCGCTCTCCTTGATCCCACTACACCTCATGTAGAGGTTTTCCCTCCCATAAGCATAGTTTTCACCTAAATTGATCCTGTCCATATAGAAAAGGTTTGCGGTTGATGGTCTAAGTCTGCCTCAAACAGCCAACTACTCTAATCTTCTGCCACTCTACAGAGTCTACGACCCCGCCGCCTGGGTCTTTGTCCCCTCGCTCTAACTCCATCGGGAATAATCCATTCAAGCCCATAATGAAGAAAAATAGGTAGTGCTCATCATGGTCCTGCTATAGGTGAACAACTCTGAAAGGAACTCATGTCTTGCAAAACTGCCCAAACCAATGCAGAGGTTCTGGTCATCCTACCATGCCTCCAAGATGGCTTCCTCGATTTCCTGCATCTTGCTACTAGCCCCTCATAAGGGGGCAACTGCACTCAACCTCTCCTCGGGCAGCTGGAGGAGTCGACTCTATAACCCTAGGATTCTCATTGGCCCATTTGCTGATCCAATGCGCGTGCACTGCCCAAAATACAAACCCCCTGGTCTCAGACATCCGGGTGCCAAATCAGGGGCTGCCGCTTTGGCAACCCCTTCCCTATGAAAGGGCCTGCCACTGTCCTCTTGTACGGGGCATGTTCCATAGGAGCCCCTGCCTGTAGCAAGAGCTTTCCAAGTTTCACAGCTTGGAGCCAGACCCCTAACAATAAGCTTCCCCAATATGGCTCACCTCTGTATCTTTGGATCAATGATACCTTGACCTCTGGGGGTGGACCAGTGTCTTCTAGGAGACCCTGGCCTGGGCATTTCATGTGCTGTAAAAGCCTGCCCAAAGAAAATTGTGCGCCAAGCACCTCAGCTTCCCCATGCATCCCCTGTGAGAGCACCAGCATGAGGCGATGAACCAAGCCATTACCAAAAGGACTTAGTTCACCACCAAATATATCCCAGCCCAAGAGAGCCTGGTCAAGATCATCTTGTGCTCAACACTCACTAGCACCGGGGAAATCTGTTGCTCTGCTGACTGAACAGCCCACAAATTGCATTTAAGAGTCCTTATTCTCCTAGGGGAGTCAAGATGAAGCCTAGGATTAGGGTCTGCTCACTCTCCCACTCAGTGTAACAGGGCTGCATCCCTGTTTCTTTTCATGGAAGAGTCGATAGGGTACTCCCTTTGCTCTCAAGCGGTTGGCCTAGTGGGCATGCAACTCCCAATCCGATAGGAGGAGGAGCTGCTGACTTGGAGTTCGCAGATGATTAGAAGCCCTATTTGTAGAGGGCTCACAGGAGAGCCTAGAGAGGGTTCAGCTCTCCAGGAGGTGTATTGTTTGGCTTTGGGAGCCAAGATCAACTAGAACAAGTCAGTTTGTTTTAGCATAGGATGGGACTAACCTTAGCTTCCGTTGCATTCCTTGGGGATAGATGTAGACATGCCTGGGTGGCATGTAATAGTTTGTAAAAAATGCAGAGTTTAAGATCTCATGCATGCTGTTACAGGGCCACTTGCAGCATCTACAACGTACTGGTAAGTGCAAATGACGATGCATGCATCTGATATAGTAGAGCCATATGCCCTCTGCAATTGCATGAGATATAGTAGAGCCATATGCACTCAGTGAGATATAGCAGAGCCATATGCAAGGTAAGGATGGTTGTATGCTGCTCTATCGTGCGTACCTACACAGCGTACCTACACACTAGACAATCACTACTCTACCTATAGAAACGAAGAACCTGAGAGACTTCATCCTCGCGTGTACAACATAGTTGGAAAAGAATACAAGATGATGACCTCAATACAATGAAAGGGAAGCTTGGTCAACATACAAAATATTTCCTTTATTATGTTCATGTCAAACACATGTATTACTTGTTCCACAGCTTGACGGTGAGGTATCGGTATGCTCTATTGATCTGTTTCCATGCTTGGAAACCCAATTCGCTCCACTTATGCGTGCATGTGTGCCTGCTCATGCGTGCGCATGTGTGTGTGTGCGTGCGCGCGTGTGCCCACGATGTATTTCCTCAACGTGCCTTTGTTTCTATATTATTTGAGGTTAATGCTTAGTTTAATGTACTACCTTTCTATATTATTCGTGTTTAATGCTTAGTTTAACGTACTACAATTCTATATAAGGCTTTTACATGCAGTTTCTGAACCAAGGGAAAGCATACACAAAGCCTGGAATGATATCTGGAAACGACTAGTACAAAATTAGGGTTTTGGAAATCCTAGATGAAGTCAAAGAGCCATGTGGAATGCCAATTTATTCCCCCTTGTGAGAGCTTTGTTGTTGCAAAAGAGCCATCTTGATACCTCTATTTTGAATCTTTTCACCTTCCCCTTTCCTCCAGCATGATAATCACAGCCAGTGGTGGGCAGCTGTGAAGCCTACCTACAATTGGTTTTTTAATCTTGGAGGGCAGAAGAAAGCTTGAGGAGTAATGAAGTGGTAATGCATTGGGAACCAAGCAAGACTGTAACCAACAAAATCATCATGTTTTTCCTGTTTTCTCGACTCCTCACCTGGAAAACCTAGTTTTGTGGAGCTAAAGTCTTCTATAGCAAATAGATGCAATTTAGAGCATTTTGTCTTTGAGCCCCTTGCCATGATAATTGTTGACTAGGCCAACAACACTGTCATATCAACGTAGAAAATCATATTAGAGCTCAGAAGAAAGACTATTGCCTCTTCATCTTTATTACCAAGAGAAGCATTGAGTGAAGCCTAATGTTGACACTTTGACAGAACCTTGGAGATGTAAGAGCCCAAATCAATCTCCATTGAGTCATGCCTTCTGTTTAAAGAGCTTGGAACCAAACAAAGTTTGCAGCCGGACTCAACTTCAGTAGCTAGATTTAAGATGATGAATGAATTGATCTGTCCGAGAATGCCAGTGCCTTCGAATTGTTCAAATCCCGAATAGTGATCTTCTCAGTATCCATTGTTTATTGTCTCTTCTCCTATTCTGAACCACGAGTCGTACTCCTAGTTCCATCAAGGTTAGTTGCATATTGCCAGGCGTAAAAGTTTCTTCAGTTGGCTTGTCCAGAAGGAATGGGCTTGAGCCTGATCCTTCCATCATTTGTAAACATGTTGTGTAACCATATGCAGAGTTTGGGACCCAAAGCTACAACAAATTGATAGCCTCGGCCACTGGACTCAACCATGCAGAGTATACAGTGGCAAGCGAGTTAGTTTATATTACCATTAGAACGATACTTAAGATTAATCCAATGAAAATTGCTCTCTCTGAAAGTAAATATTTAATTTGTGCCTATAAGAACTTGGATTGGGCTTCCATTTGACCCATATGACGATGGGGAAAAGTATTGAATGAAGTATAAACATGAATAACAGAAACAAGTTGCCACTGTAGCATTCAGTCAGGAAAAATGAGGCCATCCTGGAAGCCAGATGCAGGCCAAACAAGGGCAGCAAGGCCAAAACCAGTATAGGTGCTCGTTTGTTGGGCTGACCAGCTTGGTTGGTTGAGCCAACTACAGGATGTGCTGACCACATCCATAGGGGCAGAAAGAAAGAAAGAAAGTCTATTAACGTCCACTGGAGACCAAAAGGTCTATGGGACAGCAAGAAACCCTCTAGTACATCTGCTTTAGGGAGGGCACATGGCAGCTCCCAAGGAGTGCGAAAAGCAGCTCCCAAGCAGAGCAGGTCAGGCTATCTGCCTGCCAGTTGCCCTTTTGGGCTTCTCGTGAATCTTCAATGGGGATACATAAGGTGTCTAATCCCTTGCCATTTACACAACCCTCTTGGTAGAAAGTGCAGACGTGATGATACAAGGCTAAAAGTAAGACTCCGTCTAGTTTGGCCAACCAGATTCACGACTACAGAAAATTGTGGAGGGGACATCATATTTTGCCAGGCTAACTTAACACAAGAGTCCCAACGAGTGCCCCCACCATTTAGGTATTAAATGGTGAGGTTGTGCATTGCATCTTATTCTCAGGTTATTTCTTTTCAAAGATTCTTTGACATCCAGGTCTCCTTTGTGCTCCCAAAACTCCACACCTCCTATATACAAAGTGCTTGCAAATATTATTTCAGAGACTCTCATCATCTTATATGCATGGTCTTCATTCATCAGTGATATAAGGGCAGGAATCAAATTGCAGAAAAAGAATTACCACCAATTCTGCCGCATTCGATTAACCTATCAGAGCAGATTGAAAATTTTCACTCTCATAATGGCAATAAAGACCTCCCCTGGCATGACTGTTTTCCAGTACTGTCTATGACAAAAACAAAACACCTTCACCAGGCATCCCCAAAAGCAAGCAGCCAAGGAACTTCTCAAAGGAAAAGAACTCATTTTCTCGTTAATATCTTAGCAAATATGTCATTATTGCAAATTCACATTGCAAACGAGTTCAGTGCTCACCACATCCTGAAGTACTGGTTTCAAATGTCTCATTCACCATAATTCCATTCTACAAGAAGACAAAAAAAAAAGGCCAAAATGGTCACATGACTCTCATGCTGCAAAGAACATGCCTGCCAAACTTAAGCTAATGCAATAAACAATGTGTATTATAAAAGAGTGGCAGACCTTCAAATTAATCCAAGCATATGGTATGCCTGTAGGGGTACTAAAGGCTGGCAATAATCGCTTTCCAAGGTCTTCAGCTAGTAGAAGTAATTGATTTTTGTATCCATCTCGCATCAGTTCATTGGATGATTCAACAGCAAGCAAATGTGCAGATATAAGGCCTCCAAGCAACCTGATATTGCACTGCAAAAGAAATGAAATTTCTATCTCGTGGATGGAAACTTGAGAAATAAACAAAATTGAAACAGCATGCAAGGTCCCTATCAAAACTTGGCATGAAAGCATGGTTGGTTACAACAATGGGTTGTTATGCCCTGATCGTTACTTCATATTTAACATGTAGCAGAACATACCAGGTGACTGAATATGAAGAGCGGAAGCAATTTATGTTATAAACAAATAGCTGGCCCTCTGCCACACAACAGGTTAGATAAGCACCTCAAAAAGATTGACACGGACATCAACATCAAAGGAGAGATTATCTCCTAGCCAGAGCACAGCCTTCTCAAATTCCGTCTTGTTTCCCATTACAGCTAAGCTGGAGTACATAGAGTCAAGGTCATGGTCAGAATTCGCTTGCAAGACTGGGGTTTAAGCAAAGAGCACACTATATTAAAATGTAGCTCTCTCTCTCTCTCTCTCTCTCTCTCTCCACCTCTCCACACACACTCTCTTTTTTTTGGTAATATCCAGTGCAGTATATTTATATGCTCATAAATTTACATGATGGGAGGTCTCCGAAATGGAGAGTATCCCAAAGATCAGAAACATAAAAAGAAAAGCTCTATGCAAGAAGCATCCATATCACCCTCATGGCAGGCATCATATAAGGATTGCTGCAATGAGGCTCGGAAAGATTCATATGACTTGTGGATCTGCCGACCCAAGTATGCCAAATTATGCTCACTCCAGATTGTCCAAAGAGCCCAATATCGCACCCAAGAGAGAAATAGTGAGTATTGAGACAAAGACTTCATAAATCTGCCAAAGAGCCAAAAATGTTTCCCAAATCTGTGACTCGGGAAACGGATCCGAAGATAATCTGAAATTCTCTTGAGGAGGATCCTAGTACACGGGCAATGCCAAAGCAAATGAAGAACAGTCTCTGAAGGAGCCTGACATCTTAAGCATGTGGATGGTGCAATGCGACGTTTAGCAAGTGTGACCCCCACTGACAATGTACCTGTCATACATCTCCAAAGAAAAAGTCTTTGCTTCAATGGTATTTTACACTTCCATAACATCCCGAGATTCTTCCTTCACCATGAGAGGGGCTTCCTTATATGCCACAGAGAATTAGCATATTGCTGAATCCATGGAGCAGGCTGAAGAAGCCTATAGGCTTTGATGGAGGTTAAGGCAGGAAGAGGAACAGGATGAGTGCATGTAACAGAGGGTTGCAATTGCCAATCCGTAAGCCTGTCTGTGTCAGCCACAGGAGGAACAGGTAGAAAACGATGTAATAAATCAGCAATTTTCTTCCATATAGACCTATGATGCATTCCCAATGCATAGGAAGCAGTGGCCTGAGGAAAAGATAAGATATATCTACCACATCATGTATGTATCTAATTCCCAATTTCATGAGATTGTATGCCCGAACAGGTTCCTATAAAGCGAGTCGAATGTCAAAGATGGCACTCCAATGAATACTTTCTTTCCTCATTGAGTTTGTCCCCGAGCAATTATCAGGAGCCCATTTGACCTAAGAAAGTACTTGTTTCCAGTCAAGTATCATGGCAGTAGAGAAAGGACAGCTAGGTATCTTCCCTACAAATCTGCCAATGACAACCTTCATATGATCAGTAGTCCAATGACCATAAGCACAAGTCCTCATGTTGACACACATGGATGCTAGCATACAAGTCCATGGCTGTTGTTGGCGGAAAAAAGTATGCAGCATAGTCACCTTCCTTGCAAGCACATGATATCTTATATTGAGGACATTAAGTCCACCATGCATCCTAGGGGAGCACACCATTTCCATCTTCATCAGTCTCAATGCTTTCACAGCAGTTTTTGTCCTCCATAACATCTCCATAGCTTGAGACATAAAGGCTGAAATATCCCTGGAGGACCAATGCAGCAAATGCAAATAGAACTGGACATAGGACATTACAATAGACTGTACTATTCTGAGCCTGACATGAAGAGGCCAAGTAGAAATCTTCCAGTATTCTAACCTCTCCACACACACACATGCCTGCGCACACACCCACACACACACATATCAGATAACCCAGAGACCATCCACTAGCTGTATTAAAACCTTCTGTCCTTGATGGCTATTGGGTATTAGCAAAATAGATTCCAAAGTGCTGAAAGCCTGAAAGCCGGCTGTGATGTGCTTTCAAACTTCTCTAGCAGGAAAGAATGGAACTGTACATGTCTAAGAGTTACACGAGAATTTCAAAAGCCTCTAAATGCTGACCCCAGTAGCAGCTTTACTTCTACACACACCCCTAGAGAAAGTCCTCAACTAACAGAGGTTGACATAACTCATTCTGCATCAATAATGGAGATGACTATTGAGATCCAAATTTACAAAAGACACCACCCACAAATGTTAGCTCTGCTTTTTTCCAGCGTGCCCAGATACTTCCTGCTGCTGCTGCTCGTCAGGTTGCCCTTCATCCTGCTTTGTCTACCAAAAGACCAAGAGGAAGCCCTATTATCAATGGTTCTTCAACTTGGCTGAAGTATCTAGAGACAAAATAAGCGACCATGCTCTCTGCAACTCTGCTCCTGCAGGAGTCTGTGCATCTACATACAAAAATAATCGACCATGCTCTCTGCAACTCTGATCGGGCAGGAGTCGTGAAGTATCCAAAAACAAAAATAAGCGACGTGCTCTCTTCACCTCTGCAACTCTACAAAAATCAGCGACTGTGCTCTCTGCAATGGCTCTTCAACTTGGCTGAAGTATCGAAAGACAAATAACATTGTGACATTAATTTTCCCACTCCATCCACTCACCCCACTCCACAAACTTCTTCCACATCCATGCAGCCTTCCGCCTCACAGCCATCCACAAGCACTCACTTAGGATCGGCAGAGACCCTTGCAGGACCAACTAATGATTAACCCGCTGAGTTCACCCCTGAGCAAGTCCAAAATATACTCTGGCCAGCCTTCTTCTCAGCCAACCTCTTCCACAGCAGCCACTTCCTACCGAGACAGACCACTTTCCAACAAAAGGGGAGGACCAGGTTGAAGATATAGCGATCGAAGACCCCAAGTGGTACCATGTGCTAACACGAATGAAGACCTTTTGAAGATATCACAAATCTTAGTCTGTGAAAAGGCAAGCTGCAGATTTTTTACGTAAGGCTGTAGATATAATGGAAGTACGGGCCCTGACCACCTTCATCCACCTGGGAAAGGGTTCTTGCTGTACAGACTGCCGTATGGACCATAGCATGGAATTCTAGCAGTTTGGGCAACCTAGAAGAATGTGCAATAGAGGATGTTGCAGGGGCTGCAGATGACAGAAGGTTGCAAGTGTATGTGCAATGTGGAGAAGGCCGCATCAGGGACTGCAGTACATCCAGGTCCATTTATAGGGCCTCGCAGATCTGGTCGGTTGGCAGTAGAACCCTGGTTGCACCCGTCATTGAAAACTGCGCAGACCAGCTATGAGGGGTCCAAGGAAGCCTTCCCACCAAGAAGCGGGGATCGCTGTGTCAAACTCTGCTATTCGTGTGCTTGGTCCCCTCAAATGCAAAAAATCATGCACTCTAATCTTGCATCCCTAGGCAGCTGTCTCCAAACCCCAAAAGATCTGGCTGGGTTATTGTTCCATTCCACCCATCCAATGTGCATCTGCTATGCCCCTCTGAAGTTACGGACCTCTGGGTGCCATATGATCGTCTGTCTCTTGAACTCCTCCCTGCAAGAAGAGCTGGCCCAAATGAGCCCCCCTGCCAGACCCTAAAAAGGCTTAGGGGGGAGCCCTTCCCTGTGAGGAAAGCTGATGAAAAGATCCACCTGTGGGACTGCTGCCAATGCCCACCTGTGCAAGGAGTGTTCCCAAGGAGCTCCTGCTGGAGGAGGAGCTTCCAGGGCTCCGCACCTAGGGTGAGACCACGTACCACCAGCTTGCCCAAGAGAGCTCTGTTCTGCATCTCCGGATCAATGATACCCAAACCTCCACGCGCCTATGGCATGATCACTACTTGCCATGCAACTCAAGCTCTCATATTCTGCATGCAGTCCGAACCTTTCCCAAGGAAGTTGGGCACCAAACGTCTCATCTACCTCATGCACCTCTGGTGGAAGCACTAGTAGAAGGCTATGTACCAGGCCGTGGCAAGAAGGGCCTGGTTGACTACCACTGCTCTACCTATTAGGGAGAGTTTGTCCAAGCTCCAATACAGAAGCTTGCGTCGAATGCTCTCAAGAATAGTACAAAGGGAGAAGGAAAAAATGAAAAGAAGAAGAAGAAAAACTCAATAAGCAAAGCTACGCTTATGTTCTCATCAGTACCCAAGCATAAGTTGCCATCTACCGAAAGAAATCCATGGTCAGCTCAAGGATCTCGAGGGTCCATGTGCATATGTCCATGTTCGTCCCGTAGTCTGTGAAGCTGAGTCCCAGCTGACCACGGCCTAGTGGTTTGAAAGAACTTCTTGGTCACCCTATCTCCCTGTTGTATCCATTTGGCCTTGGAGGAGTGGGACGAGAACTCAGCCCGACAAACCTCCATGGCCTACAAGTCAAGCCGCGTGCTCTCATACCTGTAGCTGAGGCACTGGGAACTTGGGTCCTACTCTCGTCTCGCCGCAATGCTCTATCTCGCTATTGAAGAGCATGCCTTCGACGAAGGGCCTTGGATTGTAGCTCCTGGCTGCTCCAGTGGATTGCATTTGTTACCCAAGACGCCCAACCCTCCTTGGGCACCTCGATGGCTACCTCCAAACCTCGGCTACTGCTTGTTGTACCTCCGCCTCCTACAACAGATCGTCTGGGATGCGAACCCCCTTTTGGGGTAGTCCACAGCGGGGATGCTCTAGATGGTCTGACATTGTAGTACTTGCTAAAATGCCCATGCAGCCTCCCTTGTGCCATGCCCAAACCCCAACATAAAATCTGTCGCGGTGATCCAGCAAGCTATTATGCCCCTCTACCCAAAAGAAAATTGAAGGCTGACGGGGAGCCTAGTAAACTCTGCCTCCCTCCAGGGATCTCTGCCACTGACCACGAAAATGTACTGCTCCCAGGTGCTCCTCTCCATTGCCGACATCTCAGCAAAAGAGGCTCCTCTTTGATTGTCCTTCGTGAACTCTAGATTGTTGAAGTCACCTCCAACAATCTAGGAGTCAACATCCGGAAGACATTATCAATCGTCTCCAAAAAGCAGGGCGGTGTTGCATGCAAGCGGGTGCACACACATTCAACATCCCGATCCTAGACTTACCAGCCCGGAGGCCCATCCAAACTGCAAGGGCTATGATGAGCTGGCCCTAATCAATGACCTCTGGAGGCTACTGCCTCGAAGACTGAGATGCAAACCCCTCCACTTCGGCCTATTGCCTCCCAAGAGGAGTGATGGTAAGATCCAATGTCTGCTATTAAGAACATGTGCTCCAAAGTCAAAAAAAAATCTCATGTCCTGCCACTACTCTCTACAACTCCTATCGAAGTATCAGATATTGTGGCTAACTACATGCACGATCGTGGAGCCCATGCACGTACCAACTCACCATGGTCCAACTCATAGGGAGGGGGTGGTAGAGAACAAGGCTTGCCTATGGATGGGAGCTTACTCCTAAGAATCAAACCGATGTGACTTCGAAAGGGGTTTGGAGGAAGAGTAATCTATGTCTCTGTGACTGCGTACCAAGATCACGAGCGATTGACTTAATACCAACCTTTCGTGCCCACTGCAATAGGAAGGAGATATCTACCCCAAACAGCTCAGCAACATCCAGTAGTGTGGGTGCATGAGCACTACCTAATGTGGCAGGCGAATCACTCCTATTTCCAAACTTGAGCCTGGTCTCTTTGGGGTAAAGCCAAACTAGAAATGAGCAGAAGCACCATATGCGAGCCACAAATCCAACCTCTGCGGGCCCATCCACTCATCCATCATCCCGATACAACTGATCGTCTATCATGGCATCGAACATCGTCGGTGTCCACTTCTCCACATCTGTAGAGGCAAACTGATGAACCCAAAAAGAATGCGTGCAGGAGCCAACCACACTGATCGAGCCCCCCTTTCGAGGTTGCAGTATCAAGATTGTCTACTCTAGAGGCATAGGATATAGGTCCGAAATCTCAAGGTGAATTAATTGCACTAAGTGTCCTTTACAGATTTAATAAGTTTGAGGCCAGGTCAGTCACCGTATATTCCTAAAAATTAGAAATTCACATCCCCATGACAGACCCCCCTCTTGAAACACATCAAATGTCCTCAATTGCTGGTTCAAAACAGCAAGCACAAAAATCAGAAAACTTAAAATCCTGAGTGACAGACTCTGCCAAAATTACAGGTACCTGTTCGGATATGTGCTTGAAACATGAGAAATGCATAAACATTATAGAAAAATCAGAAAATATATACAAGGGATGGCTTGGTAGAGCTCGAGATAACCAGCCATTCCAAATATACAATCAGAAACTGATAGTGACTAGTACACTGATCCAGAAGTCTCGCGGCGGATATATTGTCAGCAAACGGTACCTCCGGTGAGACCGACAGTGTCACCAAGCAACTGTCTAGATATCTGGAGCAGTTTGAACCAAGGGAGTGGAGGTGCTACCCCCCTCTTGAGCATCAGGAAATGCTCCAGACACACGCTCTGTTGAGCCTGAATAAGACCCACCAAAGTCGGCTCAAGGTGAAATGCCTCTAGGTAGAGCTGCAACAACTGAGATGGATCTGCCAGTTCACCCTCCTCCATCCACTTCGTATCAATAGCTGGATACTTTCTGAACTTAACCAGATAGCGAAGGATAACTATACCTTTTACCTTGCATTCCTTGTGTGCCAGAATCTATTCCGGAATCCAATTCTTCAGCTTCAGGCTGATCTTCAGGAGGCATATCCTCTGGCACATCTCCCTGAAATGGTTTCAAAAGACTCACATGGAACGCATTGTGAATCTTCCCATGATCCGGTAGCTTCAGCCTGTAAGCTACGTCATTGATCTTTTGCAGAATCTGAAAGAGACTGTAGTACTGCATACCAAGCTTTACATACAGCCTGTCCTTCCCCTTCTTTTTCAGCTGTGCTTTCTAAAAGCGTAAGAGAACCCAATCATCTACTTTGAATTGCAGCCCACGACGATGAGATCCACGGCTCTCTTTTGCTTATCCTAAGATCTCTGGAGAGCGATCTTGATTTTCCTGTAAGCCTCATCCAAGTTTTCCACAAATTTATTAGCTTCAAAGATTTTATCTTTGGTGTGCATAATGGGCAGAATTTTCCTGTATCCTTTCACAATCTTGAAAGGAGTCTTTCCTGTAGAAGTATGAACCATGTTGTTACAGGCAAACCCAATGAGTGGCAAGTATTGCTCCCATTTTGCCTTGTGAACTGAAACATAGCACTTTAAGAGATCAAGAGCGGTGCCATTGGCCTCTTCAAATTGCCCATTAGACAGTGCCAAGGTGGTGTTGGGGGAGCTTAGCTAGAGGAGAAAGACACCTCTCCCATAGTGACATCTTGAATGTGGTCCCCTTCTAGTGCCAAGCTCGCTTGAATCCAATCTCGCACCTTTCTGAATCCAATCTTGTCTGAATCCAGTCTCGCACCTGTCTCCTCGTGGGCGAGAGGCCAACTTTTCTCCCCACTACAACCTTGTCCTGAAGTGCCCAAAATGCAGGGAGGGCTCAATGCTCTCAATATTCACATCCATATTCTTGCTAGAAAAGGCATGCTTCTTGCTGATTTTCCTTTGAGCCAATTCCTACATTTGCATTGAGCATAGATTGCAAGATTGGATTATTTCTAGCAAGCGACAAGGTTGCAAGCTTATAGAGTTCTTCTTGCCACTTCATTGAGGTGAAGGTATGCACTTGTGCATCAAAAGGCTACCAATAGGGAAAATTCCAAGGGAACACTTTTGCTTTACGGTAGCTTACTCTTCCACGTGGTAGAGAGACCCCTTTTCCACCAGGAGAGAGTTGTATCCATGTGCCATGTGTCACTTACATGCCTTTGAACCCAATTAGACAATTCAACACCTATTATGAAAAGATTGTTGCCCAGCGATATTTGAATTTCTTTTCTGGGTGGGGCGTATATTGATAATTCGAGGGCGTTCCACGGATCTGAAAGTTTTGCCGTATTCAGGCACTGCAAAGTTAAAAACAAGTGTCCTTGATCCTTATTATTATCCCCCAGGTTAGACTCCTTGAATTCACCGATGAGGAATCCGTAAAATTAAGGGGCAGCGTTAATTTTCTTGGAATTAATTACTACACAGCAAGGTTTATCAAGAATAGTCCGGAAGTGAGAAACCAAACAAAGAGGTGGTACGATACGGATATCGCACCAACTACATGGAGTAAGTGTGAATGCATGAATCTATTCTTGATAAATGGTCCTTGTTTGCAAGACAATATAGGCTTGGGCCATTTTCACACTCATCCTGCCAGATGCGGGATTGCTGCTGTGGCCTATCAGCCTTGCCAATACATACATTTGATTGATCTGATGCCAACAGAGCTGCAGAATTTACTGCAGACAAAGGATGGTACAAATAGGGACTTCAGTTGGCCAGAAGACCGAGGGATAAATGAAGAAGACCTACCAGAATGTAAAGAAGGAATAAGGTGACAAGTGCAAGCTATAGTATTTGGTGAAATCAGAAGGCAAATGAAACTGAGCAACAACAAACGACCTACGCATGTGTCATACAAAATCATAAGCACCTCCACTCTGACTTGAAGTAGCCTATCAAATGCTATTTTGTCTCCCAGATTCGGTAATGATGTGCAACGGTGTTGCCACCTTCCTTAGCTTGTGTGTCTATGGCACCAGCTCAATAAAACCAAGCAAGTTTCAACAAAGTTCTCTTTAAATTTATTTGAGACTCCCTCTCTTTCAATTCCATGCATACCTTGCAACTAAAGAGCTGCCAAAACATACCTGGACAATGATTCAACAAGTGTGAGAGCTGTGCCATTGTAATGCTTTGGTAGGTATTCATGCTGGATCATATAGAATAATGTTCAAAACGAAGTTCAGCAAGTGGATTTCACATTGTGTTGGATCTGAACTGCAAGTACAAAGAAAAAGAAAATTGCAAGGATAGCTTGCCTTCAAGTTTCCCAATTCTCCAAGGGAATCTGTGTATGATTTAGACAAAGGCTTCAACTCATCGTGCTGGAAATATACACAGAACAAAATTTGGAACCATGATTATGCAACCTTTGTTCTCTGATCAAATCAAACCTTTCTAAGTACGTTAATTGCTTAAGTTGGTTCACTTACCGGGAATGCATACTCCATATAATTATCATAAGCATGGTAAAACCTGCCACATTAGTCACATCAATCTAGTTAGAGAATTCATTAGGAAGCATAACTTTTGGGAAAAAGATGCCGTAATAGAGACGCCCATCGAATCTGTATAGGTAGCAAAAGCAGTGCTAATCGAATTGTAAAGTCTTAAATAAGTGCGAGTCGTTGAATTAATATGCTAATGGTTCGCGCTGGAGTGATGCGCTTCTAATTTCTCTTTTGAAACAAAGCAAACAGCGCCTTTTTGTATAACCTGCTCCTTGCTGCGAAGTCATACAACATTTTGGAATACACAGCTGATAACTGCTGCCGCCAACGATAGCACGAGCCTTGAAGGGTTCTTAAATTCTGAGCCCTCGAAGAATCGACACATGCAATAAGACGCTTACATTCGCCGAACCTCTTCCCGAAGTTGGGCTCGTTCTCGAGCGTAAGCAGAGGGTGGCGCGATTCCGAGCACCAATACAGCGAGGAACAGAAGTGGCCGGATTCGAGGCCATCCGCCAGACCGTAAGCCGGCAGGATTTGGAGAAGCGATCCGCATTTTGCTAGAGCTACCGATTATGAGCTCAAAAACGAGTAACAAGCTGAGAAATCCGCACAGGCCGTATTTTCTGAGAGAACGATGAAGCAGGTGAAATCAACAGCTTTGGAGAAGTGTTCCACAAAGTATGCGTATGGGCGATCCAGATTGATGTTCCTGGGATCAAGCAAAACTCCCAAATTGTCAAATTTCAAAACAAGAGTTCCAAGTTATCACACCACGATCGATGGGGAGAGCTAAATCTACCCATTGGTTGCCTTGAGAGAAACGGGGGCACCAGAATGATTGATATGAACGCAATCTTCAGAGAAAGGCAGATTCATCCAAATCGAGCAAATTTGCTTCTGGACCGACGCCGAATTTCTGCTGATCCTGACTTTTGCGCTGCAAATTCACACTAATTTGCTTACATCTATCAACTCTTTCTCGATTGTCGCCTGCTAATCCGATTGTTGCAAGCTTCAGATGCTCGCTCAATTTGCTGCCAATCCGATTGTTACAAGCTTCAGATTTGTTTTTACGTTCATCTAATCTGCTTTGATGTTGGATGGATTCATGAGTTCTCCACTGTTTGAAGAAAAATCGCTTTTTTCACTTTACCAAATTTGACTTCGCATATGGATAACTTTCGCCACCTCTTCTTAATGGGCTTCCAATCATTAAGTCACTACTTCAAACTTCAAATCTTTGAGGCTCATGGACCGTGTGTGTGTGTGTTTTTCGCTTTAAAACTAGAGTGCTTGGCCAGCTGGGCTCTTGATGAATACTTCTCTCTTTTGCTATCTTGTTGAGGTTCACATGAGTCACGTTGTCACAAAAGATGCAGAAGATTGATGTTCAATTGCATGCAACCTTTTTTAGAGATGTTGTTCATGTCGACAGTAAAACGTAGTTTTTCTTTTTTTCGGAGGAAGACAAATTCCTATTCTTTGCATTGTAAGCCAATCTATTGTCATTCCACTTCGAGCGAACGACGAGGAGATGTATTTCAGAAATGTATAAATAATAAATCAAAACCAAATTGAGCCAGAAGCATGCAACTGTGACAGGAAAAATCCAAACCCAAAGCTGCATTGCATGTACGACAAAAGTTCCAGCACCATTTGCAACTTCATTGGATCCCTTTTTTCGAAGGCACAAATGTTTATTTTTTGGGTCAAATTATGTTCCTACGCTTTAGGAAATAGTACTTCCGCGCTCTGGCCGGATGGCCCTCGAGCGTGTTGTAACCTAATGGACCTACTGTGTTGTGGCTCCTTATGTAGTACTGCTCTAAAGTTCGTGCTTTGTCTACGGTGTCTGTTGTTTCCAAAACTTTGATTTCGAAATTTTCTTCGAAGGGCTTGTAACATTGCAAGTCCTCTTTCATTTTCGCCGGTGGTTTTTTATTGTGCTGTTTGATCCTCCGCAGCAGGTCCGTCGTGCTCCCTATGTACTTTCTGTTGTTGGGCTTGCACATGATGCAGTAGACGACGAGGCTCGCGCGATTCCCTTGCGTGGGCGCTTCAGTGGAGGCTCCTCCTTCATCTCGAGGCTCGCGTCTTTCAATGTTGTACCTGCGTAAACATTGACAATTACGTTAGTCATCGAGGTTTTCGGTCCTTTTTTTTCCGTTTGACGTCCATAATAGAATGCATTTATTTACTTGCCCTGGTTTTTCTCTGTTGCCGTGAAAGGATCGTTTCCAATACCGAAGCGCTCCTCGTATAAGTCCCTGTCGAAAATATACGTAAGCTTCTCCATTGTCGTCACCGGGTGTGTCGCGTCGTGCGTCCCTCCAAATTGTTCCATGAATTGTTCGAGTATAGCCATTGCTTGATCGCGCGTCGTGTCCCTCAGCAACTCCAAGGATACGTTGTACCCGTAATGCAGCAGCTCGCACGCATACGCTGTGATCCCTTTCGTCTTCGTGTCTAGTAGCTTCTGCCTCTCCAAACTTTCCATCATCCTATCGGTCTCATCGAACTCAATGTCAAGCTCGACAAGGATCTCTTTGAGGAGTCCTGGAGGAGAAGTGCAATCCATGATGAGTTTGTTGTTCTTGCAACTCGTTAATTCTTTTTCTCAACTGTTGTGGTTTTTTTTAATTTTCGGAAGCATTACGCACCATTTGCGAATCTCAAGCCTCCCGGCTCTCTTTTAGCTGGCAAACGCCTATTGCAGTTGTCAATGAAGTCGCGTAGTTCCGCATACGTGTTGAAGCCGTTGATGTAAGCTCCCGGACGTTCTCCTGCATTGTTTGCTAGCCGGAATTGCTTTGTGGTTAGGAAGAACCTCCTCTTTGCTGGTGGAGGTTTTGTTGCCTTCGCGTTGCTTTTGTATAGCGCAAATAGCTGCTTGCAGGCACGACTTATTACACCGTCTTTTCAAATGAGCCGTCTTTTTAAATCTTCAAGAAAAAAAGATTCTTTCATGCTGGTGGAATTTACCTTGTCTGCGTCCATGTCTTATGCTGCAATGTCCCGAGCTTTATGATTTCTCTGCACCTGTTCTCGACAACAGACAAGATATTAAAGCCATTTTCCTTGCACGCATGTTTGACGCAACATATTCATGACTTGCCTCTGTCTTTTTCAATCTCTGGTAGTGAATACCTTTATGCGCGTGGTTGTGTTGTCGGCTGTGAGAACTCTCGTGGAATTGGTTTGAATATGTCTGGATGTGGGCAATGTAGTATGCGCAGCCTCGTTCTCTCAGTCACTCTGGACAACATCACGTATGCCAGGCCAGGGGCAAACACTCCTCGGAATATGAGCAACGCTTTGTTGGATATGGTTGCGCCTTGGGATTTGTGTCCCGTGATAGCGTATGCTAGGGTCAGTGGAAATGTGGACTTGTGGAACCATTTTCCATTTATTGCCTTTCGCTGATGCTTCGAGCGTCGTAATGTGAGCACGGCCGCTGTTGTGTCCACGATGACAGTGATACCGTTGATTTCCTCCCTGCTAGTTGCATTGATGCTCTTGATTTTGCACATTGCTCCATTTGCGGCACCTATTGCGAGGTCGATGTTTTCCGTTATCATTGCCTTCGCCCCCACGCAAATTTTTCCTATCTCGTTGAAGCTTTTGTCCTCCAACCATTCTTTGAGAGCTGGTTCGCTCGCGGCGTTACTGTGTATTTGAACATGCACAATCATCTCGGGAGTGTTGAATTTCTCAACAAGCTCATCGTTGAAGGTAGCGACATCGACTCTGTGTGTGCAAATGATGGTTGTTTCGGCATCGATGAAGTGGCATGCACCTTCCTTGTCGACAATGCACTGCCCCAAACAGTCGGAAATCTCGTCAGTTGTGGGCGTCCTGAGTCTTATGGTATGCAAGAATGCCAGGAACAGCATGTCTCGTGCATGTCGCACCGATAATTGCATGTGGTACATTTTCGCTGCAGGCCAGTGCGCGGAGGACGTGATGTGGCACGGCTCGCAGAGATCCTCGCGGTGTTTGCAGACTGGCGGTAATTGTGCCAGGTCACCAAAAATTATCAGCATTTTGTGTCTGAATGGCTCATGCAATGTGCCATTAGTGACATTGACGATTTGTCTTACCACGAGATCGAAAGTCATCCTTGTTAGCATGGACATCTCGTCAATGATGATCGCATTGGCTTCCTTGATTGCGAGGTGTCGCTCATCCGTCTCATGGATGTTCAGTGGGTATTGACTGCTGCGCACAGGGATCTTGAATTGGTAGTGTACAGTGGTTGCAATCCCGCTTAGCCGTGTCGCAGCCGCCCCTGTTGATGCACAGAGTATTGCCGTTTTGTTTTGCGCTACCGGATGCAAAACATAGTACCGTATCAAGAAGCTTTTGCCGCTACCTGGTGTTCCACAGACAACGTGCAGCCCCGAGCTTGTTGAAGCCAGGCTTTCGAAGACTCTTTGTTGTTCTACTGTCAATGCGGCATTGGCGACGGTGCGAAACTTGGCCATTTTTTGCAACATCCTCGCGCGTGTTGGCCCTTCGACGGTTTGCTGGTCGATGTTAGGCGCTTCCATCGGGTAGTCTCGGATGATCGCAACCTTTTGCAATATCATATTGATCAACTGGTCCGTGTGGTCAGTCGCTAGCAAGTTCCTTTGCGTGTATTCGGTCACATACATCTCGAGGTCCTCGTTGCTCAATATTACGCCGCGCATTTGGCATTCGACAAAGTAGGATCTAGCTGTGTTGGCAGGTGATATGAGCTCCGTTTCATTCCTGAAGCTGAGTTTTCGCAAGAGCACGTTGTAGAAGTACCCCTCTGGTTGATGTCCAGGGTGGTAGTCAGTGAATCTGACTACTCGCTCACATTTTGTGATCCTGTTGCCGAAGAGGTCAAGACCGACCGTTCCACGTTGCGTTTCCTTGGGCTTTCGTATCACATATTGCCTATGGTAATCGTAGAACGTGCTCTCCTCGATGACGCTCAGTCTCCCGCAGTATATGTCGATCGGGTGCAGGGTGACGTTGTTGTTTCGCGAGACGATGCGTTGTCTTAGAGATGGTGGCGAGGAGTCGACATAGTGAACGGTCTCGCTCCTTGTGATTGTTGGTATCTGCATGCAGAGTTTAGCGCGGCCTCTGTTGGAGAGGTTGGTTTTGATAGGAGGCTCGCGGCGATGAGTTTCAGCTTTACTTCGTCGAGATGTTGCAACCCCAAACGTGAGGCGTCTTCTGAACGGATGTTCAGTTTGCCCATTGGTTCAGATTTCATCGCGTACTTGAGGAGGTAGTGAGAGATTGAAGAGTTTGTCACCCGCTGTATGTTCATATGCGCACCCCACAACAGTAACACGGAAGGGTGGTAAGGGACGACGTTTCGGTGCTCATGTCCCGACCGGTAATACAACCAACGTTGCGTCAGAGGGTCGAGGATGGGTTCATATTCTGGCTGTGTTGCGAAAGGGAAGCCGTGCTTGCAACTGTGGTGTGACGGTCCGACGTAGCACGCTTTCCTGCATACGTGCAATTGCTTCCTGAGAACTAGTTCTCGCAGCCTTGTGTTTCGAGGATCCAGGGCCTCGTCCCTGGGGACGTAAGCCGCAATCTCATTTGCAATTCGCTGACGGTCATCATGGTGGACCCACAATATGACATGGGCGTGTAGGGAGCCCCTGTTTTGTATCTCATAACGAACGACATGGTGTTGTATTCGGCCAAGCAGACCGTCGGATGAAAGCAAATGCTTGCGCATGAACATGTGGAAGCGTGCGTGGAAAAGTGCCACGCATTCAACAGGACAGTCCTTCCAAGTGAATTGCGCATTATAATGTGTTGCGATGCTCTCGATCACATTAATTTCTTGCCACCGTGTATCGGTGACCTCGTCTGCAGTGAATGTCAGAAAGAAATCTAGCATCGACCATCGTTATGAGGTCCTTCAGTTGCCGTCGATGCCACGATGGGGACCCCGGCATTGTTGATGGCATGCTGTAGCGAAGCACGTGTCTCATTGCGTCTTTCTCATTGCGTCTTCATCGGTCGTGGCAGGGTTGGCTTTCCTATATTGGTCGATGTCTCGTTGCAAGCATGTAGAGTTGCTTGAATTGGCAATCATCACTGCCTGTTTTAACTGGAACATGATCAACAGGAACGGCTTGTAGAGCGTGTAGATAGAGAATAAGGTGCATATTCTCATTTTCACATAGTTGCTGAACTGTATGCAGCCATCATAGTAGCCCCGTCCGAAAGGGAACAGGAACGGGAACACTGCTGACTCCATGGTTATGTCAACGCACGCACTGCCAGCTGCTGCTACTCTGTCGACGTGGAATGAAGCGACCCTCTCTGAAAGCATTTCTGTACCCCGTAGCTGTATGGAGGCAAACTCATGCTTGTCCCTTGCATCAAAGGCGCGACGGTTCGCGGGGTCCACCATGTTTTGCAAAAGCAGGAGCTCAGGCTAAGATTCCGCTATTGACATTAACTCGAAGGGAGCTGTCTCATCGTGTAGTTCCAAGATACCTGCAATGGTTTGAGGACTCAAGATGCACATACCCATCTTGATGTCCGCACGCTCTGCTAAAGAATTGTACTTGCGCAATATTGGATTGTTCTCGATGTTGTATGCGAGCACACCTGACAGCTCGTTCGTCACGATTTCTTGAGCCGAGCTTAGTGGGACGTTTCGCCAAGATATCAGAGGATTGTCTAGAAGTGACCTTCTATCGAGTGTGCCACGAGCAATCGCATTTGCAGTCGTGGTAACTGAAATGGATACATCTATGATGCTTAGCAGTTGCGTGTGGAGGTGGTTTGTTTTAAGCAACTGCCGAGAGTACTGTGGCATCAACCGCACAATGTATCTGCTCCGCTGGGCATCTCGTATGCAGCTTTGGCATTTCCAGTAAGTCACTTGCATGCCCATATTCTCGCAGGCATCCAAAAGTATCATGTTTCCGAGTGCGGCGTTGTGGCTCGAGATGCCTATGCCTTGCGAAGAAACGATCCTTTGGTTTGCAGACAGTAGCGTGGTTATGCCACAGACACCGCAGATTTGAAGGCTAGAGAAAATAGCCGCGTAATTACTAACCCATTGCTTGTATCTATCTGCGATGGTCAACCACGATGACGTAGCTGGCCTCAAGGACATCTTTCTTGATGTTATATCAAGTTGAATAGCTCGACCTCTGGCTGCTCTGAGCGTTGACGAATGGTCATGTTCGAAGGAGTTTCCGGTGGTCATTTCTACATCGTGACATGAATCGATGTCTTATGTTCGGGTTTAAACACCTACAGGGATTAATAATAAAAAACATCCGAAACTTTGCTATAATTTCACTCACGTGGTTTTGTCTAAACGCAACAGGAAAACCAAAATGGATTGAACCTCTATCTTTAGAAGGTAAAATAATTGATAAAATAACTTGAATCAAGCAAATACATTTTGTTGTGCGTACCTTTAGGAGAAGACACTCGTTTGGAGGCTGCAAACATCTCGAAAACAGAAGTGTTGCAGACATGATTAGTATGTTGGTCGAACCAAGCAAATGTAATGTTCCCTTGCGGAAACAGAATGTGCGAAGAAGTGTGCGTGCTCAAGATGAGGAGTAAAAAAAAAAAAAACCATACGTAATGTATGGTGGAGAGCTGGCACATGTCTCTCTAAAAATTATATATCATAGGGGAATGTGCCATCCCCCCGTTTCGAATAGTCATCTCCAGTGTTGGAGGTGTAGCGCATTAATGCGGACCAGAGCAACAGACGGTGCAGAAACATTTCAGAATTGAAATGACCGTACATTCTACTTACGTGGAGTGTCCTTTGTGACGTCCACAACTCGACGAGAAGTCGCCTATTTCTTTGCTGGAATGTTGGAATCTGAAAAACAAATATGATTAGTCAATATGCATTCCTCGTGTTTTGCATGTTTGGATATGTTGGTTAGCATATGTGCAATTTCCTAAAGATGATAAATTCAAGCACAAAAGCTATACACAATCCAACGTCAGACATCGTCCGTGTGCTGATATCTATCTCTCGGAGGCTCAGTTCCTTTAGTAATTATTTGTCAATGCTGCGAGCTCCTAGCGAGCTAGAGAATGTCAAAATTTCTCATCAGCGTTTTAGTACTTTTGTCTATCGACCTATATGCACTATTGATTGGAAATTCTGAGTTGTAAAAGGGGGTTCACATCCCAACCTACAAGGTTGTGGCAAGCCAACGCAACCTTGTTGCTTTGACCTGTGGTAGCGCTGCAATTACAAGCACACTGGGCCGCACCGCCTTTATTCTGATTATCGGCAGACATTGTGAGACAGAAGAGGAAAGTCAAGAGGACAAGCACACGAACAAATAGCTGAGTAAACTTCATAATGACAACGTGGCTATGATCGATGGACAGACCTAGAGTTTGAAATAGGGACAAGCGCTTCGACTTGCTTTAAAGTCCGGAAGCCGTTGAGCGTCACAGCGAAGGCATGGCGGGAGTTTGAAATAGGGACAAGCGCTTCGACTTGCATTGAACAAGAGACCGTGGGCTGCTGGTGTGCCATTGGTGGGGAAGCTCACGTCAGACTTTGCAACAAAACACATCGTCAGAAACTCAGAATTTCATGGTTGCAATAGATTAATCATCGAATGCACATGAACTGCACGACCGTATTTCGTAGACAAAGAAGAGCTTTAACACATCGTCAGAAACTCAGAATTTCATGGTTGCAATAGATTAATCATCGAATGCACAGGAACTGCACGACCGTATTTCGTAGACAAAGAAGAGCTTTGTGAAGAGCTTGATTTTTCTGCAGATTGACCATCCCAGTTGGATCCAAGAGTCTTGCAGCCTCTGTATAATCGCTTCTCATACAAAGATGGTTGAGAAAACGCACTCTTCCCTCTTTACCTCTCTCTCTCTCTCCTCCCCCACCCCCAAAAAAAACTGCTGCAAAGAAACAACCGGGCCGGCAGTTCAAGCTCAGCACAAGAAAACATTCCGGTAGTACAAAGGCCTGCATGTAAATGTTGTTCTCTACGCCTATTCCAAGAAGACATACAGGCCAGGACGCTGACCAAAACATCCAGCAAGTAGCAAGGTTACCACATTCGGTTGAAAGACAACGGACCAACATAATGCAGGGAGCTGCAGTAATACGAAAAGAGACCGAGGAAGCTGGCAAGTAGCAAGCGCGACATAGTATGGAGCTGAGGATGCTGAGGTTAGAAATGGCATGAGTGCGATAAGATGAGACGATGAAGGTTTTCGGATGGAGCTTAGTTCTTGATGCCCTTCCATCAAACCCAATAGAGGCCTTTTGTGTCTTGCTTCCCTTCTCTACTTCGTAGTCCTCGGCCTTCACAGCCCCCACCCAAAATGGTTGAAGAGAGTCTCCTTTGGAACAATCACACGATAAGTGTTCCGACTCCCCAATCAGGAATTCACAGGTAAATGGGGATTCATGCGCGAATATGGAAAGTGATATAGCACGGATTAAAGACGGAGAGCTTCAAAAACATTGGGTGAAATAGGGACAAGCGCTTCGACTTGCTTTAAAGTCCGGAAGCCGTTGAGCGTCACAGCGAAGGCATGGCGGCAGTTCCGTCGCATCTCTCTCTCTCTCTCCCGCAAGTCTTTGGCAAGAAGCAACAAATCCTGCACATAATCGTTCAAACTGTAGCAAAAAATTCAATTACCTCTACAGATATTCTTTTGGGTCTGATCGATAGGAGAGGCGGTACTCGTATTTAATAGACAAGCGGTATGTTTCGCCTATATTTAAAGGTGCAGTTGGCTTTTTACCGATGGCTTTTCAAAAGCTTTCAAAGCTTGGCTTTTTACGCAGATGGCTTTTCAAAAGCTTTCAAAGCTTTTGGGCTTTCAGAATTTAAATCTAAGGGTGTATATTGTGCCATGTGGAAGCACAGGATTTCAGAATTTGAAAAAATGTCCTAGTGCTGGCCAAGTAAAAAAGTGTGTGTGTGTATGTGTGTGTGAGAGAGAGAGAGAGAGAGAGAGAGAGAGAGAGAGAGAGAGTTAAGCACGTGTGTGAGAGTTAAGCACTGTTGTCGACACTCTGCCCACCGGTCCAAGACGAGGTGTTCCTTGATAGGACCACGGGTGCATAAGTGTGTTTTTATTCATTTAACTCGCAACGCATGACCAACCATTTCAAGGATCGATCTTTTCATGTTAATGATATGAAATAACGTTGTCTAAACTCATTCTTTTATATCCTTTCTTTGGTATAGAATACATATAGTTTTATTTTGCACGTAATAGATAAATTCAGAACACTATCTAATTCTAGGTTTTCTTAAAGGGGATCGACAAGAGTAAAGACATGAGGTCCATTAGAACCGATCCTTCCTAGTAGTACTTTATTGTTCATGATGGGAAAATGAAGCACAACAAGTAGGTCCCCCCCATGAGAAAAAATCTTGTGTATTGGTATTTGTGGATGGTGAGTGTGGGTGGGGGTTAGCCTAAGGTGTGTGTTTTTAATTAAATTAAGGTTTTTTACACTAAGGTTAACGATTGCATGTGTGGAAGAGTCGAGAAGGGCCTTCATGTGCACCACGTGTCGACGGTGTTGGTTGGATTGTAGAGTATTTAGTTGCTGGAGTGCTCCATTTGGTGGATCCTTTGTCCGAAATCGTCGAGATGGAGTGTGGCATTGTGGGATGGAGTGTGGCATAGTGGATCCTTTGGCACAAGACATCGAGATGGAGTGGGGGGTATTGGAGTTGTGGAGCGTTGCGATAAGGCCTTATAGCCAGGAATGGTGCTGTAAGGGTAGATTCGTGAAGCTAAAGCGTCTGGCGCGATGTCTGGAAAGGCGATTTCAATCGGGTCGCTGGTGCAGGGGACTTCAAATGTGTCGTTGGAGCTGGGGCAAGGGAGAAGAATCGAGAAGCGGAGCAGGAGACGGGTTTGTCTATAGTCATTGCTTTGTGTTTTTTTCTCATCAAGGTGACTGTTTTGATTTTTGGTTGCATGTGTGAGACACAGGTCGCAAAGAGGGGTAGAGGCAGGCTTGCAATGGGAAACAAGCTTGGTGCACGCCTGAAGGTATTGGATGTAAGTATCACTGTGAGTGTAGGGGGTGCAGACATCGATGTTGGGTTGCTCATAGTCATGGAGAAGTTTTTTCAGGCTTGTGTTTGGTGGAGAGGGGAGGGTCGTTCTTTCATCTTCCCCTACAAATGGTCTGTCGAATCACGGCTGGAAGTGTTCAATCGGTGAATGAGGCCATAGCCAAGTTTATCAACTGGGACAAGAAGAGACCCCTGGGAGGGATCATTACATGTAGGGCCCTGATGCAGAAGAACCTGCACACCTATCATGGTATGCTTGGTTATTGCATGAAAGATGTGGATGAGCCACACTTTGAGAAAGCTTCAAAGAATATCAGCGTGGAAGATTTGCAAGCAGGTGTGGAGCTTTATGTGCAGTATGGAGCAGACGAGTTGAAGAACGGAGTGTGTTTGAGTAGCTTGAATGTGTTCGACAGGTCTTTCTTATTTTGGAAATACAAGCTCGATTGTCGAATAGGATGCCTCTCACTAAATGTTTGCTTAAGATGTTGCAGAGTGGTGGATATTACCCGTGCACTTCTTGGGTGATTCCTTACCATGGGTGTGGCATGGATTTGTTGGCTCGAGCATAGTCCCTATGGAAAACGATGGTGGCGCCTTACTCTGTGACTGCAAATGACGTTTTGTCGATTTTCTTCACCTTGGATATACACTGTATGTAGCCACTTAGTGATCAGCATATCAAGGGGGTGTTGGATGTGCCAATATATATTCTACAAAGAGAGATCTCCTGCCAATGAGCCGAGTGGGAGTCCAATTGAAGTGCCTATTCAGGAAGCATATGTGGAATGCAAAGGAATTAGCCGAAGGTGGTGGAGGAAGCAAATGTGCTCAATCGAAGGCTAGGAATCGGTGGTGGTAGAGAGTGACTTAGAGAGCAGCAGTAGCACGATCCCGCATGTGCCCAAGTTCCCTTTGATCTCTTCTACTCGCATTGGAATACACATTGTCTGATGTGTCTTACGTGCCCGTGTAGGGCCTACTGGTTGAGGTGTCTTATGAGCCCGTGACTAGGTAACTAGCTATATATGTAATGGTAGAGTCCCTTGAACCCAAGACTATGTAATGTTTTTATAAAAAAAAGAGGCTACTTTGAAGCCAAATTTGTAATGCAACATTTTTGGCAATGCAATGTTTTCTTAATTTTGTTCTCAAAATTAGATGTTGTTTACAATTCAAGGGAGTCACCGGAAAATCACTCCACCTATAGCAAGTGGGAAAGCCTGGCAAGAAAGCACACTACAAAGGAGCACTAAAGCGCTTCTCCCATGTCACCACTTAGCCCTACTGAGCAATTCCCTGGTCAGGGCCTCACCCCGAGACCAGAAGAAATTATCCAATCCATCCTTTGCTGGGTGAGTGGTGAGGGGAGTCAAGCCCCCCTTTGGGACCCACTAACTTGCTCTACCCATGATCCATTCTCGGGTCCAAGCAATTGTGCCAAGAGGGGCTTGGAAGAAATTGTCCCACAAGGCTTCCTAGCCTTAACCTATAGAGAGGGGGGTGAAGGGACGGTAGAATCTCTACATTGGGGACAGTGGTGGTACTGATTCATCCCATTCCTCTATAAATAGTATCATTTGGAAAACAATAGCAACAAGTGGATAGGGGGGTGATGTTCCTTCACCCTCATGAGATGAAAGAGTTGATCTAGTAGGAGGTTATGGCAGGGAAGATTCAATCTATAGAAATTTTTTTGCACATTCCAATATTCGTTATGAGTCTCTATATCCTAATGAATCAAACATTTTGCAACAACTTCTCAAATTGCCATATGTTTTGCAACAATGATAGTTAGAAATGGCAACTAGTTCTTGAACTGCCATTTCTTTAGAAGAAATGGCAACCTTTTATTGTTTGCCATTTCTTAGGAATAATTGGTAGCACCAAATGGTAGCCAATTTTTGATTACCCTTTCTTACGAAGAAATGGAAGCAAATTCTTGATTGCCATTTCTTATGAGGAAATGGCAACAAATTCTCGACTGCCATTTCTTATGAAGAAATGGCAACAAATTCTTGATTGCCATTTCTTGGTAAGAAATGGTAGCCATTTCTTGACTGCCACTTCGTACAAAGAAGTGGCAAGCACTTCATGACTACTGCCATTTTCTAAGAAGAAATGGTAGCACAAAATGGCAACTATCTCTTGACTACCATTTCTTATGAAGAAATGGCAACCATTTTTTAACTACCATTCTTACCAAGAAATGGCAGCACAAAATGCATATGTGGAGTAAAATTGCACAATGGTTGACCATTCAGTTGCTGCAAAGTATCTTATTGTTGACAAAGATTCAGTACTACCATTCACAACATTGATATTACTGTCACTATTTCTGTATTGTCTAAGTGTGAAAGATTAATCAAAAGTCTTAAGTGCATCAATACTCATAGTACACAGTGTGAAGAAGTCATCTAAAATTCTAAGGAATAACTTTTACCTTTTATAACACACGCACCTTGATAACAAATATTATTCAATCGTTGATTCAGAAATAAATAATACAATTTTTACATAGCAAAATAAAATATAAAATTATAAAGACATTACATGAAGAGATTTCCAATAGACATTCAAGCCTATGGTTTGACCCAATGTTTGAATCTAATAATTTTCTTTAAATATACAAGCATCCTTAATGATTGCATCATCAACACTCCCAATGGGTATAATACTTTGTATAGGCCTTAATGAAAGTAAAAGAATTGTTCTTGCAAAAGTTTTATGTGGATCAGGTATCTTTTTCATGGCCAGGAATGTGTATTTCCACAATTCTTACCATGCAACATGGATGAGTGTTAAAAATATGCATTGGTGTGCTTCTAGCATATGGGTATGTTACCTTATACAAGTAAGGAAGAATCAAGCTCCAAGGTGGTTTGCAAGGAACACAAGAATCGATAGCTAAATAAGAGCTTAGACTCCATGAAGTAAAATTCAAACCTTATCTCGAATGTGACACAAAAGGAAGCACTAACTATAGCATCACGTGCCTCATGTTCCTCATTATCCCTCACGTTAAACAAACCATACCCAACACCTTCCCTTCTTGAGGAAGAAGTGAAAAGAAATCTTGAGCAATGGTCTATGGATTTACAATAATGGTTAGGCTACTCATAACCAATTCCAAGCTAATTGCAAGCCATTATATGTCATTTTTTCATAGACTTGAAACATTTCCTTCCCGCCAAAATGACGTTTCTCTCTAAAGTATTTTCTAATCATAAAGGTTTCATCTTTAAGAAGCATCAACAAATGCTATCCTAAAACTAAAGATTGTTGTGGGTAGATAACAGTATCTAGATTAGAGTCATTGGCCTGGCTTTTTCTTCGAGGACGCATCAGAACATCGCAGTCGTGTGAGGTTAAATTGAATAGCTTATCTATGAAAGTAAAGGTCACCGTGGGCATATCCATGCTCTTAAAAGATGCAGATCTCTTTCATTCTACTTTGGAGAAAAGAATGGAAAGTTCTTGTGTTGTAGCATGTTGTTGCATAGGTCATTCCTCTTTCTTTCAAAAATTAATGTCCCTTGCACTGCGTTGATTTTTGCTCAAGTACATCCATTTTTTGACTCTTTTCTTTTTGGCAAACTATTCGAAACATCCCCAGGTAAGGGTTTGATTTTCAATGTTCCTCTTAGCATGGACATTGAATCTCGATAGAAAGATATATCTAAGGTTGTCCTAAAAATCTCTTATTACAGCATGAGTTTGGAGTGGGAATTCTCTTGGAGGATGAATCCAGAATCTAGATCGTTGAAATTGGCTATGTTTGTCCTGTATGTTCTTTTTCAAAATTTTCATTTTTCAATACTTTAACAAGTCTTCTAAGTTTCTCCGCTTTAATTTGAGATTAAGCATAGCCATGTGTCTTCAAACTATAAATGTCCCCTTGATTGAGCTTAACACATATGGTGACAAAAGTCTTACAGGAGTAATTCCTTTAGTGAAGCATGTAGATTTCTCTTTGGAGAGGGATAGGTTGTCCAAAATTGGAGACTATCAATTTTAACCTTGCAAAGTGTGAATTTATCTCACTTAAGACTCTTGGAAAGATTTGAGACAATGATGGGGCCATAGATTTTGAAATCCCTCAGTGCTTAGGGCATTTGGGAGTATGCAAAATAGTTCTTGCTTGAATTTTAGAGCCAGCTAAAACAATAGAGAGAAATTGTGATAAAGAACACAAGATTTAGGACCAACATGAGACCCCTTACTTTTCTAGGTGAGCCTTTATCTGCTAAAGAGATAGAAGACTGAGGGAACCCCTATCAATACTTTCCAAACTTCTAGACCAAATGGTGTTAAACTTGACTACTGGAATACCTATAGGAAAAGCTTGTGTACTGAAGTAATGAGTCAGTTTCTATGTCTCTGGGCTCACTTTTGGATTCTGTAGCCTCGAATTCGTAGGCTTAGGGGGATGCAAGAAACCTCATATAGACATCTTAGAAACAATTATATATTAAAAGACTACTTTCTGTGCACATCAGTCAACAAGCTATTCTCTTATTTCTGGGGTCTCCAAGGGCACTCCAACCCTGGGGGAAGCTTGCTATAATTCTAGCTACTTAATGGAGCAATTGGATGGATTCATGCTTAGTAGGAAAGGCTAGATCCTAGCAATTAGCTGGCTATAACTGGGCTCTATGTTGAGCATAAAAGGATGGCAATTAGTACCTTGTATCATTTCTCAAGAGAGAGAAGAAAAAAGACAAAAGTAGCTATACTACCCTGTACTAGGCAAAGAAGGAAGAAGAAGCCCCATTGGAGAGGGGAGAATGCTCATAGCAAAGGGGGCTCCAAGGAAGGGCATTTCCATGAAATAGGGGGGAGGGCAGCTCCATGAAACAGGGAGGATGTAGGACCTCCCTCCCTCCCTCACTTTATGTGTGCTGGACATCCCCCAGAAGAAGGGGCAAGTTTCCCCTAGAAAGAATGTGGGGATGGCTGGCCTTAGTGACCTAGTTTTTGGTGGGGTGTGTGTTGGAATATACATGTTCCCCATTAGTTCTTGCACTCGACCCCACTTCTCCCACTTGTGTTTATGAGTGGGCCTTCTCTCAATTTGTCTCTATTTTAGTCAACGACAAATACGAGAAAGAGTGGGTTACCCTTCTCTCTGCTACATTGGTATAAAAGCTTCCATTTTTTTTCTAAGATGGTGAGGTTAAATCAAGGTCAGCCATTGGTTTATGGTTCTGATGATATCAAGAAGAGACACCATGAGTACCAATGACACCTCTAGCTGTGCTATAGAGGAGGAAGTAATTTCCACAACCCTTTCACTGCATTCCTTGGTACAGATCGCCAGCCTGAGAACTCTCTTTACTACTCCTTTCGGGTGTGCTGCTTGTAGTGGAAGGCTTCAACAAGCTTTGGATGAGTGAAATGATGGGGAAGGGTGGCTTTTATAGGGTAGGTAGCCCTGGAAATAGGTCGATTGCCTAGTTGACTCCTAGGGCTGGAGGCTAGCTCTTTGTTTTTGGGTGGTTGACTTGCTGGTTGGCCCTTTGTTGGCCCCAACCAACCCCCCTGGGAAGCCTAAATAAGGGCCAACTAGGGGGTTCATTTCTCCTTCTACTCCTACACTTTTAGGCCCTGTCATATAGCCTCCTTTCTACCTTGCTATTGCACATTAGTCCCTCCCACCCCCAATGATCTAATGCCCCCTGTCCCCTCCACTTGGGGGCTCATAGGTGGAACATTTATCTCTAACAACTATTGCCCCTTTAAGCTACCCATTGTACCCAAGATTGAAAGGTTGATGCAATACCTCAACCGAGTGTTCAACATGCTAGAAACTAGACAACCACATCAAGCACATGAGACTGGGAATGTATACAAAAAGCCAATCATAGACATAATTTGCAAAGTAGAACGATGTCAAGTTTATTGAAATGGATGAGCACATGGGAAACATTGCTACTAGTGAACATCCATACTAACAACATGTTATCAAAGCTTTATTGCAATGTAAAATCATGGGAGCAAGCGAGAAGATTTTGCAACATATTAAATCATTAGTTGCAGTGACCAAGCTTCTTGTAGTAGAAAAAATTCATCTTCTTTTTCTTCTCTGCATCCTCGGTCATGTTGTTCTTGGAATCCTTGGACTTTCCATTACCAAGCTTGTCCCTTGCCACAAGTGTGTTATCATATGTGATTGAAGGAGGTGGTGCCAAGAGGTGCTACTAAAGATGCACCTGTGTACCAAGATGGTGTGCAGAAGTGGAACCAGACCTAGTGGAGCAAGAGCCACTGGATGAAAAGACAAGTAAATATTTTGACAGCGAAATGTTCCAGAGGACTATGACCAGGGAGTTATTGGAGCATTGTCATCGGTGTGTTGGCATTGGGCCTGGATGTGTCAGTGAGAGGGGGTGTTAGAAAGGTCACCTCCCCATCTGTAAGCCCCCATATGAGGAGAGCATGGGGGAGGGAGACCTAGGGCATGTTCCCAAAAGACTCATGATGGAGAGGGGGCTACCACATGGGTAACACCTCATAGGGAGAGGGCTAAAGAGGCTGCCACCACATGGGCAAAACATGGGCTGCCATATGGGCAGCATAGTAGCCTAGCAGAGGCACCTTAAGGACTGTGCATATGGGCTGGAACAGGCCCCTTACAAAGGCTCATAGGAGGGCGGATTGAGGTGACATCTGGTGCAGCCAAGGTGCACATGTGTGCACAGTACAAGGTGCTAGAAAGGGGCACAGTAGAGGCGGGTGTACTAGCAGTAGGGTCATCCATTCTTGTTGAGCTGGTTAGGCTGGTTGGAGCTAGCCAACCAAGCCTTATATAGGCAGACAAAAGGGGATGGTAGGGCTTTGCCTCCATAATCATCATTTGAAGCAGCAGTTGGGGAGCAGACAGTAGTAGCCACAGACCCACCCTTGGACCTACACACAGGAGGAGAAGGACCCTTGGACCTACACACAGGAGGAGAAGGAGGTTGACATAGGGCTGCAGACTAAGCTCAAGGTGTTTCCCACCTAGACTGGCTTCTGGACAATAAGGTGGAAGGGGTCTAGACAGAGAGTCTACATATGCTCGAGGTGGAGCATGCAGGCTCAGAGATCTAGAAGTGCCAAGCTTGTAGTAGAAGGACCTTTTGGTATTGTATCTTTTCCTAGTTTCTAGACGGATGAAAATATAAAGAGTTGCTTCTATATTTGTCTTTGAGCATCGTCTATATACTGGCTTGTACATCTATGCACATAAGTTAAGAAGTTTGTGATTCCACACCCCACATTGCATTGTGTGAGCTCTTGGGCATTACTATCAGTCTTCCGTTGTGCATACCCTCTGTTGGGTCATTTCTAACACTTGTACGAGTAGAATCCAATATCCATCATGATAACAATGGTCTTTTGAATCATGGAAATTACCTCCACCACAATATGTACTTGAGGTACCCTAGAATTGATTAAAGCATTTGTAAAAGAATTTGTAAGTAGCTGTTGCCATAGAATGTTGCATCTTTGTTAGCAAGCCTGGGAACAAAATTGTGATGGGGGCCTAGGCACATGATGCTAAGAATAAAAAAATTCAGCCTTGTAGTTATGATACATTAGATGAGGGCAATCAAGAAGTCACCAAGAAAGATGGGAGATCTTGCTAATAACTTCTTTTTTTAAACATGTCTAAGGTTGACAAGCATGCCTTGTCTTTGGTGTTCTGCATTGAGAAATTTAAGCATTATGTGGCTGGAAAGTCCTTCATTATAATCTGATCTAGCAATGGTCTTGCAAAGCAGGTTCTTCAATCACCAAATCCCATGGGCCGGTTAGCCAAATGGTTGGCAGTTCTACAAGAATATGATTTTTCTTTCAAAATTGTAAAAGGGGGTTGTTCCAAATTGAAGAATGCTTTGATTGATTTAGAGGAGTGCCTCGATCTAACCCTTGTAGCGGCCATATAAGTCGGGGATCCATGGTATGGTGGTATCTATAGGTTTCTGACTGCTTTCTCCTTTCCTTTGAAAAGTACTAGCTATGAGAGAAAGAAGATCTGAAGAGATAGTAGGCGCTACACTCTCTTTGATGGGGTCTTGTACTGAGGCATGGATGGGGTAGTAAGAGGGGCCATTGATGCAGATGAAGTGCCTACGGTATGGAAGCATTATCATGATGGATTTTGTGGAGGTCACTATGCTAGTGACTATACAGCTAAGAAGATTTTACATGCTGGATACTATTGGCTGACCTTGTTCAAGGATATCATTTTGTATTGCAAAACCTATGAACCATGTCAATTCTTTGGTAGGAAGGATTTGCATCTTGGGCAACATCACCCAGTGATGTCCATCCATTCGTTTCAAAAGTGGGGAATAGATTTTGTCGGGCCCTTGCCCATGACTGCCCGCAAAAAGAAGTATCTTTTGGTAGCCACTCAGTATGTCACTATTTGGGCTGAAGCTATCGCCCTCGCCACTGCAAATGGTAAGGCAGTTTCAAATTTCATATTTGAACGTATCTACACAAGGTTTGGGACACCCATGAAAATAGTATCTGAACATGGGAGTCCATTCTTAAATGAAGCAGTGGAATTGCTCATGGATTGCATGGGTATTGATCACCGCACTTCTAGCGTTTATCATCTAGCATCCATGGGACAAATGGAGTAGACCAACAGCCTCCTTTGTAAAACCATGGGGAAAATGGCCATAAGGAATAGGAGCCAGTGGGATTAGAAGGTCACTGAAGCCGTGTGGGCTTACAACATCACCCATAAAACGTCTACAGGTCACACTCCTTTTGAGTTAGTGTATGGTACTGAGGCAGTTTTACCACTAGAGATTGAGATTCCGGCCTTGAGATTGGCACAAGAAGAGAGGATGACAGAAGATGAACATGTAGAGGGCAGATTGGTACAACTTGAGAAGTTAGATGAAACCCGATGACTTGCACTACGCCAAATAGAGATCCAAAAGAATCGACAAAAGGCCCACTTGGATGCTAAGATTCGCAAAGGATGGAAAAGACACTTTGCTGAGGGGGATGTTGTGCTAGCTTTGATAACAGATTGGACCACCAAATGGATAAGAAGTTCATTCCATTGTGGACTGGTCCATACAAAGTCATCAAGGAATGTAGCAATGGGTCTGTACAAGTTCAGGAGTTGCATGAGCCATATGGCAAGAAGGTGATCAACAAGCATTATCTCAAGCCCTTCTTTGTGCGTGATGGACCCAGGCATGGAAATGCTGTGCATTCCTTGCTTGGGGGGGGGAACTGTTATGGATAAATTTGTCTTAGGAAAAAAGGCATAAATATGTGTGTGTCTTTGTATGTGTGGCAATATTATAATAAAATATGGTGTGCATAGGCCCAAGGTTGAGGTGGCAGGGCATGACCATGTGCCACCCTTCCACGTAAGAGGACCCATAAGGTGTGATGTACATAATCCATGGTAGTAATATTATAAAATGTAAGGTGGCATGGTTCCTCCATGTGCCACCCCTCCACCTAGGTAGTCCCATGCTTGCATTTAGTGAGATATGGCCCAAAGTCCATGAGAGAAGTAATATAAAATAGGTAGAGATGGATATTATATTGGGTTATTCCCTTCATATAGGATAGGACCATGTGGGGGAGGTATAGAAGGTCCAAGAGTGCAAGTTAAATAATGGGGAAAGTAGGATGAGGTGGCAAGATTCCTTGTGCCAACCCTCCACTTGTCCTCCTAGAGGTTTGAATGTATTATAAAATTGGGAAGAGACCAAGGGAGTATCATAGACTTGGGATATGGGAGTTGATATATGTGGAAAAATGTGGCCAAGCATTATCACACACAATTGAGAGTGCGTAACCACTTAGCCCACATGGGAGACTCTTCCACACACACCATGCATGTGGGAGGATGCATTTATGGGGAGAGACCCTCTCTCTTGGCTATAAAAGGAGGAGGCTATTCCTTGATGAGACATGCTCATTCTTGTAAAGCCACCTAGCTAGTACTTTGATATTTTCCCTCATCTTTCCTTTCAAATAAAGCATGGCCCTCTTCCCTTGATGTCTTCATCTCTACATTCCTCCTCCACCCATGTACATACTCCTCTTTTCCCTCTCCCTCTTCCCTTGTGCCTTAGTCTCCCTCTTCTTTCCCTCCCCTCTTAATTCCCTTTCCCCACCCATGTTAACGCTCCTCCCCTCACGTTCCCTATTCCTCTATGGCCCTCGAGCGTCGCCATACCTATGGTTGAAGCTTTAATTTAAGGATTGTCCCCTAAGGAGGCTAGCGAATCCGACCAACCCATTCAATAGTACTAGCATCAATTTGCTAAAGCATCGAACAAGGTTAAGTAGCAGTGGAATTCTCGAGGCACACCAATCTACACAAACCAAGCCCAAGAAGGTCACCAGGGGGGGCGAAGGAACAAATCAAGTGCTCATCCAAGATGGTGCAGATGAGGAGATGGCCACCTTGCCACCTCCTCTACATCCGGACAACAAGCCCCTTCCTTGGATGATCCTAGTATGTCCCCATATCTTGAGGGAAACAAACCAATGTGGGCCCAAGGCCTCACATCCCCACCTTCTCATTAGGGAGCTTATCCAGACCCGGTCTTAGAAAAACAATGCTTAATAGATGCTCACAACTTGGTATGGGAATGCCAAGAGAAATTTGAGCATAGACTCAAGGTCAACAAAGTGTTGGATACCATCCACCCTGACCACCTAACAACTCATAGGGGAGCAAAGGTACTTAGGGTTCTAGAGAGAGTTGAAGAAGAGGAGCCACCCATCTCTAATAACTCAGAGGTCTCGGACTTGATGCAATGGATGTTTCAAGAGGACCTAGTGTTGCAAAACCTGAGAGAGGAGGAATACCTCTATGGCTTTGAGGAGCTACTATCGGTGGGAAGGAAGGCCTCCCAAGAACCATGTGTTATTATCGGATTAGCGGCCTTCCTCTCCACATTGGTCAAGATGCCAATTGCATCCTTGCTGTGGGGAATCTTGCCCTCTCGTGAGACCTCTCAAGCTAGATGAATGGCAAATCATGGCCCAAGAACCTACCAACCTCAAAGAAAACCAACCATAAGAGGAGGGCCGAAACCTTCCTAAGGTTTGCATCAATAAATTAGGCCAATACTTCAAAGGTGATGACACTAATGTAGCTATCCCCAGAACCTATGAGATTCAAAAGGTTGATGCCATCCTAGATGGAGGAGAAGGTTTAAGTGTTTGCACCAAAGAATGTTGGGAAACGTGGCGGAAACCTTCCCTCAAGCAAACCCATCTTGTAGTGAAGCTAGTCAACAGTGGAACTACTAAACCCCTTGGGAGTTCTCATGGGTATTAACATTAAAGTGTTTAGCTTCACGTACCTCACTCGATTTGTGGTTATGGACTTCACCCAACATCTCGGATATGAAGTCATCCTAGGTAGGGCCTTCCTACAAATGTTTGGACTCATACATTATTGGCACATGGCAACATTTATTTATGCCATGAGGAGCAAATTGTGCAAGTGGACATGTGCACCTACAAGGCCCACCCAGTATTAGGACACCTATTTGTTGCAGAATTTGACACAATGGACAGGACTACATCCTTGAAACATTCCAAACTTGTGAGAAAGAGTGCACTTGGAAGGATGCCAATGAGTTTTGGTATGCCCCTCTCCCCGAACCAGAGTTCTCAAAAAATTGGATGCATATTCTAGCAAACATTGGCATCCCAAAAAGAATAGGGTTCCAAATAACAACCTTCAAGCATGAAGAGTTGAATACGGTGGTGTGCTCCCGAATGTTTAACATGCTCAAGCCTCATGAGGTGAGCAAGGGGGAAGTTAGAGTCAAATTGTACCTCTATTGGATGACATATATGGAGGGCCATTACTGCTCACCATGATTTTTCCTCCAATTGGGGATCTTGGTTGAGTAGGGTTACCTCTCCAATAGGCTCCATAATAACCATGGAGGAGCCCCCTTCAGTTATGAAGCTCCGAAGTTCCAAATGCTCGAAGGCTTCCACTAAGGGCAAGGGAAAAGCCACCCAAAAAGTGGTGGAGGAGAAGGATGAAGAAAAGGACGAGCTACGACAGGTTCCTTAACAAGAAGGTTGCTTCCAAGGATTTGACGGCCCAACCAACGTTAAGGAACTGACCTGGCACCGGAAGGGGCGGAGCCACAATCGGTATACATAGCAAATGACCTCATCCCTAACAAGGAGCATGCCTTCATTGCCCTTCTCCAAGAGTACAAAGCCTGCATGGCTTGGAAGTATATAGACATGAAGGGTGTGCCCATTGAAGTCTTGCAGCACACTATACCCATGGTAGATGACATTAGGCCAGTGCAACATCTTCCGTATCCTATGAATCCCAAATATGTGCTCATAGTGCGGGATGAGATCCAAAAGCTCATAGATGCGAGATTCATCTAAGAGATATAGCAATGAGCATACACACACGGTGTTGCCCATTGTGATAGTCCTAAAGAAGAATGGAAAATTTTGAATATGCGTGGACTTCAAAAAGGTCAATGCTGCCACCCACAAGGTGCGACCACTACCTGTTCCCATTCATGGAACCAAGAAGCAAGCTTACAACTTCCTAGATAGGACTTCTAGGTACAATCAGGTATCCATGCCCTGGAAGATTAGCATAAAACTCCCTTTGCAACCAAATTGGGTGTGTATATGGCCAAGGTAATGATATTTGCACTCACCAACGTGCTCGCCACATTTCAATAGCTGATGATCACCACCTTTAAGGAGTACCTAAGAGAATTTGTAGAAGTATTCTTGGAGGACTTGTACGTGAATTTAAAATGGGATGATCATCTAAAATACTTGAAGTTAGTCCTTGTTGAGAGGTGTAGGTTGTTGAGAGGTGTTGTCAATTTTGGGTCAAACATGGAGTGATTCTTGGTCACATAGTGTCCAAGAATGGGATCTTCATGGATCATAATCAGATCAAGCTCATTTTGGAGCTACCCCCACCCACGAACACCAAGGGAGTGCAGCGGTTTATAAGCCATATGGGTTACTATCCAAGATTCATCCTGGTCTACATAGACGTAGCCTGGCCATTGTATAAGCTATTGGTAGTCTTTGAGTTGATTGATGAGTGTAAGAGATCCTTTGAAGCCCTCAAGCTAGCTCTGGCTCTAGTTTCAGTATTGCAAGACTCAAACTAGAATCTAATATTTTGTGTCCACATAGATGCCTCAAACTTTCCCACATTAGGTGCGTGTTAGCCCAACCAAGGAAGTACAACTTGGACTACCCCATGTACTTTGCTAGCCAATAATTAAATGATGCCGAGGTTAATTACACTACAACAAAGAGGGAAGGTCTAGCCATGGTTTTTGTAGTTAACAAGTTTAGGCAGTAATTGTTAGCCAACAAGTTTGTCATTTTTGTTGATCATCAGGCACTTCTATATATGGTTAATAAGCCTTGCATGACGAGACGAATAACAAGGTGGATGTTAATCCTCCTGGAGTTCGACTTCATAGTCATGGTGCATAAAGGAATGACCCACATCCTAGGTGACCACCTCTCGAGGATTCCCAATAGAGAAGCTCTAATAGGAGTTGAGTATGACCTCCCAGATGCTCCCTTATTTCTCATCGACATTTTTCCGGAATGGGAAGTTGAAATAGGTCCCTACCTAGCAAACAGGTTACCTGTTGATAAAGTCCTAAAGAAGGACAGAGCCCACAAACTCATTAAAGATGCTACACTATAGCAACTAATCACAGGCTAACTCTACCCCATGGGAAAGGATGGCATTATGCACAGATGCGTGCGAAAACATGAGTATGTGGACGTGCTCGAGGAAGCACATTTTGGAATAAGAGGTGTTCACGTCATCGCTAACATTATAGCATGTAAGGTGTTACAAGAAGGCCTATGGTGGCCAACCCTCTTCGAGGATGTAGTGCCGACGAAGACTACACTCCTAAGAAACTCCTTATGAAACATTTTTAAACACTTGTGCCACTCAAGCATCGACCGAATTGTGTCAAGGTGTCTCCACAAGAGAGAAGAGGAAAGGGGACGAGAAGAGAAGATGGTTGTTGTCTCTGTGTCAACATGTACTTAGGTAGTATAGAATGTGTATGTAGAGTAGCGGTAAAGCTTCGCTTGCACTTGCATAAGGCTAGGAATAATCTCTCTTAGGAATCCTCAACATGCAACTCCAACATGCAAGTCCTACATGCATGTTCTATATACGAGTTCTACATGCAAGTCCTACATGTGATTCCTACATGCATGTTCTACATACAAGTTCTACATGCAACATGCAACATGTGAGTTCTACATGCAACTCCTACATCCAACTTGCAACTCGTACATGCAACATCTATATGCAATTTTTACATGTAGAGAGAGAATGTCTTGCAATTCCTACATGCAGAGAGAGAAGCTCTCCAACTTGTATAAATACCCCATAATGGAATGAAGCACACACTCTTTGGGGCATTGTGTTGAGTTCTACTTTGGTATTCCAAGCAATTGTCTCAAGTGTCCATGTTTCCTTGCACTTCACGTCCAAAAGCATGTCCTATTCTTGCAACTCCTCCGCCCCTCTCCTCAACTTTGCAACCCAAACTCTCCCTCTCCTCCTCCCTCCCCCTCCTGCTCCTTCCTTCTCCTCCTCCTTCCTCCTTCCTCCTCCCTCCTCCTCCTCCTTCCTCCTTCCCTCTCCCTCTTTCTCCTCCTCCTCCCTCCTCCTCCCTTCTTCTCTCTCTCCTTTCCTCTGATGCTCTTACATCTTCTTGCTCTCCCACTCCTATGCTCTCCCTAAACCCTTAGTTCCTTAACCCTTAACCTCCATAATCTACGAGGGAGATGAGCTCTCCACATGTACTCTACCTTGAACCTTGGATCCTCCTTCTAACACTTAAACCTCTTCTAAACTTTGGAACCTCTCTCTGAACCTTGAAACCTCCTTCTAAACCTTAAACTCCTAAAACCTTCAATCCCCAATGAAGGCGGAAGCCTTCATACCCCAACTATAATGATGCACATTCCTTTTAAACATGCATGCACTATGTTTTCTTACCATACTTAAGCCTACGTCTCTCACCAAAATATGACTCGAGGTCCTAAGCTACACTTATACTACAAATGACAACACCAATATATCTGTAGGTGACAAAAATCCTCGTAACCCTGCATACTGAGAATACCCTTTTCTTCCTGCGGAAGCCGTGGGAAAGAGCCAACATTTGGCACCACTGCCGGGGAGACTAGCATCTCAAGCAACGAGTAAACATACACATGTATGTGTAAAAAATAAACTTTCACAAACATAACGCTCAAGGGCAAGGAGAGTAAATTTTTTCTCCAACTCTAGCCAAACATATCAACCCCAAGCATGAATCTTGGGTTAGTACCTTAAGAAATTTTATTTATTTCTTAAAAAGTAGCCACTTGAAAAACAAATCAAGATAGGTAATGGAGACGAATGCATAGAGCTTGCAATTTTGATCATTTCACCTTTTTAGAGAAGAGTGATCCGAGCTTACCATGAAAAGTTACGACTCGGGGGAAGTGTTTAGGGTTTGACCCTAACCCTATACCCATTCCTATAAAAATATGCTCCACATTCTCATTCTTCTTCTTTCACATCTAGCCTCCATCCTCTTCCCCATTCTGAGCCCTATTCAAGACACTCCTCCCTCTCCATCGACCACCATCCTATGCAAGACACTCCTCCCTCTGCATCGACCACGACCCTACTCCCATCCTCACATGGTAAGTTATTTTGAGCCCTTCTTGCAACGATAACCTAGCCATCCTCCCACTGTCCATTCGCCCTTAACAATCATGTTACATCGAAAAAGTCTTGGCATTCAGGTGACCATCTCTTCCTCCCTTTGGATTTCTATCAAAGTTTTCCACCCGTCAAATTTCCTCCACCACCATTTCCCCTTCTCTTCTCCATCCCCACCCCCACACCCTCCACCACCACCCCCTCTCTCCCTTCACCACCCCCACCCTCTCCATTTCTCCCCCCACCCCCCTCCACTACCCCCTCCACCCCCGCCCCTCTCCCTCTCCACCCCCCACTCCTTCCATTCCCCCCCTCCACCCCCACCCCCTCCATCCCCCCCCCCTTTCTCCACCACCCTCCCCCCTCCCCTCCCCCTCCATCCCCCCCCCCCCTTCCTCCTCCATCCACCCCACTTCCCCCCTTCATTTCCCCCGCTCGACCCCCTCCATTTCCTACCCCCCTCCTCCCACTTCCCCCCTCCCCCCTGTCTGTTCCCCCCCCCCCCCCGATTTTTTCTTCCCCCTCCCCCCTCCCCTCTCTTCCACCCTCCCCCTCTCGATCGACCGCCCTCCTTTCCCTACCCTATATATTTAAAGGGCTTAAGCCTTTGCTTAATCCTAATGGTTGCAAGGTAGCCCATCGGTGCACGCAATGGCCCACCCAAGGCGGAATCGTCAAAAATAAAAGACGGCACCCACCTCGCTCCGTCACTACCTCCATTCATGCCTGTGGCACAACCTCCTGTACATAGGCCTTTGCTCCGCCTCTCCTCTCCTCCCTCTAACCCTCTCCTTCCCCTCTCCTTACATCCCCTCCTTCCCTCCCCTCGACTCCCACTTCCACCATTCCCTCTCAGCCATGTGACCGACGGCACCTGCCATCCCCCCCCTCTTTTTTTCAACCTTTAAAAAAAAAGGAGCCCTAACCTAACCCTAGTTAGGTTAGTCCTAACCTAGGTTAGGTTAGTTTTCAATTCAGGTTTGTTTAGCATAGGTTAGCTTTAGTACTAACTGTAGTTAAGTTAATAGACTCAAGTGTAATATCACAACCTGTGAATGCAATTACATGTCAACAAAAAGAGGCCAACAAGGACCCTAATATTTCAATTTAATCAAGACAACTTCTTCAAAATAATCCATAAGTGCCTCTACCTCCGCCAAGCAATGAGTAGCCAAGCTCATCCACATCAACTCCTGAGCCTCAAATAAAAGAAGCTCCATACCCAAATGTAGAAGTGGAGAAGGCTCGATTTTAGGCACTTTAACAATGGGTACAGAAGGAAGAAGCTCAATTTGAGGCTGAGAAGCAAGCGCAAGATCCAATCCATGACTTGGCCCCATCGAGTATTGATACTATACTCGAGCCTCTATTCCAATAACAGAATTTGCAACATTATGTACCCACACACCAACTTGAAGAGCCGCACTTTTTAGCATTCTAAGTTGTCCTGTGCCAATTCCCATCGGAATCCTACTATGGAATTGTCCTAATCTCTGGGAGAGTTTCAAAGGCTAGATTGAACTCACAATCCCCCTCTGCCTTTGGAAGACATAGAAGATATCCCTATGCAGATGGGTAAGAGAGAGATGACATATGCAACATCAATGTGCCTTTGATCCACAAGGCGTATAATGAAGTCCAAGACATAGTGGATGGTGGAGCAGGTGTAAATGTCCTGTCCAAGGAGCTCTATGATGAATGGGTCTCCCACGAATGCAAAAGACTAATTTCAACATACTCCTTGTTGATGATTCATGGGCTAAAACCTTGGGAATAGTGAATGGCGTGTCAACAAAAGTTGCAGGAGTCTGCTTTTCCCTTCAATTTCCATTTGTGTATCTCCCCAAGAAATCCTATCAAATCTTACTGGGATGTCCTTGGTTGCGAGAAGCATCAGTCCTCATGATTGGGGAACTGATAGGCTGACAATCCAAAATCGTGACACTGCAGTTCAGGTGAATGTGGGGATAGGAGAAATAAAACCTATTTGCCTAGAGCATTGGATGAAACCTCTTCAACGGTGATCTCAAGCAAATCAGCTCCCCTATAACAGCATGCCATAGCAGGTGATACACAAAGCAATATCAATAATTGGATACAGACATTGGCAACCATTGATAACTGCCATTTATTAACCCCATCTTCTCACAGATAGATGCTAAGGTGACACAAGTAGATCCTCAACTCACACATGAAGAACCAATTGAGAGTGCTCTCAACAGAAGCAAGAACAGAAGGAGAGAGAGAGAGAGAGAGACAGAGACAGAGACAGAGAGCCACAAGTTTTGGTGGGTGCAAAAATGCCCTAATCTTCTTTTTCATTCATTTATATATGTGTTTGAGTATTGTACATAACCGGGGTAAAGGCACAGTGACCTTTAACCCCCACAACCTCCCACTTAAAGGACAATGTGCCTTTAAGGGAGAACAACCAGTGAGCATACTATCCAATGCCCATCAATACACGACAATACTCAAACCGCTGATGACTAGGTAGACTCTTCGTTAGCATATCGGCAGGGTTATCATCTGTATGAACCTTGACAAGCTCTATGCGCTTGTCCTCAAGTACCTCCCTGATGAAATGGTACCTGACCTCAATGTGTTTGGTCTTTGCATGAAAGAACAGATTCCGTGCTAGCTGAATAGCACTCATGGAATCACTATGCAATGTCGGTACACCTGTATGAATCCCCAAATCTCCCACTAGCCGATCAAGCCATATAGCCTCCTTGCAACCCTCTGTGGCTGCAACATACTCAGCCTCTGTGGTAGACAAAGCAATGCACTTCTGTGCACGAGACATCCACGACACTGCACCACCTGCAAAGGTGAACACATAACCAGAAGTGGATCTCCTACTATCCACATGCCCTGCATAGTCTGAATCTCTATACCCAAGTACACGCATGTCTCCTCTACCAAATCAGATGCACATCTCCTTGGTACCCTTCATGTACTCATGATGCACTTAACTGCCTCCCAATGCCTCTTTCTTGGATTAGCCATATACCGGCTAACAACTCCCACTGCAAATGCAATGTCTGGTCTAGTAGCTATCATAGCATACATAAGACTCCCACCTACTGATGCATAAGGAACCTTGGCCATCATGGCCCTTTCCTCATCTGATTTGGGACTATCTGTATGAATCAGTTTCACATATGGAGGCAATGGAGTACTCACTGCCTTCCCCCCCTCCATATTGAAACGTTGCAATACTTTTATAACATACTCTTTTTGAGAAAGCCAAAGGAGTTTCCTACTCCAATCACACATGATGCGCATACCAAGAATATGACTTGCAAGTCCCAAATCCTTCATATCAAAGGCCTCATGCAACTTGGCCTTTAATGCATCTAGCTCATAAGTATTCTTGCTAGCCAATAGCATATCATCCACATATAGTGCCAAGATTATCAAGCTATTATCCTTAGCCCTTTTAGTGTAGAGGCAGTGATCAATTTCACTCCTAAAAAAACCCAAGGACCGAATGAAAGCATCAAACTTCTGATACCATTCTCTAGGCGCTTGCTTAAGACCATAGAGACTCTTCTGCAGCTTGCAAACTAAATGCTCTTTGCCCTTTTCTTCAAAGCCTTCTGGCTGCACCATGTAAATTTCCTCATGCAAATCCCCATGCAAGAATGCTGTCTTGACATCCATCTGCATAAGCTCCATATCCTCTGATGCCACTAGTCCAAGCATGCATCTAAGTGTGGTCATCTTCACAATCGGAGAGAATATCTCATCAAAGTCCACACCCTTCTCTTGCTTGAATCCTTTAGCAACCAATCGGGCCTTGTATCTAGGCACATCATAACCTGTGACCTTCATCTTGTAGACCCATTTACATGGCAATGCTTTCTTTCCATGTGGCAAAGAAACCAAGTCCCAAGTCTTATTCTTCATAAGTGAACTCATCTCTGATTGCATAGCATACTCCCACTTGCGTTGATCCTCACGCATCATAGCGTCTCTGTAGCAAGAAGGCTCCCCACAATCAGTAAGCATCACATAGTCTACCCCTGGAACAAACTTATCAGGCAGTCTAGACACTCTAGAAGATCTTCTCAAGGGCATTTCAGCTTGCTGTCCCACCTGTATATCAGCCACATTTGGCTCATCATTTCCACCAATAGATGATCCATCATCTACCCTTGATTGTATACCTATGGGAGTACTTGGTGGTACCATTTCTTGCACATTTGGTGCATGGACAGCTTGCTGTCTATCAACATATGTAGGTGGATTCACATCCTGGAAAGTGATTCTCCTCATTTCCACATCCCTCATGGGTGCCTTATGCATCTTCTTCTCATTGAAGACCACATCATGGCTGTGTATGATCTTCTTTGCTTCTGGATCCCAGAGATGATAGCCCATCTCTCCACTTTCACCATAACCCAGAAAGATGCATTTCCTAGACTTAGGATCTAGCTTCTTTTGAAGCTCTTTTGGCACATGTGCATATGCCTCACACCCAAATATACGCAAGGGAGAGTAAGAGGTCTTCTTGCCACTCCATGCCTCTTCAGGAATACCACCATCCAAACTCTTACTAGGTGATCTATTGATCACATGCACTGCAGTCTTCATTGCCTCAGCCCAAAAAACCACCAGAAAGACTTGCATTGGAAAGCATGCATTGCAACCTTTCTTGAATGGTACGGTTCATCTTTTCTGCAACTGGATTTTGCTAATCGAACTCAGCAAGAAAATCTGCAAATATCTCTCTTCTTCCAGAACTCCAAAATCCCAACTGATGAGTGAGAAATGGGAGTTAACACTTATCCACTACCATGTGGCATAAATCTAAGGTTTCAAAACCTTAGAATGAAAAATGCATAACAGAGAGACGAAATCGAATACACAGAGATCTATAACTCTGAAAATCCTCCACGAATCACACAAAAACTGACAGGTAGGGGTTTTTGGGCATCCGGAACACAATGGGATAGATGGTTTTGGAAACCGTGGTCTCAATCACTGGGTCCAACACACGGATTGAAAAACGTTTTTGGAAACATAGTTGTTTGTAAACTCCACTGGAGTGCGAATGATGAGCAACATAGAAGTTTTAGGACCTTTTGAATCCACCGAAACTGACAGATCTGCAAATGGTTGCTCCAAACTTGAGTTCCAACACCCGGGCAAAAAACGCAAAAACTGACATAATGAGTCAGAAATCTAATGAAATGATCCCAGATTCAAGAATGAAGGTGTTTCCAAGTCCTGAAGTGAAGTGGACACCAAAAGCAAGCAATAGTTGCCTCTACAAGTCAATATGGAGTCTCTGTCATCGAACGGAACAGGGAAAAGCTCAAAAAACGACTTTTTCTTTGAAAACACTTAACAGGCTCTCAAAACCACTTTGCCAAACCAAAGTGACTTTTCCAAAGGTTCCTCCAAGATATCTACACACTCGGATGCAAGTAAATTCACCCACAAAGCTTCCCACAGAGCTTCTCCTTCCTCCCACAGAGCTGTTGAGCTTCAAGCATTCACGCACGCTCAACTAGATCACCCGGGCTCTGATACTAGTTGAGAGTGCTCTCAATGGAAGCAAGAACAGAAGAAGGAGAGAGAGAGAGACAGAGACAGAGACAGAGAGCCACAAGATTTGGTGGGTGCAGAAACACCCTAATCTTCTTTTTCATTCATTTATATATGTGTTTGAGTATTGTGCATAACCGGGGTAAAGGCACAGTGACCTTTAACCCCCACACCAATCAATCTAGAGGTGCCATTCTTTATGGCTGACCTCGAGTGGGATAATGAACCTGAAGAAGGTACCCATACCAATGATGACTCAAATTTTCCTTGGGACGTCAAAACTGAGGCTGAGAATGTTGAAATTGAAGATCGAGTCTTTGACAATGACTTAGCCCCATTATGCATGCCCTAATGGTAGCGAGCTTCCAAAAGTTGAACCTCCAAAGTTGAATAACAGCAGAAGATCCCACAAGAAAGCTGAAGGAGGAAATCACCGAAAAGCCAAAGCCAAGCACTTCAATGAATTCGAGCAAGTCCAAACAAGGATCGTTGAATTGTATCTCGCAAAGCCAACTCCCTCAAAATCTAGGCCACCTCCTCTTGAATGGTCCCCTGAGGGACTAGAAGGAGTATGCGCAGCAAATGAATCCTTACTTGGGAATACCTTATTAGTGGAAAAGTTACCCCATAGTTCCCAACGTAAGAAGTTTTGAAAGTATAAGCCACATGTGCGGATGAAGATTGATCAAGAGACTTCAAAAAAAGAAAGTCACCAAGAGCCTCACAAATTTAATAATACTATGCCAGCCAGTACCCATAGCACATGTCAGGCTAGTTTAACACCATCAGAGGCTGATCTTCTTCGACAAGTGCTAGAGTACTTCAAGAATTACACGTGGCAGTGTCCCCATAGCAATGCCAAGACCACTAATAGAATCACAAGTTCAAGAAACTAATAGCATTATAGAAACTCCAATCTATGAGGGACCAGTAAAAACTTGAACAATAAACCTTGCCCTTGAAGGGGAGGAAGAAAAACTGGTTTTCATTAGGAAACAGCTTCGACAGGAAGATGAAACCAAGCTCAAAGCACTCCTAATGGAATATTGTGGCTACCTAGCATGGTCATCCAAAGATATGAAAGGAATTTCACCAAACGTGGTAGTACACACGATACCTATAAGGGAAGGTGCCCACCTTAAGGTATGTGGACCTTATCGAACAAATCCAAAGTATGGCACCATGGTTTCTGAGTGATGAGTTGGAAAAACTCTTAGATGCTGGATTCATCTATGAGATAGAGCACACTGATTGGGTTTCACCCATTATCATCGTGCCTAAATGCAACAACAAGCTAAGAATATGCGTAAACTTAAAGAATGTGAATGCTGCCACAATTAGGGATCACTATCCCCTTACCTTAATAGAAATAGTGTTGGAAGAGGTGGTAGGCTCCGAGATATATAGCTTCTTGGATGGCTTAAGTGGCTATAAGCAAGTGTAAATTGCTCCTAAAGACCAATCCAAAATAGCATTTGCTACAAAATGGGGTATTTTTTCCTATAGAGTCATGCCATTCGGCCTTTGTAATGCCCTGGCCACATTCCAACGAGTCATGTTCACAGCTTTTAAGTCATTTTTGAATAAGTTTTTACAAGTCTTCTTGGATGATTTATGCATCCACTTGAACAAAAAAGACCACTTAAAATGTCTTGAAGCAGTACTAATCAAATCCAGGGAGTATGGTGTCTCCCTAAATCCAACAAAATGTCAGTTCATGGTCACCCACAAAGTTGTTTTAGGACACATCGTTTCTCAACATGGGATTGCAACTGACATGGAAAAAATAAAAATCATCATGGAATTTCCTCCTACAAATTCCAAAGGTGTACATGTCTTTATGGGACATGCCGGCTATTATAGAAGATTTATATTGCGGTATGCCATGATAGCCAGACCACTTTACAAATTATTAGTGGAATTCTTATGGACAGAAGAGTGTGACCAAGACTTTGAGCTTTTAAAGTGGCACCTAATCACAACACCCAATGTCTTTATATCTCCCAATTGGAATATTGATTTTCATATTCATACTGATGGATCCTAGTATGCAATTCGAAGTGTGCTTTGTCAACTTGGTGAACATAAGAAAGACTACCCATTCTACTTTGCTAGTCGACAACTCAATGATGCAGAGATCAACTTTACCACCACAGAAAGAGAAGCCCTAGCAATGGTGTATAGTATTAAGAAAATTCAGCACTATCTACTGGCAAATGATTTTGTCTTCTACATCGCATTGCTTTATCTTGTGAATCGTCCATGTACAATAGGAAGAATAACTAGATGACTCCTCTTTCTTCAAGAATTCAACTTCACAATAGTGGTCTGCCAGGGTGCCCAACACTACATTGTCGATCACATGTCTCATGCTAAGTCGGGAGAAGAAGTCACTGGAGTAGAAGATGACTTGCCAGATGCCACACTATTTCAGATAGATGCTATCACAGATTGGTGTGGAGATATCATTGGGTACTTAATGGTAGGATGACCACCCCTTGAAATGAAAGCAGTGGATGCCAAAAAACTAATTTTAAAAGCTACACCCTATCAACTCATTGCCAGACAACTGTACAAGATGGGCAAAGACTAGATTTTAAGATGTGTAATGCCTCATAAGATCATGCCAATCCTAAGTGAAGTCCATGAAGGCATTGTAGGAGGACACTTCCAAGGGAAAGCCATAGCAAGAAAACTCCTCCTTGCAGGCTACTGGTGGCCAACACTTTGGGAAGATGCCTATGAATATGTCAAAGGTTGTGATGTATGCCAATGGACCACTAAACCCCAACACAAACACTTCAATCCCCTAACAACAGTTGTTGCACAAAAACCATTTGAAAAATGGGGGATTGACTATGTGGGTTCCATCCATCTAGTAGCAAAGGGAACACAGGCATGCTACATCATTGTGGCCACTTATTACTTTAGGCAGTCCGAAAGGCAGATGCCAGAAGCACAGCAAGATTCTAATATAGAATGTGATCACCCGTTTCGGATGCCCCATTGAAATTGTGTCGGATAGAGACACGCATTTTGTCAATGAGGTAATCCAAGAACTCTTGACTAGCTTTATGGTAATCCATAGAAAAAGCACACCCTACTACCCCTAAAGGAATGGACAGGTCGAATCCACCAGCAAAATATTATGCATTATCCTCACCAAGGTAGTAGAACCACATCGTTTTGATTGGGCAGAGAAACTAAATGCAGCCTTATGGACATACGGAACCACACTCAAGGTCAGAACATGGAATACACCTTTTCAATTGGTGTATGGCCTCGAAGCTATGTTCCACTAGAATTTGTAATACCAAGCCTATGCATAGCAGTACAGGAACGCATGGAAGATCATGCATCCTTGAAAGAAAGACTCTATCAATTGGAGAGACATACAAAAACAAGATTAGTCGCCTACCATGCCATGACAACAGAAAAACGCAGAAGAAAGTCATGGTTTGACAGGAATCTTAAAGCTAAAGACATGAAGGAAGGTGACTTGGTCTTGTTATACAATGCCAAAGTACACAAGGGAAAACTCAAGTATCTAGGTCAAGGACCCTACCGAGTTAGAAAGATGAATCGTATCAAAGTTGTGCTGCTAGAAACATTGGATGGAGTCCAATTCAACACAACCATATACGGGAGGAGCCAATTGAAGTGCTACTACTTCAACATGCAAGCCATCCCCAAAAAAAATGAAGATTTGGGAAACCCAAGTCTTCCTTAGTTAGGATTAGATTGTATCACAAGCACTCACTTGTATATGTATGTCTTCACACATATAGGTAGCATCAACCGATTTCAACCTAGGGCTCAGAAGTGATGCTTGAGTCCTAGCTGCCCTATGAAATCCCAGCAACAAGAAAAAAAGCATATAGTTAGTCTCTACCTAGCTACTAGGTCACGTGCACTGACACGCTTTTGCTTAGATACATAGTCAATTGCATGAATAATTGTGCCACACACTTTCATTCCACACTCTCAAAGCATGTGTAAAAATAAGATCTCTCACAAACACACACAAATGTCATACCTGCATGCCAAAACTAATCTAATGATCAATGGTACACCATATGCACATGGATTCAAGTTTAGAAACAATGCCGCCACTAAAGAGGATGCGCAAAAAGAGCCCACCATCTCAACCACAAGATCCCCTCTAGCATTCGCAACCATCTACCTCCTCCCAACCACGACGACCACAGGTATTTGTAGTTCAAAGTGATATCTCTAAGGAGGAATCTGTGCAAGACATGGAAACCCAAGAAGAACAAATGCCACCCCAATCACCACCGACCTACACAACCATTGACGGGGCCCAATCATTGGAACTTGTGTGGCCACCTACATCGACTTATGCTCTTTCACTCCCTTCCACTCCACACATTTATTTTGCTGAGTAGGAAACTAAAGCAAGACTGGATCCACCAGCACTTAGTCATCTTCTTCACAAAAAAACTAGATGGTTCATCGGGCCAAAAAATGTAAATTTCCATACTTATTGGTTGTAATCATCAATAAAGAGCTATAGGAATGAGAAATGACTCTGCCCTAGTCACCGAAACCTATTGACGATTTGGACATTTCCTTCTCACCAACATGGGAGCCATCACCAACTTCTCCTAGTCTCACATTGGCAAATGTGGATACCTCACAAGAAATGCCTATTCTGGAGGTCGAAATTGAGGAATTGTCCCATGAGATGCTGTAGCTCGGTGCATAGTTGCAACCAATATATCTCCAACAACAGCAGCAGCCAGAGCCTGAGGCAAGATCGACACCAAAGCTTGAGGCTACATCAGCACCAGTACCGCCCATTGATGCCATTCCATTGCATGAGCCACGAAGGGAGCTAGCGCAAGATCAACCCCCAATAAGTACTATAGAATCATCAGGATGGCTACATGGGCACCAATTGTATCAGTAGTATCACCAGTTCTCATCTCACTATCTGTCATTCTGCATCATCAAGCTAGTCAGATGCTCCAAATGTCAGAACTATTCACTAGCTTGGCCAAGAAGGAACATGAGAGAGAATTGGAAAGACGGACTGCTATAGTAATTGAAGACCAATTCCAAGGAGTTGTCAGAGAAGTCAAGGAACTTTGGGCACAAATAGATGAGAAGGAGGTTGAAGAAGTACGCATGAACCAAGCTCTCCAAGCTCAAGAGAAGGCAGTGATGAGGGATGTGACCTCCAACCCAAAGCCAAATACAGTTGACAGCAGCAGTTTAAGCAATGGCAATCCTACAGACCTACTATAACTCCTTGACCTCCGCACATGCTTATTAGTAGACAGAGGCACTGGCACAAGCTCAACTCACTCTAATTCACAAAGAAGAAGAGCTCCAGGATTGTTAAGACAAGCTTGAAGACATGCAACAGTCTTTGGCAATACACACATTCAGCATTGAAGAGCTTACAAGGGAATGCAAAATCTTAAAGGACCAACTTGCTACTACTAAAGGGGCCAGCACTGCACAAGCATAAGTCTGAGACCACTGGTCCAATACCACTGAAGTCATTCCTCAACAAGCGCAGGAACAAGCGCAGGCTACCTTGCAAGTGAGAAAGCTTAAGGAGGCATATACATCCATCTACCAGAAATGTAAAGAGAAAATGGATGAGATGCAATCCCAAAAGATAATCATCTCCAAGATTGAACTCCAATTGGTAGTGCACAACAATGAGGCAATGGAAGACAACACCAATGAAGTCCCACTCCAATGCACAACGGTGGTATACCAAGAGCTTGTGGCCGCTCTACAAGCGGAAGAACACCTCAACGCATGAGTGCTTATCCAATGGAAGCATATCTGCTCATCCAACAATCAAATGGGAACATTCCATAGGCACCAAAACTCTGCGCATAATTTGCCAACACTTGTCCGAAGATGAGAAAAATATATTATGCCTGTCTACACATGCCGGGTTTATAGCACTCAGGACGCATGCTTTCATCGCATATGTATGCTTCATGGGTAGTCCTCTCCTCAGGGATATTGCTGGTTTGTTGCCATTGCTACAAAATCCATCACTATTATTTGCAAGGCATAACATAACCGACATCCCACCCTTGCAGCTGATGATCCCATCGCACCAGCAAAAGGAAGTGTCAGAAGATGACAGGGCCTATCTCACATCCAACTTCCCATGTATCCATACCTCGGAAGATAAGCATAAAACTCCCTTTGCAACTGAATTGGGTGTGTATGTGGCCAAGGTGATGATATTTGCGCTCACCAACATGCCTGCCACATTTCAATAGCAGCTGATGATCACTGCCTTTAAGGAGTACCTAAGAGACTTTGTAGAAGTCTTCTTGGAGGACTTGTGCATGAATTCAAAATGGAATGATCATCTAAAATACCTGAAGTTAGTCCTTTTTGAGAGGTGTAGGTTGTACCGGATATCCCTAAATCCTCTCAAGTGTCAATTTTGGGTCAAACATGGAGTGATTCTTGGTCACATAGTGTCCAAGAATGGGATCTCCATGGATCACAATAAGAGCAAGCTCATTTTCGAGCTACCCCCACCCATGAACACCAAGGGAGTGCAGCAATTTATAAGCCATATGGTTTACTATCAAAGATTCATTCTGGTCTACATAGACATAGCGTGGCCATTGTATAAGCTATTGGTAGTCTTTGAGTTGATTGAGGAGTGTCAGAGATCCTTCGAAGCCCTCAAGCTAGCTCTGACTATAGTTTTGCTATTGCGGGCCTCGAACTAGAATCTAATATTTCGTGTCCACATAAATTCCTCAAACTTTGCCATCGGGTGTGTGTTAGCCCAACCAAGGGAGTACAACTTGGACTACCCCATGTATTTTGCCAGCCAACAATTAAATGATGCCGAGGTTAATTACACTACAACAAAGAGGGAAGGTCTAGCCATAGTTTGTGCAGTTAACAAGTTTAGGTAGTACTTGCTCACCAACAAATTTGTCATTTTTGTTGATCATCAGGCACTACTATATATGGTTAATAAGACCTGCATGAGACGAGATGAATAACAAGGTGGATGTTAATCCTCTTGGAGTTTGACTTCATAGTCGTGGTGCATAAAGGAATGACCCATGTCCTAGGCGACCACCTCTCGAGGATTCCCAACGGAGAATCTCCAATAGGAGTTGAGGATGACCTTCTCGATGCTCCCTTATTTCTCATTGACATTATTCTGGAATGGGCAGCTGAAATAGGCCCCTACCTGGCAAACAGGTTACCTGTTGATAAAGTCATAAAGAAGGGTAGAGCCCACAAACTCATTAAAGATGCAGCACTGTAGCAACTAATCACAGGCCAACTCTACCATATGGGAATAGATGGCATTATGCATAGATGCATGTGAAAACACGAGTATGTGGACATGCTCGAGGAAGCACATTTCAGAATCAAAGGCGTTCATGTTGTCGTTGACATTATAGCATGTAAGGTGCTACAAGCAGGCCTTTGGTGGCCAACCCTTTTTGAGGATGCAGTGCCAATGAACACTCCACTCCCGAGAAACTCCTTGTGAAACATTTGCAAACACTTGTGCCACTCAAGCATCGACCAAATTGTGTCAATGTGACTCCACAAGAGAGAAGAGGGAAGGGGAAGAGAAAAGAAGATGGTTGTTGTCTCTGTGCCAACATGGACTTAGGTAGTACAGAATGTGTGTGTAGAGTAGCGGCAAAGCTCCGCTTATACTTGCAAAAGGCTAAGAATAATCTCTCTTAGGAATCTTCAACATGCAACTCCTACATGCATGTTCTACATGCAAGTCCTACATGCGATTCTTACATGCATGTTCTACATACGAGTTCTACATGCAACATGCGAGTTCTACATGCAACTTGCAACTCGTACATGCGACTTCTATATGCAAGTTCTACATGTAGATAGAGGATGTCTTACAATTCCTACATGCAAAGAGAGAAACTCTCCAACTTGTATAAAAACCCCATAATGGAATGAAGTCGACACTCTTTGGGGCATTGTGTTCAGTTCTACTTTGGTATTCCAAGAAATTGTCTCAAGTGTCCATGCTTCCTTGCACTCCACGTCCAAAAGCATGTCCTAACCTTGCAATTCCTCCTCCCCTCTCCTCAACCTTGCAACCCAAACTCCCCCTCTCCTCCTTCCCCCCCCCTCCTCCTCCTCCCCCTCCTCCTCCTCCCTCCTCCCTCCTCCTCCTCCTCCTCCCTCCTCCCCTCTCCCTCTCCCTCCTCTTCTTCCCTTCTCCTGCCTTCTTCTCTCTCTCCTTCCCCCCATGCTCTTACGTCTTCTTCCTCTCCCACTCCTATGCTCCCCCTAAACCCTTAACCTCCATGATCTACGAGGGAGACGAGTTGTCCACCATGTACTCTACCCTGAACCTTGGATCCTCCTAATGCTTGAACCTCTTCTAAAGTCTGAAACCTCTCTGCAAAATAGTCCCCTTCTGTACCTATTCTAAATTAGCTAGTTGGTCCCAATAACAACCAATTTGATTTCAAATCTTACATAAACTTGGCATGACAAAATCATTTTGTTGGCAAGCTTTCCATTGAAGCGACTTCTCTGCCTATTTTAGAACAAAACTACAACTAGCTTTTATTCTAGTGCATTGAAGGATATTTCTTTAAAATTTATCACAATCAAATTAAATTGTATTGAATGGAAAATGGTAAATTTGCATGAGAATCTATTTATTCTTTTTGTTGGAAAGCTTTGCATTCAAGCCTCTTCTTTGCCTGTTTTAGAACAAAACCACAATTAGCTTTTATTCCAACTTTGTGCATTGCTTTTGTATACTTGCCAATAGAATCTATAGATTATTGTATCGAATGGTATGGATTTGATTGAAATGGGTTTGAAATGACTCTTAGTGAAGCTAGTGATCCAAGTAAATTGATCTAATGGTTGAACACTTTATAATGGAGTATCATAGTGCAAATGTACAAAATCAAACAAGTGACCCAAATATTTAAGAAAATATAATTAGTAAAAATGCAAAGCTGGGGCTATTTCTTATGAGTGTTTTTTATGCCTTTGTCAAAGGTAGTGACCTAGTAGCAAATTCGAGCTCTCTTTATCATGGCACACAAGGGAGGATAAAGCCCGCTGACTAATTTTGGCTCTCAATCTCACTTCTGCTTGCCCTCTCTCTCTCTCTCTCTCTCTCTCTCTCTCTCTCTCTCTCTCTCAAACACACAATGATGCACACTTGTACTAGGAGAGAGGTACAAAGGCCTATACTCTTCCTATCTCAAGGCACAAGCAATCACTTGTGGCGGGCAAGAGATATGACTTCACCTGTCCCATTGCAAAGAACAAAAGATATACGGATATGAGCATGTGTCAATGTGGTCATAGATGATGCTCATTTGTATTTAGTTTGCTTTGCATCTCGTGATGCTGATGTTGCTAATGCAGCTTGTGTTTTGAACTAGCTCCTTACTTTTTCCTAATTAAATTTATATTCTCTCAGAAAAAAAACAAGATGAACAGGGTTCAAGTGGCCTGCCTTATTTGTTTTGTTGTGGATGTTATTGTTTTTTTTTACATCTGCGATGGGGCTGTGCTTTTATTGGAATTTTTTGGGGGGCGCAGTAGCAGTAGAATTGTTAGTGTAATGAAGTATAAATGAATGAGTGATCTGACCAATATATAAAAGATGCCCCATGTGTGTTCTAGATTGACATTGACCTCATCCACATATGGTCAATAGTGGACCCATGAATAGTTGTGGGTACTGTGATGAGTTGTTTCATGTTGTTGTGTTGCATGAATTGTAATAGGTTTGATATGTTTGTGTTATTAGAGTTGTAGATAATATTGAAATCACCTAAAGTGTATGTTTCTATGTTAGTTGGTATTTTGTTGTACAAGTCTTGTAATATTTGAATGAGAGTAGTTGTTTTTGCTTGTGGGGATTAGTACATGTTGATTATCACTACTTGTTCAGTGAATTCTTTTTTGAAAGTTGTGATTAGTCATTCACAACTGTGCATGTGAATGTCTGTTGTGTGTGGATGAGTTGATTTTTTTTTTTGGAAGTATGTAGCAAGGCCGAGACCTTGCGTTGTGATGATATTGTTGAACCTTGGTAGTGTTATGTCGTTTGGCAAATGGGCGTGGGTTTCTGACAGGCATGGTATTGAGGCATTCATGACGGCTTGGGAATGCACGATGTCTTGTTCATGGCAGTGGAAGAGTTGGTGTTCAAACTTTGTAATGTGTTTATGATGCTGGCTTTGATTTTGAGAATTGTCAGTTCAAAAGCCCACTCGCATTTTGACTATAGTCATTCTATTTCTTTTCAAACTATTGGGTTGATTTTTACGTTGTGTGGCTCAATTTGATGGAGTAGGTATAAGTTGTGTGGGTTTCAGATTCACGAGACAGAGTTGTGTAAACAAGTCCATGCATTCGTATGTGCAAAGGGTCAAAAGCCAATGGTTCCATGGTGAGGCCTTGGGAGTGATGGATTGTCCTTGCCGATGCAAGTTGTATTGGGAATTGTGTTCTACAAGCACTGTTTAAGTGGTTTTTTCCAATTTGAAATTCTCTTGTCAATTGTGTCATTGTTGTGCAAGTGTTTGTTTTCAGCATGCACTTTCATCCCTATTTTGATGTCGTTAAATTCAATCCAGATTATGGGGGGCTTGATAGAAATGTTTGAACCTTTGAATGTACCCTCCACACCATTCATGATCTCGTCATTGATGTCTAAATTGCCCGAATAGATTTTGATGATCATGCCTTCTTTGAGCCTAAGGTCGCTATGTAGATAAGCAATGTCTCTAGGGTTTGTCAGGATGTTTAGGTTTTTGTTGCAGGTCTTGCGCTTGTGGTCAATGGCTTTGAATATTTGTGGTTCTGTTTCTAGTTTGTTTCTTTATCAATTTTGGTGATGCAAGATGTACAATATGAGGCTGCTCCATGAGGGTTCATGACAAATTGGATGTCTATGTTTGCTTCCCAAAGTTTTGAAATCGTTGCATCGAAATTGTTTGTGTTTATGTCTTTAGGATGTCTTCTTAGGAGCATGGTGGGTTCAAAAATGCTACTTCTTAAGGCAAGGATGTATTCTTCTTCCACCATGTTTACTTTGTTGAGGAATTCGTTATAATCCATCGTAGAGGTTTCTTTATCTGATAAGATGTTTGATATTGTCTTGAAGTCTTTTTTGTGTTTTGTATTTTGCATTTGTTTTTGTAAGGGGAGGAGTACACAAGTTTGTTTCATTGGTGATCATGGAAAACCAAATCGGCATTTCTTTTTTGGTACAAGTTTTCTTATGTTTGTGTGTTCGTATATCTTATAGTGAGGGTGGTAATTCTAAGATGTTTTCTATAATGTATTTATCCACGTATTGTTCAACGTCTACATCGCTACACTACCCATATGTGGGTGCTTCCTCATTCTATAGTAAACCGTGATCATGTTGGCTTCCTCGGTTTTGAAATTCAATCACAAAAAAGTCATCGTTTATTGTTCCGATGATGCTTTTATCTTGTTGTAGAAGGGTTTTTGGTGTTTGGAACTTATGAGCATAATATTGAGCTATTGTGTGACAGGGTCCAAGCTAGGAAGTTGTTGAATTTGTGAAGGCTTTGCTCTGTTGTTGTTGCTTCTTACTGGGTTTTGTAAATTTTCAAGGCAAACCAATAGTGGTTCCCAATGTTTCTCGGCTGCTGAGAATGTCGCAAAGAAAGTGGGGGGGCCTAGTTGCCTCAGCATTGCAAAAACATTTCATTTTCATTTTTGCTTATAATCTATAGACGTATGCAATGACGTGAAGTCTCTATACCCTACTTTGGATTTTAGCAATTGTTCAATGTTCATATCTACCAAGGCGGTTTTTGCTTGCAGGTCATTCCTTACAGTTGTCCTTTGCACATCTGTACCCAGCTTGAAGATAGTACGTACTGAACTAGCACTTTCATTGTCTTGAAGAATAAGTTTTCAATACAAAATGCAAATCAACGGTCTTTATTTTTTAGCTCCCACTTCACAATGTCTTGGTAAGTTCTTGTTGGTGTCATGTCATATGAATGTTTGTGTCCATAGAATAGTGTTGGGAATGATAGTGCTTCGCAATGTTTGTCATAAAAAATAATGAGGGGCTTAAAGCGTTCTGATGGGGCTACAATGATCGTTTTGTCATCGAAATTTTGTCATCGAAATCTACTACTTGATGAGATGTGTATATCCCATTACTAGCATGCTTGTTTGCAAGTCATCCTTATCATTGTCAGTGCTTACTTGTGTTGATTTTTTTACCTCATCTTTGCTAGCAAGTCGGAGGTTATTAATGTGTTCCATCCATAAGTTGTTAATTTGCAAGTTGTTTTCTTTGTACAAAGGGCTCTCTAATAGTTCAAGCAGTGCATGCATTCTGACATTTAGGTGTACTAGCTCGCTCACATAGTTGTGGTTATAATGTAGGTGCCGTTTTATTACAGTCGTCAATGAAGCGTGGCAAGAATTTTTGGGCTCTCTCAACATCTGCAAAGACATTCACGGCACTACCATGAAGACCGAGTTGTCCTTCATATGTCAATTCTCAAATTTGTGCAAACGGTATTCTCATAGATACCAACCATTCCTCAACTTTGTTTAAGCTTGATGTGTGTTTAGTTTTTTCTATGAAAGACATTGTGTGGGTTACAAACTTAGGGATTGTTGCCTTGTCAAGGTGCCTATGACAAAGTGAGCATATATAAAGGCAAGTTTTCCAGTGTCACATTTTCTAGCCATAAATGTTGAGCTTTCATAAAGACTTCATTGGCTTTTGTTGCAGGTTTCATTTCTGATTTGAATGTTAAGCACCAATAGCAGTGGCATTCAAATCTTGGTGTGTCTTTGATTTTGTTGTAGTATGTTTTCTGTGCTTTGTTCATACTCATGTCTGTTCCCAAGTTTGCTGCTTTTCTTTTGTTTTTTGTGTTCCTGTTATTTTCTCTAGGTACGCTCGCATTGAGCAGTCCTATTTGTTCTTGGGTGAGGCAATGTTTATTGTCTGCAAATGGTGAGCCCGCCCACAATCTGTAAATTTTGTTGCACATGTTTTTTGTATTGTAGTTCTTTTGTTGTTGCTATTTTTCAAAGATAAGTGGGATGGCTATTGCAGGTTTGTCAATGTTTGCTTCAATTGTTTACACAACAAACTCGTTTCATCTTCCGCTATCCATATTTTGTAAGCATGTTTTCCCCCGATTGAGATAAGCGAAACAATTGTGTTGTGAACCAGTAGAGTTTTCCACAAGCTTGACAAGGGCCTCTCTTTTTCCTCTCTTGGAGTGGCTTGTCCCTATCACAAAATCAACAGTGTTTATCCACATTGATTTGTTGATGATGTTGGTGCAAATATGATCTTGTAACATGTCTAGCAAGGCTTCGTACTCATATATTGGATAAACTTTTGACAAGCAAGTGAGAATGTCACTATTGTTAGGGTGGTTCCCCATGAATTCAATGTGTAATTGTAATTTGAATGCGTCAAGGTTAACCTTTTTTTTCCTTTTCTTCTTCTTGGTAATTCTATTTGTGGAGATGTTGCTTTGTGGTGAGTTTAAGTGTAAGGTAAGGATGCAAACCAATGAAACTACAAAAAATTGAGTATTCACAATTGAAAGCATGCATTATAGAAACAACAAATGATTGCACCACAGGAGCCTTATTGAAGAGAAAATATGTACAACAATTCACCAAGTTGACTCTATAGGTGGCAACCAAAAGAGGAGCGAAGCATTAGACACTTGGTGCGAAAGTAGTAACAAAACCGGCAATGTTGATGGTGTACTCTCCAAATGGCCTTTTTTCAAACAACACGTTTCTTGTGGTAACAATACTACGACTATGAAACTTTATGAAAGGGCAATGGATCTTGAGCACTTCGTCGACATGGTTGCCACAAATCTGTAGATCAACCTAGGAACCATCATGATTCACAATACAACTTTCAAAGATGGTACACGTGAAATGGTTTGTATGCTATCACAAGTATAGCAAAATGGACGGCTTGGATCTCTGATAACTCGGGGTCCTCCACAACTGTTGTATTGAAACTCAATAAGGGGGTTGTTCAGGCCAATAAAGTGTAAGACTCCAACTACCTATTGAACATTTAAGTTATTGTGAGCGCATGGTTTCTCTTGTAAAAATTAGCTTGACTATGCCTAAAGTTTGCTTAATCTTCATGCAAGCCCTTTTCTTTTGGCAAAGGTTGAATGTAGAAAATGATTTTTTTTCTATTATGTGCTCATGGCACCACAACTCTCAACACCCCCCCTTGGTGCCATGATCCTTCGGCTACTGCAAGGTGGTCAAAGTGAGTTACAAGATCATATCCTTCCTTGGATGCTTACATGGCTATTCTCAGGTGGTCATGTTTGATTTACAAACATATGGGCTGAAGGTGGCAAGGATGTTGCTTCTCAATACATGTCGTTCTTGTCATTCTTCTCATGGCTTGATGATGACTCCACGTAGTTGACCTGCTAGTTCTTCAATCTACAATCTTATTCCTTGTGTCCCAGCTTCTTGTGATGGTGACACTTTGGTTTGTTCTTCAGTCTACAATCACTTTGATAGTGACCCATCCTTCCACAATGGTAGCACTGAACAATTTTGGTTCTTCATTACAGTTGTTGCGTGTTGATGTAGCTGTCGATGTCGATATCAATACCTTCAACTCTCTTTCTTTTTCAAGAAGAGAGGATACACATTCCTCAAACTTTGGATCTAGTAAATTCTTCAAAGTGGTTGTCAGTGCACTGTACTTTGCAGGCATGCTTTTAAGGAGAATTGCAAGTGCATCTTTTTGCCCTACTTTTGCATTTATGCCTTCTAGTTGGGTCATAATGCTTTTGATTTTGTTGACAAATTGTGCCATGGATTCATTGAAGCCCATGTGCATACCATAGAATTCAATCTTAAGATGGATTTCTTGGTTTTTGTCTTTTGCACCAAACACTGTGTTCAACTCATTCCATGCATCCTTGGCATGATTCTTGGAGTCTATATCATGAATTATGTTTGGACCCAAGTGCAAACCAATGAGTGATAGTGCTGCTTCGTCTTTTTCCTTCCAAGCATCATTTTGTGCAGTGGATATGTCTTCTTTTACAGTCTTCCAAAGCTTTTGATGCATCACGAGATACCTCATTGTGTAGACCAGGTGTGAAATCCTTCCCTAGTGAACTTCTCAACAGTTGGCGTGCATATTGCAATTGCAAAGGTCTTACCAGTTGAAGATACTTTCAAATCTGGTAGTGTCTAATTGCATACAAGGGGAAAGGTGGGTTTTAATATGGGCCCTTGATTCAAGTCCAAGATCAATGGATGAGATGGAGGGACCTAATCGAGGGTGGAGATTCAAGGGCATTTTGGAGGGCTAAAATTGAAGCGCATTTTGGATGGCTTAGATTGCTCACTTTCAAAATAAAGGACTCGGATTCAAGTGCCTTTTCCCCTCATCTCATCCCTTGACCTACTTCCAAATCTAGGGCCCAGATTGAAGCGCCATTTGCACTCATCTCCTCCCTTGGATCTACTAGTAAATCTAAAGCTCATATATAAGCGCATTTTCCTCTCATCTTGTCCATTAGATCTTTGTGTTGATCAAGGGTGTAGATTTCATCCTTCTATCCTTTGATGGTATCGCTTAGATCTACCCCTTGATCTAATGGCTAGGAGTGCTTTACCTCAAATTTGAATGTATCCCTTGGATTGAAGATTAGATCAAGGACTGGGCGTGAAGATCATAGGTCTAGGTTAGAGGTCTCCACACAATTAAATGCTTTTGTCAACTTCAAGATGGCATTGCTCCACACCTCAGAGCACTCTCATTGGTACATCTCAAATTGCTCTCTAATCCCTTGAAATTAGGAAACACTAATTGGGGGCCTGACGGCCTTCACTCGATCAGGCAGACAAACCCCCCTTATTTGATCGCTTGGAGCCTCCACAACATTCTCTCCCTTCACAGCCCTTTCACTGCATCTGCCACCACCTCAAGAGGTAAGATATTAAGAGAGGTGGTTGCTGAAGTCGCTTTGTTGCTGGTTCGGAGGCGTTGCAAGGGAGGACGTTGCTGCCTGTGTTGCCACTCTCCAAGCCCACTGCCCACTACGGCTTTCATACCCATCAGACAGCACCAAACGATGCCCTATGACTCTCAAGCCAGCTTCATCGAACAAGCCTCTCCATTCGATGCCAACCCACGCTTCGACCTGCACCGGCTCAGAAAGCAAAGGCGACCCTCTCCAGCGAACGGTGCATCTCCCACAGTCATCCACCTCCTCCAATCGATCTCCATCGGCCGCGACGCCGTCCTCATTCCATCGCAAATGAGATCTTTGCTTGGTCTGAGCAGCAAGACTTATAGCAGGAGGTCGTTCAGGTTGGTGTATCGCTGCAAGGTTGGGCTGCCCGTTCTGTGGAGGCGACCTACAGCTTAGCTTTAGCTACTGGAGTAGGGCGCTGTGGACGTCGTTCAAAGCAGAGATAGTTGAGTCGTAGACGATGGCGCCTTCTCTGGTAGTCTAAGGCAGAAGGTTGCGCGGCAGTCAATGGAGGCGTTGATTGAGCCTCCAGGTGCACCACTTTGGATAGTGGTTGTTGAAATCCCGATTGGAGATGCCTTTGTTAGCCTCAGATAGAAGCTATCTTTTGAATAGAGTAGAGCTTGCAATCGAGGGTTGTAGAGTAGGACGGGACTTAGAAATCCTTCTCTCAAGAATAGTCTCTCTCATGATGAAACATCTCTCTCTCTCTCTCTCTCTCTCGCTCGCGGAATCAAGGAAACCTTTCTCTCTTACAAGAAGTAATAATGAACCAAATGAATAAAAGGAGCTCTCTTGAAGAAACTCTCACAAATCTCTTAATCACGAAGAGAACATAAATCTCTCACAAACTCTCGAAGGACATGAATGGAAATCCTATGGACGGAAATTCTCTCTATCACTCAATGGAAGTGAAAGAACACTCAATCGGTCTCAATCTCTCAAGCACTCTCTCACACTCTCACAAGGATCTCAATGCCTTAGCGGAAGGCAAGGAAGCTCTAATACCATGTCAAAGTGAGGGATAAAGGAGGATCAAAACACCAAGAGAAAGGCATAGGGTAGCAAACACTCAATCTATTCCAATGTGTAATCAACAATACATGATAGGCTTCTTATATAGAGAGAGCCTTTAGAATAGTCAGACCATGTGGGATCCTCTCATCCACATCTCTCCTTATGAATATCCTCAATCCACATCTCTCCTTGTGGATATCCTCAATCCACATCTCCATCATGTAGTCCACATCCTAGGGTGGCTACTTTGATTCTCTCCTGCATGAAACTGCATTCACCTTTAGAAGAGGATGGGTTTAATGTATGGAACACTCTTCACACTCCCTTATTTGATACCAGAGAAAAGCGTGGCGTACGGCGATCGAATTTCTCAGCATGTTTCTCACACTAAATAAGGGACAACAGTAATTAGGTCACCGATTAATCGCAATAATCAGGTCACTAATTAATCGCAATAATTAGGTCACTCATTAATGACAATTTCACGTACGTTATATATGTGTGGTAGTTAGTTGGCCAACAACAATTTTAATTCAATCCAAGTCAAAAGTTTTTGGGATTGGATAATAACCAAAAAAATTCGTTGCCCAAGATGAATACCATGGACTCTTTGATTCAAGCAAATAAAAGCGGACGAGAATAGAACTCTGGTTTCTCAAACGTAACGACAGAATGACAAGCTAGTTTATTTATCAACACAGTTGCAAACTACAATCAACAAAAGAAACGTTTGCACCAGGAGGAGTGAAAGTTTGGTCTCTAATATCGAACTTAAGACAACACAAGAAGAGAAATCTGCCCCGAAGCACGCTCCGACAGAGTCACAAACTCCTGATATATTAACACGGGTGTCGTCATGAAGTCATTTTTGAGAACCGCAGCCTATGCTTGAGCGCGGGAAAGATTAAACGAGGCGACTTAGGGAACAGTGAAAGAAATGTCGAAAGTGGGAGTAGAGAGGGCAAAAGCAAAAGCAGGATCGAAACCAAAAACAAATGTCACTTACAACCACCTTTGGCAACGTCGTCCTCTACTCCGTACCCGCTGCTGATCATGAGCAATACTTGCTCTGGCAGAGCCGCTGCTTTGAAACCCCAAGTTTTGTGACTTTTGAGATAAATGTTTCCTGTGACCACTCGTCCTCGTCCTCCACTAAGACCTACACGTACAACAGGCCAAAAAAGAATAAGTGGGTGATGAAACGTCCATGGATGGGAAACGGGTTGCTATGTAGGGGTGGATGGTCTGACGTAGGGATGAGGGAAGCGTTAGGACAAGGGTGCAAGGAACAAGCATCGGACACTCTAAATTGAAGACACAAAACACACCCATTTCCTCCCTCTACTGAAACAAGGATAATTATTTCACCGAGCCTGCCCTAAGTTTTTCTTAAATTTTGATTGAAGTACATGTATGAATAATAGAATGGTCACTTCAGTAGGCAAAGTTTGTTCCATAGAGATTTTGTTGTGATTGTGCATTAGTCCAAATGTGATCTAAATTTGATCCATATATCATTGTTGGACCATTGATGTGTTGTTCCATGTGATGCTGTTCCATGAAGTTTTTGAGTGTGGATAGTTCTTTTGTTTTATTTAGATAGTTGATGTTAAAATCACCTAAAACATATGTTGTTGTATTTTTTTCTATAATTTGGATTATTTTTTCAATGTTATTTAACAAGTTTGTACTTTTTGTGTTTGGTCTTTTGTAAATGTTAATGGTTGCTATATGTTGTTGTGATAATGTTTGAAAAGTAGTTAACAATGCTTCATTCATGTTGTCATTAATGTAAAATTCTTGTATTAGTTTTACTTTCTTATTGTAATGTGTTGCGATTGCTGCACCCTCATTCTTGTAAATGCTAATGAAATCTTTTGTTTTTATATTGTTTTGTTGGTTGTTATGTGTCTCTTGAATACATAGTATTGTGGCTTTCATTTTGTATAATATCATTTATGTGTCTATGAAATCCATTTGTGTTAAGTGATTGAATGCTAATATATTTTAGTTTTAGGTCTGTAAAGGTCAAACTTCCATTCTCTTTGGTTGCGTAATCTTTGAATCTCATCTAAGACATTGTTGTCCACCTTGATGTGTTTGTTTTCTAGTTTGTTAATTATATGCATATGTTCTGGGTTTTTTATCCTTGATAGCACTGTGTAAACTAGCCCATGTGATTTTATTTGCGATGGGTCAAATGCTAAAGAATTCATAGAGAGTCCTTGGGAACAATGTATTGTTCTTGCAGATGATGGTTGAATAGGAAATTGTGTTCTTGTTATAGTGTTCAAGTAATTCTTTCCTACTTGGAATTCTCTTTATATTTGTAGTATTGGTGTCCAGTCTTTAGGTATGTGTTCTTCATAAAGTTGTTTGTTTTTGTAGCATGTTTTTTTCCCTATGTTCTCATCTGTGAATTTTATCCAAGCAATGTGTGGATGTTTTTCCATGTTTCAGTGCATAAATGTTGCATCTGCACCATTAACAATTCCATCCATGACGTCAAAATTTCCTGAGAAAATCTCAATAATCATCCCTACTTTAAGGGATAGTTTTGTATGCAAGCCTGCTGTAGACTTCGGGTCATTTGGTATCTGTATTTTCTTGCTACATGTTTTGTGCCTCTTGTCTATTGCTTGAAGGAGATAATCCTTACCATCGAGTAATTGAAATACTTCATCGTTGTGTCTATCTTTTAATGCATTTGTATAGAAAAGGTGAGGTATTGATTTTTTATCTTCTGGTTTTCTTTCATACAATTTGTTAAGCTTTTGTATGTCCTCATTTGTGTGTTGTCCTAATCTTATTCTATTTAATATTTGTAGAAAACATAAGTTGTCTTGTCTCATTGGTTGTAGTAATTCATAGTACTTTACATATTCATTCCAGATTGATGTCGTTGATGTGAATATTGAGCTTTTTGTAGAGAAGATCCAACTATCTTTAGTAGGGCTTGCTTGGCATAGGTCTTCGCAAAATATGACATTAACTCCTCCAAATGGTTTTGAGTGGTTATGCTTTATTTCTCTCATCCACATGTCTATTGCTTGGAATGTATTTTGTCCTACTAATGAGATTTCGTCGATTTTGATTGAATATCTTCTTAGAAGTGGGTAGAGAAGTGGGGTGGAGGGAGAAGCCGTAAGGAGAGGGAGGTGAAGGGAGGGTGAAGGGACAACCACGAGGAGAGGGGAGCAACTATTGCGAGGGTGTGAAGGTCATGAAGAGAGAGAGACTAGAGGCAAGGTGGGAGGTATCATGAAGTAATGAGGGAAATATAGAGAGAGATAGAGAGCGAAGGGTGCTGAGAGATCTAGGAAGAGAGGAGAGAAAGTAGAGAGGGAAGCACAAAACAAAAGAGGTCAGAGGTGGTGATGAGCTCAAAGGTCATTGGGGGTAGATATCAAGGCTACACTTGCCTGTTCAAACCACTTGGGCTGTTCTTCTTATGTATTAACACGTGTTGGAGATGTGGTCATGCAATACAATTCTTCCCAATTGTTTTAGCATTACATCAATATTTTCATTAGTACCATCTCAATGCTTTCCATTCAAGTTTAATGAAATGTAAAAAGATGTGCACATGCACGTGTGCACGCGGGTGTGAATTGCGTGCGTAGGTAATACCTCCCAAACAAAAGTGTGCTACAGGCCATGACTTAAATATACATAGGAATAATAAAGTCTAGGTTGTTGGGCAATAATTTGAGCAACACTAGCATTTCCTCTCATGATATACTTGAAATCTCCAAAACACTCTTGCTAATATATAATATAAATATACAAACACACACACATATATATATATGTATATATATATATATATATGTATGTATGTATGTATGTATATGTATACATACATACATACACACACACACACATGTATATATATATACACACACACACATATGTATACATATATATATATACAAGAGAGAGAGAGGGATTTATATAGATATATTTAAATAAACACATATGTATATTTACATAAATATATAATATAAATATACAAGCATATATATATTATTGAATATATATTATATAGATGTTATATAATATTATATTTCATTATATTATAATATATTACATCTACACCATATAGTATATATTGAATATGATATAATATATTAATATATTAGATATTAGATATTATATTGTATAATATATCATATTATATAGATAGATAGATAGATAGATAGATAGATAGAGAGAGAGAGAGAGAGAGAGAGAGAGAGACGATTACTAAAACTTCTACCTCTGAGTAAAGTGTTGCTAGTGCTTGTAGTTTTTCTACTGTTAATGCCGTGTATGCTGCAACTATTTAGCGGTAAATGCAATGCGGCTTGTATAGTCAGCCCACCAATGTTATAAGCTACTTTTCCAATATAAGCTAGAATTAGTGCCCTTGGCTTCTCTACAATACTTGTATCCTTATGGGTATAGTGACGAAGTAGTGCTTATACAAGAAGGAGCAATGTAAATGTTTTTCATGTTCTTGCATTTCTAGATAGGAAAAGAATTAATGTCTCTGATGGTTTTAATCTTCTCTTTAGCATTATATCGTCTATAATTATGTGTTGTTCTTTATTAAGTTTTTGTAGCATCGAATGGTATTGACTATTTGACATCTATTCATATGTTTTCAGAGTATATGTTGTTGATGTATTTGTTTTAGATGTTGTATCCATTTCTATTCCCAAATCAAAATTTGGTTTGTTGTGCGTTGTATTTGTCGATCCATCAGAAGTAGATGTTTCATCATTGTTGTTGTTTTTTCCCTCTAGTGGTATTATTATTTTGTTGTATTAGGAGAAGTTAAAGTCAATTGTATCATTATTAGCATAGTATAAGTCATGCCAAGTGTCGAGTTTGTTTTCCAAATAGTGCTCTTTTGCAGTAAATGGTAAGTATAATAGGCTTAATTCTCTGTAGTGGTTTTCTAGCTCCTTGTTTTTGTTGTAGTTATTAAATCTTATTACCATTGTTTTTTTCCTTGGTATTATACTATTTCCTTTTGATGTAAATGATGTTGTGAACTCTGCTAGGCATATGTTATTTAAGCTAGCAGGGTGATTAAGGTACTTTCTTATGCAATCGTTGAAAAAAATGTCTTTGCTCTGGGGATCGAGTTGTTGTAGTTTGCTTTGCGTTAAAGTGAGTGGGTCCGATCATCTTTTTTGCTTGTGGTAATGTAAGTGAATTCCCTTGTACTACTTGTTGGTGGTAGTGATAATGCTACACATACTGCTTGTTGTGAGCTTATGTGTTGTGTATTTAGTATGGCATTTCCCATTTTGCGTACTCTCTCGTTTGCAGATGTTCATGCATCGATGCACTATTTTAGCACTTCGTTGATAGCTTCAATTGTTGCTTTGTCTACCTTTGCCATGTATGAAGTATAGTATGCTACTGCACCATGTGGATTACGTATGAATTGGATATCTATATTAGCACCCCATAACTTGGTAAGTTTAGGAGTAAAGTCGTTTGTATAAATGTCTTTTGGTTCTCTTCTTAGAAATATTGTTTTTGTAGTTATAGTAGATTGAAGAGCAAGTACATATTCTTCGTTAGTTAGTTTAATGCACTAAAGGAAATTGTCAAAGTTTAAATTATCTATATTATGATTTTCTAGCGTGTTAAATATATTTTTTGCATTTTGCTTGTGAGTTTCGTTTTCTTCATTAATTTCCAATGGTGTTAGTAGTTTTGTTTGCCACATTGGTGGCCTTGGAAATCCAAATCAACATCATTCACAACAAGACAAAGCACCTACAGATGCGCACACAGATGTGTTTACTCAACTTAAAAAAACTTACGAGCACTTCTATTTGCACGTCTATTCGTGCGTCTACAGACCCGCATCTAAAGGTGCGTCTATATAGCAGATAGATGTGCCTATAGACACGCATATAGATGCGCAAATAGACGCTCTGCTAGAAATTTTTAAAAACAGACAAACGCATCCTTAAACGCGTTTATAGACGCATTTATAGACGTGTTTATAGGCGCGTTTATAGACGCGCACATAGACGTCCCTCGAACAGATAGATGCGTATATAGACGCATTTATAGATGCCCTAATAGATGCGCTACATAATATTTTTTAAATTTTGTGTGCTTGAACAGAATGCTGTGTATGTTGTGTATGCTATGTAGTTACAGGAATCCCATTTCCACATTATGTAATTCAATTCTTACAGCCAACCACATTTTAATTAGCACTCTTGCAAGCACGTCTATAGTCGACAATTACAATTCCAAATAAAACATTACAACTCCAAAACGTTTAGTTCATAAGTCATTAATTGATAGAACATTGCACAAGAAAATTGAAAGCCAAAAAAATAAAAAGAGTGTATATTAATTCATAGCTCAAAAAGTGCTTGTATGTACATATAGCATGAAGCTAAGCCATGTCCTGTGGCTTCAAGTACCAAAAATAAGAGGAGTGTATATACAAGAGGCACGAAGCCAAGCCAGTGGCTTTAAGTACAAAAAAGAGTAGCTAGCACTACTTCTACGACTAATCTAAGTTCTCCACATCCTCGCTCCCTTCTATGCTCCCTTCTACACTCCCTTCTCCACCTCCTTCTTCCTCGCCTTCTTCCTCATCTTCTTGTGCAGGGTCCTGTAAATAAGGGACAACATATATCAATGTATGAAAAATCAAATCTTTACTTATAATATTGACATTATTTAATTACTGTCAAATACCTCGAGGGGCGCTCCAGTAGCTCGGATATACTACTCCTCAGTAATCAACCCATCATTATAGAAGTGCCTCCATGTATCTCCTCTGCAATGGTGGCAGTGGTAGGCGAGTGGTAGGCTGTCTCGATAGGAGTAGGATACCTGCCCACGATATCAAGCTGCAAGATGACACAATTTGCGAAGGGGTTAGTACAAAGAAACAACCTCCTAATAAACTACATAAACAATATAATTTGAGATCGATACTTACAAATTGGGTCTCCCATGATTCAACACCCCCTACTCCAAAATGCACACTTCCATATTGCTCCATTTGGATCCTTCATGCCTCCACGTGCTACAGACTGGGTTCCTCCTTCGCTGACTTCATTGCTTTCTTCCACTCATACTTGTGAGTGGTGTGGGGTGGGCCCCTTGGTGGTTAACCTCCCTCGAGCCTGGCAAGCTCCGCTAGTGTCTGCCTCTTAAGCAAAGATCTTTTATTGCCAAGTATCGTAACAATCTTTGACTTGGCCCATTTATCTGTGAACTGAACATTGGGGGGGTTAGGATACCTAGAGCGAACAGCAGCGAGGGTCTCATCAGCCAACCTCTTTGGATGTTCTTTGTAGTGAATAAAGCAATCTCTGTAATTGTTAGCAATTACAGAGCGCATGAAGACCATGATGTCCTTCCCCCATGCATCCATCAAGATGCCTCTTGTTTGAGTGATGTCATAGTAGATCGTACCATCACCTGGAGGCACGTCTAAATCATCTGAATCATCCTCGTCCCCACCACCACCCCTCCCAAAGCACTGTGCCAATCATCCCCCACTGCTCTCCCTGCTACTACGCCTGCTACTCTGTCGTGTCGAGCTAGTACGCTGGCCACTCGTAGCTAGAGAAGCGACTCTCGATTGCACGGGACTACGTGGACCACTCGTACCTGGAGAATCGAGCCTCGACTGCATAAGAGTACGTCGACGGCTCTGCAAGGCAGAAGGGCCTCTTGACGGCATGGGGGAAGGGGCATAGGATGGCATGGGGGAAGGGGCTCGGCTGTGTAGCCGGCTGGGCTGTGTTGACTCCACTAGGGTAATCTCAGCTAGTGTGGGGTTGGGATGGTTTGGAGTCTGTAGTGCCGACTCCTGGGGGGTGTTTAGAGTACTCGTCATGTAGCCGTATAACTCCCCAGGACTGGGAGGGTGCCCCAAAAGGTTATATAACTCCCAAAAGATGATCTCCTAAAGATCAGGTGAGCTTGAAGAGCTTCCTAGCCACATGATGAACTGGGGGGGGGAAAAAAAAGATTACTGATGAGCTGAGAAGAGAAAAAGAAGAGAAAAATAGAGAAAAAGAGAGAAGGAAAGAGAGTAGAAGAGAGAGGAAAAGTGGGGATAAAAGAGACGAGAAAGGAGAGGAAAAGAGAGGAGAAAAAGAGAGAAAAAGTGGGGATAAAAGAGAGGAGAAAGGACAGGAAAAGAGAGGAGAAAAAGAGAGAATAAGTGGGGATAAAAGAGAGGAGAAAGGAGAGGAAAAGAGAGGAAAAGAGAGGAGGAAAAAAGAGAGAAAAAGAGAGGAGATAAGAGAGAAAAATTACCACAAAAAGAGAAGGAAAGAGAGAATAAAAGAGAGAAGGAAAGAGAGGAAAATAGAGGAAAAGAGAGGGAAAAAAATAGAGAAAAAAAGAGGAGATAAGAGAGAAAAAGAGAGATGAAAAGAGAAGGAAAGAGAGGATAAAAGAGAGAAGGAAAAAGAGAGGAAAATATAGAGTGCAATCCCTTTTTTCAATCATGCTTTCCCTTTCCATCATTCATGCAATCCCGTTATTCAATCATGCAATCCCTAAGTTCCATCATTCATGCAATCCCTTTCTTCATTCATGCAATCACTTATTTCCATCATTCAATATGCAATCCTTTTCTTGGAAGTGAAAGTGGAAGTGGAAAGGGAAAGGGAAGAGGAAAGAGAAAGGAAAGGAAAGGGAAGGAAAGGGAAGGGAAGGCCAGGTTAGGGAAAAATAACAAAGCGTGTCTATCTTCGCGTATAATAGTGCATCTATAGACGCGGCTATTTGTTTCCAAAAATAGAGTAGATGTGTCTATAGACGTCCTCTTAGACACGCTCTCAGATGCATCTATAAATGCGCTCTGATAGACGGACTATTCTAAAAACTCGAAAAGGACATGCACCCGACACAAAAGCACAACACTAGTACCAAAAACATTCGTTTCTTGGATATGACAAAGGACGAATCCAAAGAGAGCAACTTTCAAAGAAAATCAACCGTAAAGAGACTTACCTTGGATAGAGATATGGAAGCTTCTTGTCCTTTTTCAAAGCTGCTTCTTATTCTTCTCTTCCTTATTCACCCTTTGCTTCTCTTTCTTCTCTTCCTTGTTCACCCTCTTCTCTTGTGTGATTGGAGATGATTGTGTAATCCTGGAGATAAATGTGGATGCTTGGAGATAATTGTGGATACTCGAAACTGTCTGTTAATAGCAAAGCAAGCCACGTGCTGCTAAAAGTATGTGAAGAAAAACAAGCGCGCTAAAAGTAGGTTTGAAAATTGCATCTATAAGCGCGTCTAATTGCGTCTCTATATACGCATCTACAACACGGTTTAGATGCACCTATAGATGTGCACCACAAAATAGATGCGGTTTTAGACGCGGTATTAGACGCGCCACCGAGTTTTAAGATTAAATATTTGATACAAGAGCAAATTTTTTGGGTTGTTTATTTGTAGGATGTCTTCATCTTCAACAAGTAGCTCCAGTGAGGATGAATCCCTCCGTATCCACCATCGCGAAATGTGGTTGGAGCAAAAAATCAAATGTATGTGTGATCGATGTCAAGGAAACATCTATCGTGCATGCAGGATTACACTAAACCACATCTCAAAGTATGGAGAATGGGATGCGACTGTAAACATGGTAAGTGTTAAAGAGTTAAGGTTGATTGAGATAGCTATGGGTATTCATATGTTTGAGTTATTTAATTTGATACAGGATGCAGTGCCACACCCGCATATGTTGCCCTATGCTCATCGTGAGGAGGCGAAGCATCGACGATATGAGGTGGGATCTTCAGGAGGGACCGTTACGGATGCATGGAGTGATGGTGATAGTAGCCCTCCACCATTACCTCATGAAGCCGTGGAGGAGGACGTGTTTAATGATATGGTGCGGGATTTATATGTCCATTAATCCGAAGGGAGGGATGATAGCATGGAGCAGGACTATCTTTTTACCGCAGCATCAACTCCACTGTTTGAGGGGTGCACATTCTCCGTTCTATGTGCCTCCCTTGAGTTACTAAACTGGCAAACCATCTATGGATGGAGCAATGCAAGTTTGAATGCATTACTCAAGTAAGCTTTAAAGTCTATTTTGCAAACATGGTGAATTATGCTAGTGGGTCAATTACTCGAATGCTTTTCCTCATTTATGGTCTTCACGTGCAGGCTATTGTGTAAAATACTTCCAAGGGAGAATAAATTATCGACCTCAAGAGATATGGCAAGGCAACATGTGACCTCTCTTGGAGGATTAGATTACAAGTGCATCCATGCATGCGTCAATGATTGCGTTTTGTTTTGTGGACTACATAAGGATGCAAGAGAGTGTCCTACTTGTGGAGAGGCAAGATATAGGGCAGATCTCTAAACTTTGGATGTCCTTCGTAAGGTTCTGCGACATTTTCCCATAATCCCTCGCATCCAACATATGTTCAAGTGTGCGAATCCATCGTAGAGCTCATGTCATGGCATTCCTCCCATCGATCAACCGATGGCAAGTGGAGAACTCTCGTAGACACTTCTGCATGGAAGCATATTGAAGACACATGGCCAAGCTTCAAGAAAGAACCTAGGAGCTTGAGACTTGGATTGGGTATGGACGGTGTGAACCCATTTGGTCTCAAAAGCACCTCTTACAGTGTATGGCCAGTGATATTGGTAAATTATAATCTTCCACCCTCTATGGCGATTAAGAAAGGACATGTTATGTTATCCCTTCTAATTCCATGGAAACATAAAGTCAAAAATCCTGATGTTTATTTGGAGCCTTTGATTGACGAGCTAGAGATACTTTGGAGAGGTATCGAGGTGCATGATGTGAGCAGGCCTCCCTCATCACGAGACTTCAACTGCAAAGTAGTCTTGATGTGGATGATGCATGACTTCCCAAGCTATGGTGAGTGTTCAGGTAAGCATTGCACTTCTAATTATGAGTAGGCAAAGGATGTGGCACCCTAAACCCACCTTCAACTCTTAATTGCATCTATTATTTAGGTCTCACTACATCGGGTTACCATGCATGTCCTATTTGTGGTCCTTCGCTTGTTGCCTCATTGGCAGATGCATTGAATAAGGTCATCTATGAGAATCACCATCAATTTCTCCCACCTGATCATCCTAGATATGTTGCCCCTTGGAATGAAGTCCTCCCACAATCACTCACTGTGGGAGATTGGATGAGAATTTGGGACGGTTCCACGACTCGTCCACCACTTGTGATAAGGGTTTGTAACTATTGTGTGCTATATTGGCTGGAAATAAAGATTGCTTGCTAACACCAGCTTTTGTTTAGATACTCCATCTTTTATCGTTTACCATATTGGTCCCACCTCAAGATCAATCACTTGCTTGATCCCATGCATATCTTCAAGAATGTGGCATCTACCATTTGGAAACATTTGAATGGGACATGAGATTCCGCAGGCATAAGGGAGGATCTACGTACCACAGGGAGGATGCATGAAGCTTGGCCACAAGAGACACCAAATGGGCGTGTTTTTTTACCTTGTGCACTGTGGAGGTTATCAAAGCTAGAGATGGTGGTGGTGAAGCACGCTATTACTACAATTCATACTCCCACTGGATGCATGAGGTGTTTGAAGGGGGCCTTTACAAAGAGCAAGAAAAGAGGTGTAGAGCAATTATATGGCTTGAAATCTCATGATTGGCACAAGATGCTCCAAGTAAGTATTTTATGTGCATAATATCTTTTTCCTTTCAAATTTGTGAGTGAATTAGAAGCAACTAATCAACCATTCCTCGTGTGTTCAGTTCATACTACCTAGTAGCATTTCTCATAGTGCATCGAAGGACGTGAAGGATTGCATTTACAAGATGGACGAGCTTGTGAGGTACTTTACATGATACAAAATGTGATGTGTATCAATGCTCCATGCAAGGTGTTCATATTGCTAATATGGTGTACTTTTTCATTTCTAGGTATGTGAGCTCAAAGGAAATAGATCCCACCATGCTTGAGAATGCTCAAGTTATGTCAGTGGAGGTGGTTTGTTTAGTGGAGGAGACATTTCCACGTTCTATTCTCACAATCCAACTACATCTCATAGTGCATTTGGTGGATGAGATTGCTATATGCGGTACTATACATGCACGATGGTTGTTCTTCCTCGAGCACTTCATGAAGACCTTGAAGGGTTTCGTGAGACAAAATGCAAGACCTGAAGGTAGCATGGCTGAGGGTTGGTTGGTACAAGAGTCACTTGTATATATTTCTGAGTTTCTTGTTGATGTGGATAGCTCTCTCCCATGATGATGAAGACCTAAGGATGACCTCTATTGTGCCTCAAGGGAAAGGACACAAAAAAGTAATAGACACGTAGTCGCTTAATAATATCATCCTCTATTGCGTGCTTAATAGTGATGTGATGAAAAGATGGGTGACAAGATACGAGGATCCAAAGGCAAGAAGACAAGAAGAAAGGGCCCTCTTTCGTACACACCACGGATCTCGTGTGCCATACCCTCAGTATCTAAGAGCACTCCCAAAGGATATTCATGTGGATTGGCTACTTGACAAAATGGAGAAAGTAGAGAAAGACGAGGGGATGCATATCACAATGGAAGAATGGAGTTTGCTAGGGGATGCATGAGTAAGGTCGGTATATAGAATGTTATGCATAAGTTAGGAGCTTTCAATAATTTAGATTGCTTATTTAATTGATTTTGTCTTGGTGTAGTGCACTATGTTCAATGCTATATGGTGTGAGGGCAAGCATTTTTGAACACAACGGATTGATGATAAGAGAAACACACAAGATTGCGGCATTATTGCTAGCTTTGAGGGAGCCAATGGAGCCATGGATGATTATTGTGGCATAATCCAAGATATTATTAAGCTTGACTTTCGACGCTTCTTTGTGTATGTTTTGGATGTAAAGTGGTTTAAGGACGTGGTGGAAAGAGGCCCTAATGCAACAATCAAACGCCATGCAAGTGGCTTTGTAACTATTGACTCCACAAAGTTTTGGCAAAGTAAGAATGACACACTAGTACTACTGCAACAATGTGAACAGGTACTGTACACACATAAAATACTCACTTTTAAATATTTGATACCTTAGATGCAAGGAAAATAACATGATTGTATTTGTGTTTGAATTAGGTTGTCTATCAACCAATGGTGGATAATAATAGATGGTGGCATGTCATACCTATTATGCCACGTTCCAAAGTGATGTATAGTACATTTACTAATATGGAGCATATGGAGGATGATCATGGCCATGGAGGTGATGATGACCATGATACGAGAGAGGAGGATGATCTTGAGATAGGAGATACAGATATTGAGGCCATTACTCATGAGGACGAGCCTACTATTGGTGATGCTGATTTCGATGAGCACATGAGTAGCACAAGTAGTAGTGGGTTAAATGTATTTGTAGATCTAAACACTTGTTTGGATTTTGAAGTAGATAGTTTGGAAAGGGTTGATCTCATTGAGGATGAGATTGAACCGTAGCCCATCATTGATATTGGCAAAACTATTTTACATATTGTCTCATTCTCCTCACCTCACTTAATTTTTGTATATGTGGGTTTGTAAAAAAGCATCGATGTTTTTGTTAAAATTATGTGCTTTGGTAATCATGGGCAATGTTTCGAAAGCAGTGATGTACACCAAAATCTCACTTTCTGTATTCTCTGTTTTACATCTAAATACACATCTAATTCTCAGTGTAGACACACTAATACACGCGCAAATAGACACACTGCTAGATGCAATGTTAGTTGGGCCCGTATTTTCTTAGTGTAGACGTGCTAATAAATGCATCAATACACGCACAAATAGACACGCTGTTAGACGTGTTGTTAGACGTGCTCGTATTTTCTCTATTCAAGCGACGCCTATAGACGTGCCTGCTATTTTGCACGTCTATCAAGCGCATCTATAGTTGCTTTGTCTTGTTGTGGTTTTTTTCTCTTCATGCAAGTTCGCCTGTGTCGATGTTTTTGGATATCTAAATCAACTTCATCTAACAAACTACTATCAGTCATAATGTAGATATCTATAAACTTAACTAAGTCATCATTTGTCGATTGCTGGATTGAGGGTGCGTCTTCAATCCATAATAATCCATGGTCATGTTGGCTTCCTCTATTTTGAAACTCTATAACAAAGAAATAATCGTTCACTTTGCCTACAATTGATTTTTCTTTTAGAAGAAGGTTCTTTAGTGCTTGGAATTTATGAACATAATAGCACGTTTTTGTTATCAGGTCCGATCTAATTAAGTCTCAAATTATTGACAAAGTATTTTCTATCTCGCTTGTAATATCTCCATATCAAAGCTAGCGTAGGCATTGTATTAATAGAGTCCATAGTTTTTCTGCTGTAGATAGTGTTACAAAAAAGGTTGGTGCTCCACTTTGTCGCAACATTGCAAATAGATTTTTCTTCAGCTTGTTTTTGTAGTCCATTGATGTTCTCAAACAGACGAAATCCCTATATCCGATATTTGATTGTAGGAGATTTTTTATTTTGGTGTCAATTGCAACGTCTTTTGCAAGTAATGTACATCCCTTTAATTGTGCTTTACGCATTCTTATCCATATTGATGATAGTATTTGTTTAACCATTATTTTCATTGTCTTTAAAAAAATGTTTTCAATGCAACATGCAAATCGTCTATCCCTATTTGTCAATTCCCATTATGCAATGTTTTGGTATGATGTACATTAAGGAATATGATATTGCCTTGGATGGCCATAAAATATATTTGGAAATGCTAACTCCTCGCAGTTCTTATCCTTAAACATAGTTAATGGAGAGAAACCTTCAGAGGGAGCCACATTTATAGTTTTATCCTCATAGTCGACCAGTTGTCGACTAGTGCATATTCCATGAACTAATGTGTCATTTTCTAAGTCTTCATCAGTTACAATGCGTATATTGCCTTCATTGCATGTGTTATTTCTTGTTAATTGTTCTTGCAACTGAGTAATGTGTTCCATCCATAGAGGATTTAGTTGTACTTTGTTCTCTTTGTATAACGGTGACCTTAGTAGCTCCTGTAGAGCACGCATTGTTAATGTTGGTCGAACAGCACCACTTATGTAACTGTGACTATATTCTAATTTCCTCTTTAAAGCTACCATTACTAATGTTGCTAAATCGTCAATAAATATTGGAAGTAGTCATTGAGCTTGATCAATATCTACAAATACATTTACCATGCTTCCTCTCATACCAAATTGACCCTCATAAGATAACTCCCTTATTTCTGCAAATGGTATCCGTATTGAAATGAGCTTGTTCTCAATTTGATTTAGTTTTGCAACGTAAAATGTTTTACATGGTAGGACCATGTTCTTGGTACAAAATGTTGGTACTTTTGACTTTCGTATTTGGTTTAGACACATTGAACACAAACAATGATCCATCAAATGTGTTGTTCTTGTAATGATTTCATGATTTTCTAGAAATGATTGAATTTTTTTCGCCATTGTCTTTAGCTTCCTTAGAAATGTTAATGTGCCACAACATAAACATGCATATTTCGTTGAGTCATTGATCCTTATGTTGAATAAGTCTATTTTGGAATTTAAAGGCCTCTTTGTTTTGTTCGATGTTTTTGTTTTGCGAGGTTCATCTAAATTTTTAATGTTTGTAGCATTGTTTGCATTCTATAGATTTTTTTCATTGTTCCTTTCAGAGTGTAATTTGCTTGTGCATTTATTTTTGAATACATTGTTGCAATTTCATTGGCTGTGTGTTGTGGAAACATGTGTATGAGTTCAAGTAGTCTTTCCTCACTAGTTTTACTCCATAATACATATTTTCTTTTTGAACACTTTGGAAATAGTGGTGCTAAAGTGGGAGGACTCATTGTCTCATCTAGCAAATGTCCTTGCATTGTGTTGAGAGTGTAAAGAACCTATCTCAAAAAGTTTAGTGGTGGTTTCACCATTATAAAGAAGAACATTACATTGTAGTTTAAGATGTTTAGATAGGTGTGTTAGGCAATCATAAATCAAAAACCTAGAAAATGATGATGTACGTACATAGCATGCGATGAGTTCTTTAGTGAGATTGCTTTCATTTACTTTGTCTGAAATTGTAGGCAAGAGACACCAAGGAGAGTTGTGGGTGTTTATTGAAGAAATAATTGACATAAAAAGCATATCGAGTAGTTTGTTATATGTAGTCTATGGAAGAAGCTCCAAGAAGCACTTTATAATGTCCATGTTACTTGGGTAATGGATGTTGAATTCTTCTATCTTCAAAATGTCATGATATATGCTTTCATGCGGATTATGCTCCATTTTAAGTACAACAACACTTTGAATTATACACAAAAAAACAAAGTATAAATAAACCAAAGAAGGAAGATGAAAATGGAGTTTTGTAAACCCCTTTGTTTCAAAGCAAGAGTATCAAAATTTACTGTAATTACAAGTAAAATGATATTGTGAAGCACTCTTGATTACAAAGCAAAACCAAAATGGAGTTTTGGGAACCCCTTTATTACAATCCAAGATAAAGTAAAGCCAAGCCAAAGACGAGTCTTGGTTCACTCAGTATCAAAAGCTATCACATGCCATGCCCAGAGCTATTGATAGTAAATTGTCCTACAGGCTTTAGCTCAAGTAGCATCGAGCGAACGCATGTGATGTTGTCATCATGTAGCACCAGAAAGGGAGTTTGAAGTGAAAGCACGCTATCAATGTGTGCACCAACAATTTGCACTGCTATATTAGAACTGTCCTCCAGAAGAATTTGACAAAATATGAAGAGGGGAGAGGAGAAGAGTGGAGATGAGGAGAGAGGGCATAGCTAGAGAGCACACCACAAATGACTAACTGTATGCTAGATTTAGTTGAAAAAATAGAATATATACAAACCCTTTTAGGATTAGGGTTAGGGGATCTAACCCTTTCCTTTATAGCACTCTATAAGGTTAGTGCTATGCACATATGATCACATGATGGTGCTATGCACACATGATCACATGATGTTGAGCGTGAACTCTCAACACCTTCCCTCAAGATTAACATCATGAAGTAGGCCTTCCCTCAAGATGATGATTCTGGGGAATCGAAGAAGGACTGAGCATTACATTCCATCACACCCCTTTAATGGGAATGTCCTTCCTCTGCGTCAAACCAAGAGCTAGTCGGTGTTTCTCGAATAGCTCTTTACCGATAAAGTGCTCTCTGACATCAATGTGCTTTGTCCTGGAGTGATATACTGGATTTTTGGCCAATGCTTGAGCCGATTGATTATCACAGTATATTGTTGTTGGCTTTGACTCATCAAAGTAATCTGTTTCTGACAATAGTCTTCTGAGCCATATAGCCTCACATGCACCTGTAGTGAGTGCTCTATATTCTGCTTCAGTCGAAGACAAAGAAACAATTGGTTGTTTGTTTGACAACCATGATATAGCACCTTGACCAAGGAAAAATGCATATCCCTGTGTCGATCTCCTGGTCTCATGATCTTCGGCATAGTCACGATCACACTATCCATGCAACCATGGATGACTTCCTCTGTATTCTATCCCAAACTGTCTTGTTCCTCCGATGTATCTCAAGACTCTTTTGGCTGCATTCCAGTGAGACTGTTTTGGATTTGCCATAAACTGTGCTAGTGAGCTTACTGCATAACAAATATCTGGCCGTGTGATTGTCAGATATATAAGAGATCCAATGAGCTGCCTGTAGTATCTGTCATTGACTATAGGCTTTTCTAAATCTTTAGTAAGTTTCAAACTCTGTTCCATGGGAGTGGCTGCAATCTTGCAATCTGCCATATGAAACTTCTTCTGGAGACTGTCAACATACTTGAGCTGACTCATGAATGTGCTATTTGAATCTCTCCAGAACTCAATTCCAAGACAATAGTGCATAAGTCAAGATCTTTCATGTCGAACTCTGTAGATAAGTCTTGTTTTAATTTTCTGATGAAGCTATCCTTGCTTCCTATCACAATCAGATCATCTACATACAAAAGTGCAATAGTAATGTCTTCCCCTTGAACTTTGTAGTAGAGAGTATGATCTGCATTGGATTTCATGTATCCCAGATCAGCAAAATACTTGTCAATTCTGCTGTACCAACTTCTAGGTGCTTGTTTTAAGCTGTAGAGACTTTTCTTGAGATGGCAAACCTTTTTCTCTTTTCCTGGTTTAACATAACCTATGGGTTGTTGCATGTAGACTTCCTTGTCTAGATAACCATTGAGAAATGCATTCTTGACATCGAACTGATACACATTCCATTTACTGAGTGTCGCTAGTGATATCAAGAACTATATGGAATCCATCTTTGCTACTGGAGCATATTGTTGGCTATGGCCTTCTTTCCTGGTGGAAGGTCACATAATTCCCAAGTGTTATTTTTATACAAAGCATCCATTTCTTCATTCATAGCAGTTTGCCATTCTGGCTTGTCTACTGTGTCTTCGAAGTACACTAGCTCTTCTGTAGCCATGATGGTAGTCATAAGAGCGTAGTTGGTGGTTTCCACTTGAATTGCTTTGCCTTTCTGAGCATATGTCAATCTAGCTAGAGATCTGTTTTCCCTAGTAGACTGTCTGAGCCGCGGTGGCTCTACTTGGTGTGTTGCTAGCAATTCTTGCTCTTCTTCATCAACCTATTCTATAGATAACTGTGATGTCGATGCTTCTATCTCCTGTGTAGGTGAGGTTTTCCATTCTGATTCCTCATCAAAAATTACATCTTTGGAGATAATGACTTTGCAATTGATGGGATCATACAATTTGTATGCTTTGCTTTCTTCACTGTAGCCAACCATGATGCATTTGCATGACTTCGCATCCAATTTCCTACAATGATCATCATGTATGTGGGCATATGCTATGCAACCAAATATGCAGAGATGCCCAATGCGTGGCTTGTGTCCAGTGAATGCTTCATAGGGAGTCATACCCTGTATTGGTTCGGTAGGAAGCCGATTAAGCAAGTAGTTAGCTGTAGCTATTGCTTCTGCCCAATACTGATTTGGAAGATGCTTTTCACTAAGCATTGCTCTAGCACTGTTTGCTAAAGTCCCATTCTTCCTTTCAGCTATTGCATTCTGCTGAGGAGTATCTGCACATGTGAATTGTCTTCGAATGCCGTGATTTTTGCAAAAGTTCATGAATGCTGAAGACATGTATTCACCTAATCCATCTGATCTCATGACCTTGATCTTTCTGCCTGTCTAGTTTTCTACCATGGCTTTGAATTCTTGAAATCTGAAAAACACTTCAGATTTCTCTTTCAAAAAATAGACCCAACAATATCTGTTGTAGTCGTCGATAAAGGTTAAGTAGTAAAGTGAACCATTGATGCTACGGGTCTAGGCATAACCCCATACATCTGTATGAATCAAATCAAGAATACCTTGTGCATGAGAGGTACTTCTGACAAAGTTGGTTCGCTTTTGTTTGCCGAAACAGCATGCTTCGCAAACCTTTCCAAGAAACTGTAGCTTCGGAATCCCAATTGCCATATTCTAATTCCTGAGATCTAACAAGTACTTGAAATTGACATGACCATATCTCTTGTGCCATTTTGTAGATAGTGGCATCTATTGCATTTGAGCTGACATGGCATGCTTATCTGGTACTGTAGCTAGCATTCTGTATAAGCATCCTTCCTTGACACCTTTTGCTACTAGCTAACATCTTTTAGATTTGTCTCTGATAGTGCATTCATCACCGTTGAAGGTGACTTTGTAATTGTGTTCCGTCATTTAACCTACTGACAAAAGGTTCTTGCTGAGCTTCGGAACATAGAGCACATCTTTGACTAATCCTTTTTACTAGTGAAATTGTTCATAGGGATAACACCTGTCTTTTGAACTGGATTTGGTGTATTGTCTATTGTGTAGATGAAATTTTTCTGTCCTCCTAATGGCTTCATTTCTGTGAACCATTCCTGGTGATTTGTCGTATGAGATGATGCACCGCTGTCGATGTACCAAGGATCCTATTCCACTTGGTCGACTTGATAGCTGAAATCCTCTTTGGGATTGAAATCAGTGTCTAGGTGCATTGTATCAATCTGATGCAATTCCTCGCTTGCAAGAAACATATTTCCATGTTCATTTGCAAATGACTGTGACTGGAATGTCCACCACGATGATTTCCTCTTCCTCGGGAATTCCCTCGATTACTACTGGATTAACCGCCTTGGTCGTACTGCTTCTTGCGGCAATCTCTTTCATAGTGTCCAAACTTGTGATAGTAGTTGCACTGAATGTTTGACACATTGGTGGATGCATTCCCTCATCCTTGAAATCTTCCTCGGTTGGAATGATTTCCTCTTTGTTGATTCTGATGTTACTGAGGATGATGTTGATGCTGATGCTAATTCTAACTTTGATTTTGTTGATGATGACCACTTTTCTAGTATGATCTACCTCTGTTTCTGCCTTTGCCTCTGCTTCTGTCTGAAGCTGTGAATGCTTGATCATTAGAACGACCTTTACGTGCTTGAATTTCAAGAGTCCTGAGTTCTTCACCAAGTAGAACTGACTGAAGTTCTTCTAGTGTTGGAATTTGCCATTGGATGGCAATACTCTGGACTAGATTCTCGTATCCCTCTCCTAGTCCATTTAGAATGACTTGAACCATTTCTGCGGGGTTCATAGTCTCTCCTGCTGCTGCAAGTTGATTGTTTTAGTCTTAATGTGGAGTACATAAGCATGACCAATTTCACTGCTATTGCGGAAAGTCTGGTTGATCTGGTTTCTCAAGGTGAGAATCCTAGATGTGTTCTTGGACTCATAGAGAGCTGCGAACATATCCCATGCTTCTTTTGATGTCTTAACTGTGTTGAGTTATCCTAGCATGACATCTTGCACATTCTGCTTGATCAGGTGATAGGCATACTTGTCTTTCTTATCCCATTCTGCTTGAGCTTGGGCAATGGCAAATCTACTACTGGTGCGAAAATTGTTTGTGTAGATGTAGATCCCGATCTAGATCCCATTGCTGGTGTTATGATAACAGATGGAGTAGAGCTACTGGTAGCTGGATCGGCCAATGGTCTAGATGTAGACCCATCGACATACTCCCATTTTTCCTGAAGCACAAGAATGGTCTCCATTCGGTGTTTCCATGTACCATAATTGGAGTTGTCTAACTTAGCAGATGCCTCCAGATTGAGGTTGCTAGTCGACATGGTGCAAGAAATGTACTCAGAAGTGGCGCGAAGATCTCTGTATGAATCAACTACAAATACATTGAAGATGCCAAATGAAATCTCTGAACCGTAGGTGAAGATAGAAATGCAGTATATAAAATCTGATCTGAATTACAAGGCTTGTGGCAATGATGCCGGAAATAGCCAAGAGGCTTTACAAGGCTAAAAAAGATGTGCACAATGCCGTGAGATAGCCAAATAGGCTTTACAATGGTGGCATGTGTGTGTGACATCAAATGCTATCCGCCCACTGAATCAATCTGCAATGCCTCTAAACTCTGAAGTGTGCTCATTGAACTGATGAACGTAAGGTTTCAGGTAATGTAATGATGTGAAACCGTATGTGAGCATATGGACTGACTCCGAGTAGGTACTAGTCGAGAATTTTGGGCATGGCTTAGATTGGCAACTTGGGGAAATTCAAAGCGTTCCCTCTATGGTGATCTAGTCTACTCTGATCTAGATCTAAACCAACCGTCGATCGATGAAAGGACAGCAAATAATTCCTTTTCTTTTGTTCTTTTTAAGTGCTGGGTCAGATGCATCGATGTAAAGGCAAATGTGCGTGAAGGAAGTGGTTTTGTCGATGAGGATCAAATGTGAGTGTAACTTGCACCGAAATGTGTGACTTGATCTAGGTGGAGGGGCAAAAGGAGTGCAAATGGTGCTCAATGATGATGTGTCATTGTGAGTCACATGCAATGATGATGTGGCACTATGCCTAGCAAGAGGTGTGCCTGTGAAGCCCTGTGCTGAGGTGGCAGAAGTGGTCACATACAGTGAACTGTGTGTGCTTGCAGAGGGATAACTGTGCCTGTCAAGGGACTACCATGTGGCAGTGATGAGGTGGCAGGTGAGGTGGCACTGATGAGGTGGTAGGATGACGTGGGAGAATAACATGGCAATGGTGATGTGGTAGGACGATGTGGTCTGCTTATGTGGCATTGATGACGTGTCAACTAAGCTGGGCTGCTGATGTGGCTAATGATGTGTCAGTTGGTTGTGATGACATGGCACGTTGAACGAGGGCGATGACATGGCAGATAAGCTAATGACATGGCACCCGATGGTGATGTGGTAGATAAGGTCTACCATGTGTCAATCTTTGAGCTAGACCCTATCTAATATTGACCCAAGGTTACTCTACGTTGGGTTACCTTGACCCAAGGTGAGGGACTGCCACGACACCTTCTTCCTAAGGTCTCAACAAAGAGGCCACGTGGAAGATAGAATTTAACCCATGTTAGGTTAACTGTTAACCTTGGGTCTGGTTGGACTACTGCGACATCCGGGAGTTCTCGTAGAGAAGGTGTCGTGGTTGTTGGCAACCCGTTCATTGTTCTCGACATTCATTGGAGGTCTCGGAACTAGCAATAAAGAGCCACTCAGTCCTTTTTCGATGGAGATGACTCGTGAGCCCGCGATGAGCCCGTTGATAGAGTCGGCTGGCACTAATCTGTTGAAGGCTTTTTAAGGTCATTGTGGTGGATGGTGGTGTGCAGAGGCCTGGCACATATGGGCCGGAGATGGTGGCTGCCTATGCTATTTGGAGGAGCATTGTCATTGGAGGAGGCTGCGAGGGTGTTGACGGAGAGGTCGCCCAGCCATAGTTGCTATTGAAGAAGGCTGAGAGCCTTGTTCGGTGGCACGGTTGAGCCTTGTTCGTGGAGAGATTCAACACGCCAGAAGCCCTAGTTTCACCCGAGACACTGAGGACGAGTTGAAGGCAGAGGTGGCTCGGAGCAATGAGGGCGACCCCATGAGGAGTCTGAAGCTGGAGTGATGGAAGACGTTGCATGCGAGTCACTAGCTCGCTATAGTTGGAGCTGTAGAAGAGCCACTCTAAGCTATAGGAGAGGCTAGTAACGGCATACGAAGGGTAGGTTTTGCAGCCCTTGTCGGAGCTTGCAGCTTGTAGAGAAGGAGCTTGCTGGTTGAGGCACCTTAGCTCTATTGCTTTGTTGAATTAAGGTTGAAGGAGAACAAAACCTCCCTACAAACAACCTCTAAGAGAATACAAAAAACTGAGAATCTCTCTCTCTCACACAAGCAAGGTCTCTCCCTTTATCTCACAGACAGAATGACTAGAATTCGATAGAAATTCTATTCCTTACGATGAATACAAATAGATCTCTTCCTCTCAAATGAAGATCACACTCAAAGAACTCTCTCAAACACTATATTAGGGAATTTGGGAATTTTCAAATATCTTGGGACTTCCCAATATGGTTGAGATTTGGCCACATGGTCAACTTTGAGCCCATTACTTGAAAGTGAAATCCATCTTAAACACCATATTAGGGAATCCTCCCAAGTTCCACTTTCAAATAGCAGTTCAAGTTTTGGCCACATGGTCAAATCTTAACCCTTTACTTGAAAGTGGGACTTAGGGGATTCCCAAATTTTCCAATATAGTGTTCTCACAAATAATGAGTCAAATGGATGGAGATTAACGGAAATCTCTCATGGATAGAAATTTTCACATGAATAGAAATTTCTCTCAATGGAAGTGAAGGGAAGGATCTCACAATCACTCAAGAGAACTCTCAATCTCACAATCTCTCTCACACTCTCAAGAATCACAATGCCTCAGCGGAAGGCAGAACTAGGCTCTGATACCATGACAAAATATGAAGAGGGGAGAGGAGAAGAGTGGAGATGAGGAGAGAGGGCACAGCTAGAGAGCACACTACAAATGACTAACTATACACTAGATTTAGTTGAAAAAATAGAATATATACAAACCCTTTTAGGGTTAGGGTTAGGGGATCTAACCCTTTCCTTTATAGCACTCTCTAAGGTTAGTGCTATGCACATATGATCACGTGATGGTGCTATGCACACATGATCACATGATGTTGAGCGTGAACTCTCAATAGAATTCTACCCTTCAAAGATGGTATAGCAATAGCAATGTGCCCAACTCCACAAGTGAAACAATATGGGCAGTTTCGTTAACAAGCTAAACTTTAATATTGGCATCAAAAGTTTGTATGCCCTAATAAAAATAAATGTTTAAAACATTCGCCATGATTTTGAATATTTTATATAAAAGAATTTAAAGTTTCGCCATAATTTACATTTTTTCCTTCAAAATTCAAATGAAAATATATAAAAGGTACTACATTCTACTACTATTATGAAACTTAAAAAATGATCTTGAAAACTTTCGCTAAGATTTTATATTAATATATAAGCATAGATTCGATAAAAACATCCTTGGTGTCATGGATGATATTTCATGTTGATGTGCACTTGGATGTTACACTCATGAAACAATCATTTAAGAAAGAGAAGATTTTCCACCTTGATAAGTTTTTGACACACATGTGGCTTTGTTGGTCGCTGACTTGACAAACATGTGATTGCACTAATTACTCGAACGATCATCTTTCTATATGTACAGCAATGTCCAAGTAATCATGAGTGACCTTCAATTAATCAAAGTCAATATGGTCCTTAAGGGACCCCCATTAGGGGCAAAGACATATTGACAAGCCATATATGTCTCAGTGGCATCATTCACCCACAAAACCACTTAGGTGATAGGTGATTCCATGTAAAGCATTGTAATGGATGGAATCAAACTTCGATTACACTTTCATGCATGCATTCAAATAATCATGAGTTGCATTTAATTGCTCTTTCTTAACTCAATTGTTCTACCAAAATTGTGCTAAATTAATCACATGCTAAACCATTCACCTATCTAATTAATCTTAAGTATCCTTTAATCAATCAATCAGGCATCCAATGCTAGTAAGGTGGCTTCATTTACAATAGATAGACCACCAAATTAAGTCTTCATTTTTTGTACAATTATTTGTACAAATACTAGTTTATTCGTACGAATACTAGATTATTCATATGAATACTAGATTATTCGTATGAATAAAATAGCATAAAACATCTAGTTCATTTTAAATCGATAAAAACACAATTTTATCTGATTTTTGAAATTAAAAAAATCAAACGAATTAATGCAACTCAGGTCTTTCTTGCTCTTTTTCCAGCTTTCTAAAGCGGTTGGCTTCTCAATGTCTCATTCTTTTGTCGTACTTACACTAAATTCTTTTTTTATCTTTCATTTGTATGATGTGCTAGAAAAGGCTTGAACAATTTTTTAAATGACCTTTTCATCTTTATTTTCCATATCTTTCTCCAATCATTGAATGTAGGGCCCACAAATCTCAACACTTTTAGATTTTTCTCCAAATGAGTAATTTCATACATGCTTTTAATTAAAATATCCATCTTATCTTCATTGCATGGGTCACATTTTAAACTTGTTAATTGTTGTAATATGATGAATATTCTCTACAAAGTAAGCATTAAGCACTCATGCTAAAGGTTGGAGAGTGGTCATTAATAATTGGAAAAATTCAAATTCGTGATTCGAAAAATTCACAAATTTTGGACGAATAATTCATTTAGGAAAAAAAACGGGGAAAATTTATTGCCATATCATGTTTTTTTAACAGTTCACCACACCATCAATCAATATTCGTACATATAAAAAGTATTCATAGTATGAATAGGTATATTAGTACAAATAAAGCTAATAGTATGAATAATTTCTCCTATATAGGCCAACACTTGTTTGCACTTTGCTCATCTCGTGCTTGGTTCTCTAGCTAAGCAATAGAGATCAAAGAAGGAAAAGAAACAAGCATTAAGGGATAACCCAGCACCAAGTGGAACACACTTTTTTAATCAACATAAGTAATAGTAGTAGTGGGGAAAACAACCATATGGGTGTTGAGATATCGAGCTCCACTTGTGATATGCCAGGGTGACCGTTGTGCATTTATGTCACCGACTTGTTAGCTGCTAATGCGGTTGGTACACCACCCATGAATAATAGCTGGATGACAACTATCTTTATGTACTCTAGCTAGTGGCTCAGTTAGTATGCCACCTAGGTTAGCTGAGTATCGTTTGAGACCCACATATAGGGTTCATCTATTCCTTTTGTACTAAGAGAGAGTTCTTTTGGCTTTCACAACTAAGAAGAGAAAAACTATTTTCAGCCTCCACCTTTGTGTGTATTCCCCCATTGTGTATGTGAGAAAGCTGCAAGTGAGACTCCTTACTTCTCTCCCACTCTCTTCACATGGTATTAGAGCTCGGTTCGTGGTAAGGAGATGAAGGAAGCAAACCAAGTTCGTGGCGTCTTGGTAAGAGGATCAGTGTTGCTTTCCTTTTTTGAGTTTGGGAGCAAATCTCTGTAGGTAGCACAACCGGAAAGTGCAAGAGTGCACTATGTCAGATTGGGATGCCCTTCGTAGTGTGGCAAGAGGGTAGTATATGCTGCCATTTCGGGGCCTTTTTTTTATTTGAGGCCATTTTGGGGCCCGTTTTGGTGGCGGAAGTTCCGCAGGCACTCAAAAAAGTGCCGTATTTTTGTTGTGTGACCATTGTTCCGAGAAGTGAACTTGGAAAAGTTTTGAATCGGCGATCTAGTAGGAGGTGTGAATAGAGCACATGAAATGAACAATGGTTGCAACTTTTCACCAACCTACAGAACAATGGTCGCACAACAAAAATAAGGCACTTTTTTGAGTGCCTATGGAACTTTCGCCACCAAAACGGGCCCTGAAATGGCCTCAAATCAAAATCACACACAATTGAGAGTGTGCAATCGCCTAGCCCACATGGAAGACTCTTCCACACACACCATGCATGTGGGAGGATGCATTTATTGTTAAAGACCCCCTCTCTTGGCTATAAAAGGAGGGGGCTATTCCTTGAGGGGACACGCTCATTCTTGTAAAGCCACCTAGCTAGTACTTTGATTTCCCCCTTCCCTTCCTTTCAAATAAAGCATGGTCCTCTTTCCTTGATGTCTCCAACTTTACATTCCTCCTCCCATCATGTACATGCTTCTCTTCCCCCTCTCCCTTTCCCCTTGTGCCATAGTCTCCCTCTTCATTCCCTCCCCTTCTAATCCCTTTTTCCCTCCCATGATAACGTTTCACCCTCACGTTCTCCTTTCCTCTATGGCCCCTTGAGCATCGCCATGCTTAGTGTCTAGCCTCTTATCCTGATTTTTTTTCTAGCTAACAGAAATGGTGTGGCTGCTGGGATCAAAATCTCCATGGCTAGTGGTGTAAAATCTGTTACTTCTACAATTGGGTGCGGCTCTGCGGCCTCTTTCGTGTGCAGTTCTCTACTTTTGCACCTCCAAGCTATGTGCCTTCCTTGTCTCTACGGCTGTAAAACCTCCCTACTTCTGCACTTCCAGTCGGGCTGCTTTCTGCTTGCGGTTCCTACGTGTATTCTAGCTGGCGAATCTTCTGCTCGTACCGGTCGCATCTACAGAACTGCAACAATTGTGCTCCCTCTGAGCTCCGGTGTGCACATTCGCATGTCCACTGTGTACACCCATGCACATCGCAGACAGATCGTGATGATTTTTTGGGCTCCTGCATCTTCTGGTCACTGACATTTTTTTTGGGTTTCTGTAAAACTGTAACAGATCCCGCGCCCCCCTCTCTCTTCTTCTTCTCTTTGTCCTTCTCCTTCTCCTCTCCTCTCTTTTTATTAAAGAGTGGGATTTGAACCCAAGACCTCCCCCTTCACAAAAGGGAAACTTATCATTGGGCCAACAAGTAGGAAGTGATGAAAATGTAATGATTTTTGCTTATATATTGAAATCTTAGGAACTGTAACTCTCTAACCGTGGGGAGTTTACTCTTGCTATAAAAAGCAAAAGTATTTCATTTCATGTGCTCTATTCACACCTCCTACTAGATCGCCGATTCAAAACTTTTCCAAGTTCACTTCTCGGATGCATGCCACATGAGGAGGGTGGATATTTAGGTTAAGGATTTGGTGCCTGGTCCTCCATGCCTTACGGCTACCAATGAGCAAGATCTCTTTCTTGATCTTCATGTCGATCTGCAACAACTGATCATATAGTGCATTGCTCAAGGAGACGACGGGTGGGATGATACACCGTGGATGATTCAAGGTGAAGAACTAATGATAGGCTGGGAGGACTTCTACTCATTGTACGGTGATCGAGCTACTTGCTGCTTCGGAGGTAATTAAAAGGGTTTCCTTCTTCAAAGGGTGGGATGCTCTCCAAGCTTGGGGGGAGATTTGGCACATTTGCCTATTAATTCTTGTGGATAAGCTCATCTTGAATGGTTTATTCTCAATCTCACTACAAAGGTTTCTAGGCCTCAGCTATGGTTGGTAATGTTTCGACCAAGGAATCCATTTGTACCTAATCAACCTTTTGTGCCTCATTTCGAGCTTCAAGTTGTAATTCTTTTTTGTCTAAAGACCGAGAAACTTGGGATGTCCAGATTTTAGTCTTGGTGTGATGACATCTTGGATCCTTAAATTTGACGGAGCTTACAAACCTTCGACTAAGGCTGTTGGCATGGGTGTGAATCTCACCTCATCGAGTGGTAAGGAGTATTGTTATAGTAACTCTGCACCTACAAGTACTTGCAACCAAGCTGAGTACTCAACACTCATTTTTGGGCTACAAAAGGCATAAGAACATCACATCAAGCAACTTGAGGTGCAAGGACATTCTCAACTAGTGTGTGAACAAGTTAGTGGAAGGTGGACAGTGCGGAGCAAAGGCTTGGTTCCATGACATCAACAAGCATTGGAACTTTGCAACCAATTGGAAGAGGTAAAAATTCAGCATATCCCTCGAGCTCAAAATCTAGTTGCTGATTTCTTGGCACATGAAGCTTGTACTTCAATCATGCATGAAGCGAATGGAAGCACCACCCCAATAAAGCTGCAAGCCATGAAGGAGGGTGATCATTTGTAAGGAATGCAAAGGTTGTGGTCATCATGAAACTAAGTGTTGGGCATATTTGATACGAGTTACCAACTTCGGAAGATCATCAGAAAGGTCCTCGAGGACATTGCTCAAAAGAAGGATCCCAAACCGCACACCCCTTGAAGAAATACCATGGCGACTACAAGAACTGGAAGAAGCTGAAGGTGATGTGCAAGCTCTCCAACTGTTGACATTTGTCATGGCATTCTTGTTTGCCATGATGAACAACCTCATGCAGCGCCGCGTCTCTAACCCTCGCTTGTAAAGATGGCTATGATATCATGAGGGTTGGTCCTTTTAAGATTGTCTATGAGCTATTCTATGCTGAAAATTCTTCCCAGGTAGTATTTCACAATACACCAGTCACACCCTACCCTACCTATGTGTGCTTTGTGGATGTATCTTCACTTGATTTTCAGTTCAAGCTACCTCTTTCCATTGTTTTCCCATAGATAAGCCTCATCGTCTCTCTCTTTTCCATTTTCCAAGCATGGCTGACATTCCCGTGTTTTGTGGACGGGTTGAAGAAAATCCAAATGAGTATCTTGTGGCCTTCAAGCGCCGTTGTGTTTCTCTCAACTTTCTTACTGAAGACAGATGGCTGTTGGTTCTTCCCACATTTTTAGAGGGTTTGGCTCAAGTGTGGTATGAGAAGCAGGCCGAAGACATTCGCCAAAGCTGGCCAAGGTTGACAGCAATGATGATTGAGTATTTCGGCAAAGAAGAGGAGTCGGAGAATGTGTACCTATAGGTGGCAAGCTTGAAGCAGTCAGAAGGTGAGATAGTGCATCGATATGTGGATCGAGCGGCTGTGCTCCTGGACCGTTTAATTGCCATGCAGGAGGACAATGCCGGATTTCGAATTGGAATGACTCAGCATGTGTTGGGCTACCTTGTAGCAGGAACAAGTGACAAATTCCACCTCAAGCTTAAATGGCAGAATCTAGAAACTATGGTACTAGCACATGAGATTGCTCAAAGGTTTGATAAAGTTTAGTTTGACCTCGCTTCAAAGAAGATGATTATCCCTCCGCAACGCCCTCCGCTCTGGCAACAACAACATGGGGGGTCCACCCCAGGGACATACTCCCACCCCCCATCAGGGATGTATCCACCGTCTCCACCTCAAATGTATGGTCCTCCCTTAGATGCTTACCCTCAACAAGGTGTATATTCTCACCCTCTGCCTCGAAGATTTCACCAGCCTCGCCCACAAGCCCCCCTCCTTTCTACTCCCTCAGTCCCACCAGCTAAAGAGGCCCCTCCTACAAAAGAACCCGAAGTCAATGACCTAGCCAAGGCCCTGAATGATCTTCGGCTTGAGATGGTGGGCATCAAAAATCAAGCCAATCGCCCTCCAAGAGAACATGCCAATGTTGTATGCTATGAGTGCCACCAGAAGGGTCATTATCGCACCGAATGTCCCAATATTCCAAGGGTGAATCTTCTAAGTGAATTAGGCTTTGAGGATTTTGACGTAGAGATCCTTGACCTTGGGAAAAGAAGTCATACCACCTTGGACCCCTCTCCAACCAGGCTACCCTAGGAAGAAGGTCTCCTTCTCAGAGCCCTCAAATGCTGAGATGGTAGACCCACCAACAGAGAAGACTAAAAGATCTCACAAGAGTAAGTGGTCTCCCTCAAATTTTTCCATCGACTCTGGGCAAGAGGACTATTCAATCGTTCAAGACCTTGCTCATCGATCTTTGAGTATCACACTCCCTCAACTAATAGCATTAAGCCCTAAGGTGAGATGTGAGCTACAGCAAGAGCTCTCAACAAGGAGGAGCAAGAAAAAGGGAAAGGTACGAGAGGTCTCTTCTATCTCTGAAGAAATTGATCGGCTCCCACATACAGTAGATGTCATCATAGATAAATGTCATGTCAAAAGTGTGTGTGTTGATGGGGGAGCCGCATGTAATATCATGGTGTCCCAAATCATGTAGAAATTGAATTTGAAATGCACAAGGCATTCCTCCACTCGAATCAAGGTAGCAGATGGTCGACGACTCACCACCGTGGGAGTCATTGAGGATTTGCCCATCACTATCAATGGGTTGACCACCACTATCAATTTCTATGTAGTGGACATCGAAGATACAAGCAAGAGTTACCCAGCCATACTGGAGAGACCATGGTTGAGAAAGATTGATGCAGTCAGCTATTGGAAGACAGGATACATGTCTTTTGGTGCTTCTAAGGAGAAGATCCCAGTGCAACTAGGTGCCACGGAACCAGAAGAAGAAGAGGAGCAAGATAGTGATACTCTCTCATCCTCGGTGTCTGAATCAATGGAAGAATCAGATGGAGGGGAGGAGTTCTCAGAGGAGGAAGTTTACATGATGGGGGTGTCTTCGACCCACCACCTGCAAAAAAGGTAATAGCTAGTCCTCAATAGCTTGAATCTATGCTTTCCCCCGACCTCACTCCAAGTGAGAAAGACGAATTCCTAGAAATGTTTAAAGATTTCCCTCACCTCTTTGCAACTAGCTACTAGCACCTTCGCCATGTGATTGCCATAGAGCACAAGATAGAGCTGAAGCCTGATGCGAAGCCTGTGGCTCAGAAGTATCGGAGATTAGGGCCCCTACAAACCGATGCTTTATGCTCGGAGTTGCAGAAACTCATAGAAGCTGGTTTATTGTTTCAGTTCACAATACTAACTGTGTTTCACCAGTGGTAGTCACCCAAAGAAAAACAACAAGTGGCGGGTCTACATTGACTATAAGAAACTCAATGTAGCCACCAAGAGGGACCATCATCCTCTTCCCTTTCAAGACCTCATTCTTGAGAAGGTAAGTGGTCATGAGATGTATACTTTCTATGATGGTTACTTTGGGTTTTATCAAATCAGAATTACCGAAGAAGATGTGCTTAAAACCACATTTGCCACACCCTGGGGGACATTTGCATTCAAAGTAATGCCATTTGGCCTCACCAATGCTCTTGCTACCTTTCAAAGATTTATGCAGATGGTGTTTGCTCCTTATTTGGGGGATTTCTTGGAGGTGTTTTTAGATGATTTCTGTATATTCTCATCACGTAAGGAGCACGTCATGAAGGTTAGATTGGCCTTCCAAAGGGTCAGTGATGTGAATGACAGCCTCAACCCTGAGAAATGCACCATTGGAGCCACTCAAGGGAGGTTACTAGGACATATTGTCTAATCCAAGGGCATCAAGCCTGACCTCGAGAAGGTAGAAGCTATCCTCAAGCTCTCCCCGCCAACAACCAAACATCAGGTATGCTCATTTGTCAATCTAGCAGGATACTATCTCCGCTTCATTGATCAATATGCTGCTTTGACACGACCCATGACTATGCTATTGAAAGGAGGGGTTGATTTCTCTTGGAATGAGGATTGTGATCATGGGTTTGCACAAATCAAGAATGCTCTAGCTTCAGAACCCATTTTACGCAATCCAGATTGATCAAAGACTTTCTATATCAATCCTGGGTTTGGTGAGCACACTCTGGCAGGTATTTTTCTCCAGCAAGGGGAGGCTCGGTTCATGTATCCCATTCGATTTTTTTCTCGACAATTGTGTTGAGAGTTGTGGTGCCATGAGCACTTGTAGAGCAAAGGTATGAGTAAAGGGTAAGCTGCCACATGGCATGGAGGAGATATCCCACATGTGAGCAAGCAAATGGATGTAAGTACCCTCACCTATAAAAGGGAGGTTCATTTGAAGTAATATCAATCAAGCACTTTGCACTATCTCAAGATTCTCTTTATGAGTCCAAGCTAATCTATCTTGGAACCTAATTGACTTGAGATACATGTCATGAGCACTCTCTTCATCATGTTTCCACATAGGTTCCATCCACCTTAGAGCGCTCCATAGATCCTAAGGCACACATGTTTTGTCATGGTATCAGAGCATAGGTTTAGCTCTCCTAGTTTAGCTCATTAGTAGTTCACTAGGATTGCTTCCATTTCTAGATTAGTTGTAGGCATGTCTTAGGAACTCATGAGTTCTCCTAGGTTAGTTTTAGTTTTAGATTGAGAACAAATTTCCGTCCCTAGAGAGAGAAAATTTCCATCCATTGATTCCTTCCATTGCATTGAAGGAATTCCGTCATTGAGAGAGTAAGAGAGATCCATTGAGAGGGATTCAATTCTCCAAGGAGAGAAATTTGAAGAGTGCAAAGTAATTCTGTGTTTTTTGAGAGAGATTTGAGAGAAAGAGAGTGTCATTCTTTCTTTTGAGATAGAGTCTTGTCTGTGAGAGAGAGTTCATTTGGAGGAATTCTACACCATTAATAGAGCATTGCGTGAGAAAAAAAAAAAGAGAGACCTGCAAGCAAGCAATAAGCAAGGCCAAGCAAGCAGTAAGGAGATCACAGAGTGGCCCAAAGCAGCTCGAAAGCACTGTGCCTCAGCCAAGCTCTGCAAACAAGCTCACCTCAATGTCTTCGTCAACGATGCCTTTGCTCTTGCCTTTGCTCTAGACGCCAATGAGCAATGACCGCACGAGCTGCAACACCTTCAGCAAAAGCTCCATTGACCAGCCATTGGCCAACGCACAACACTCCTACAAAGCCAGAGAACAATCGGCTATCCTCATCGCAAAATGGCGTCTACCTCCAAGCCACGCCTCAGCGACTCCTCTGACAGCCATGCCTCCTCCAAGCAAAACAGCACAGAGGCGGGGGGGGTGTAGAAAAGGCAAACAAAAAGTTCGTTGCCCATGAAAAGTATTTGCCCTGCGGAGGCTCTTCATTTGGTAAAGATGTCTGCAACATTCTCTTTGCTATCACAATGCTACAGTGTAATGTCACCAAGTAACACTCTTTCTCTGATGAAGTGCTCTTTGACATCAATATGCTTTGTCCTAGAGTGATATATTGGATTCTTGGCCAATGCTTGAGCTGATTGATTATCATAGTATATTGTTGTTGGCTCTTTAATTCATCAAAGTAATCTATTTCTGACAATAGTCTTCGGAGCCATATAGCCTCACATGCACCTGTAGCAAGTGCTCTATATTCTACTTTAGTTGAAGATAAAGAAACAATTGGTTGTTTGTTTGACAACCATGATATAGCACCTTGACTGCTCTTTCAGAAAGTAGACCCAACAATATATGTTGTAGCCATTGATGAAAGTCATGTAGTAAAGTGAACCATTGATGTTGCGGATCTGGGCATAACTACATACATCTGTATGTATCAAATCAAGGATACCTCTTGCTCAAGAGGTGCTTCTACCAAAGTTGGTTTGCTTTTGTTTGCTGAAGCAGTATGCTTCACAAACTTTTCCAAGAAACTATAGCTTAGGAATCCCAATTGCCATATCCTAATTCTTGAGATCTAACAAGCTCTTGAAATTGACATGTCCATATCTCTTTTGCCATTCTGCAGATAGTGGCATCTGTTGCAGTTGACCTGACATGGCATGCAAATCTAGTACTGTAGCTAGCATTCTGTACAAGCGTCCTTCCTTCACTCCTTTTCCTACTAGCTAAACTTTTTTGGATTTGTCTCTGATAGTGCATTCATCTACGTCGAAGATGACTCGATAGTTGTGTTCCATCATTTGACCTACTGACAAGAGGTCCTTGCTGAGCTTTGAAACATAGAGTACATCTTTGATCAATCCTTTCATACTAGTGAAATTGTTCATAGGGATAATGCATGTCCCTTGAACTGGATTCGGTGTATTATCTGTTGTATAGATGACATTATTTTGACCTTTGATGGTTTCATCTCTGTGAACCATTCTTGATGATTTGCCATACGAGATGATGCACCGTTTCGATGTATCAAGGATCCTGGTCTACTTGGTTGACTTGATAGCTGAAATCCTCTTTTGGATTGCAATCAGTGTCTAGATATATTATATCAGTCTTGTGCATTTCCCCGTTTGCAAGAAACATATTCCCATGTTCATTTCCATAATGATTGTGACTAGAATGTCCACCATGATGATTTCCTCTATTATGGAAATTCCCTCTATTGCTACTGGATTGCATGCCTTGGTTGCACTTCTTCTTGCGGCAATCTCTTTCATAGTGTCCAAACTTATGACAGTAGTTTCATTGAATGTTTGACACACTGGTGGATGAATTCCATCGTCCTTGGAATCTTCTTTGATTGGAATGATTTCCTCTTTGCTAATTCTAATGTTGCTGAGGATGATGTTGATGCTGATGCTAACTTTGCTGATGATTTTATTGTTGATGATGACTAATTCTCTGGAATGATCTACCTCTGCCTCTGCCTGTGCCTCTACTTCTATCTAAAGCTGTGAATGCCTGATCATTAGAATGGCCTTTTCGTGCATGTATGGCCTGAGTCCTAAGTTCTTCACTAAGTAAGACTAAAGTTCTTCCAGTGTCGGAATTTGCCGTTGGATGGCAATACTCTGAACTAGATTCTCGTATCCCTCTCCTAGTCCATTCAGGATGACTCTCCTAGTCCATTCAGGATGACTTGAACCATTTCTCTTGGATTCATGGTCTCTCCTACTATTGCGAGTTGATTGTTGTAGTCTTTGATCCTGAGTACATAAGCATGACCAGTTTCACTGCTGTTGTGGAAACTCTGGTTGATTTGGTTTCTTAGTGTGAGAATGTTGGAAGTGTTCTTGGACTCTAGGGAGCTGCGAACATATCCCATGCTTCTTTTTATGTCTTGATGATGTTGAGTTGTCGTAGCATGACATCTTGCACATTCTACTTGATTAGATGATATGCATACTTATCTTTCTTATCCCATTCTTCCTGTGCTCGTGCAATGGTAGGATCTGCTACAGGTGCAAAAACTACTGGTGTAGCTAGAGATCCTGCTACAGATCCCACTGCTGGTGCTGTGACAATAGGTGGAGTAGAGATACTACTAGTTGGAGCATTCAGTCGTCTAGGTGTAGATCCATCGACATACTCCCATTTGTCCTGAAGTACCAGAATGGTCTCCATTTGGTATTTCCATCTGCTATAATTGGAGTTATCTAGCTTAGTAGATGCCTTTAGACTGAGGTTGCTAGATGCAGACATGGTGCAAGAAATGTACTCAAAGTATAGTGAAAATCACTGTCTGAATCAACTACAAAACACTGATTGTGGCAAGTGAAATATTAATTGCCAATGAAGGTGGAACTGCAATATATAATATGATATGAATTACAAGGCTTGTAGAAAATGATGTCAAGAATAGCCAAGAGGCTTTACAAGGCTTGAAATGATGTGCACAATGCCGTGAAATAGCCAAATAGGCTTTACAATGATGGCATGTGTGTGTGAAATCAAATCACCTTCTATCTGCCCACTAAACAATCAGCAATGCCTCTCAACACTCTAAAATCTGCTCACTAAACTGATTAACGTCAGGTTTCAGGTAATGTGATGATGTGAAACCATATGTGAGCATAGGGACCGACTTCAAGTAGGACCTAGTTGAGAATTTTGGGCAAAGTGTCTCCTCTATGGCAATCTAGTCTACTCTGATCTAGATCTATACCAAGTGTCAATCGATGAAAGAACATCAAATAATTTCTTTTCTTTGGTTCTTTTTATGTGTTGGGTCAAATGCATTGATGTAGAGGCTGATGTGCATGTAGGAAGTGGATTTGTCGACGAGGCTCAAAAGTGAGTGATACTTGCGCCAAAATGTGTGCATGATGTGACAAGTGCATAGAGCACAAAAAATTGAGCGATTTTTCTTTTTGGAGTGCCCTCAAATTCTCTGGATCAAGAGATATGACTTGATCTAGGTTGAGGGGCAAAAAGGAGTGCAAAGTGCTCAATGATGATGTGGCACTCTGGGGGTCACATGTAGTGACTGTGCCTAGCAAGAGGTGTGCCAGTGGAGCAATGATGATGTGGCAATTGGGTGCACATGCAGTGACTATGTGTGCCTTATAGGAGGTAACTGTGCTTGACATGGGATTGCCATGTGGCAATCCCATGTGACAGGAGGTAATTGTGCTTGACATGGGATTGCCATGTGGCAGTGCTGAGGTGGTAGTTTGATTGGTCAATAGATGACATGGATCTTGACGTGGCACACTGATAGCTGGCAGATGAGTCAGCAATGATGTGGCAAGATAAGGGTGATGTGGCAGATAGGCTACCACATGTCAAGCTTGATGACGTGTTGGATAAGGCTCTATGGAGCTGCCACGTGTTTGTTTCTTGATCTACCTTCCTAACTCATGGTTGGATAAACCTAACCTTGGTTAAGCTATGGCCATTGGACTTAACCTAAGTTACATGGGCTAACCATAGTAATGAACCATGGTATAGTCCTATCCTCCCATGTGGCTTTTTCTAAAGTTTAGAAACCTTGGAGAAGCCACGGATCAATCCAAAGAGACAGAGATGGCGATGGAGAACAAAACGGCATCGAAGGTGATGCAGCCTCTATGAGCACTACTACAGGTCACCATGAAGGAGCTGTCTCGGAGTTTGTTTGGAGATGTTAGGGAACCGCTTGGCTCTTTGGAGGTGCGTCCTTGTGGTTGTGCTATTGTTGCCCGTCAGGCTATCGTGGAGCTAGGGAGCTGTCTCATGTAGCCTTGCAGAGCAGGGACACTAAAGCTTTAGGTTGTCATAGTTAATAGAGGCTCTGAGGTTGTAGATGAGCCACCGAGAGCTTATAGATAGCATAGATAGGAGCCGCTAGTAGAGGTCCATTGTCTCCCATCAGAGCAATGGAGGGCTGGAGTCAGCTGCATTTGAGGATAGGCATTGGAGCCTCGTTTTTGCCCCCTGCTATGGCGAGTGGCACTAAGCATACTGGCAAGCTTGTTGGCTTGTAGGAGCTGGAGGTGATTCGAGCCGTCTATGTGTGGTGCAAATGCTTGCAGCCATCAATAGAGTAGCTACTATGATGTCCCGTGTGCTATAGGTCCATTGTTTACATAAAGGTGGACAAAGAGAGCCCGCGTTGGAGATATCTACAAGTGCCGGTCAAGGAGAGCATTGAAGGGTAGAACTAGGAGCCTTGTGACAAGTCATGGGGTAGAGGTGCTTAAGTCGCCTAGTTGCTAGAACATGGAGGCTAGCCGATCTTGCTGTTGGAGCTACGTTGCATTGGTGGAATCGCTATATGTAGGCAATCGTAGGCACAGATGGAGCTACATTGCATGGCATGGAGAAGCACGTCCTTGGAATCGTAATGAGCTTTGTGGAGGTTCTCATTCTGTCAAGTTGAGGGCTGACTGACCGTGTTGAGTTAAGGAGCCCGTATGGGCTATAGAAGAGTCACCTTGCACGGCCTTGGCTCTTGGTAGTTGGGACTCTTGGCAACCTTGGTCTCTATTGCAAGTTGTTGTAGATAGGAGTCTCTTTAGAGTTGCTATAGATAGGAGTCTCTTTAGAGCTAGTGTTGTGCCTTTGTAGGCTGGAGCTACTCAGGGATCATGTAAATCTATGAAAAAGTATTGTACGGCTTGTTGTAGCTTAGTAGGCTGCAAATGCAAGAAGCTTAGGATCTCTCTCTCAACTATAGTTTTCTCACCCACAATGAGGAAAGAAGGATGAAGAACTCTCTGAAATCTGAGAAATCTCACACACACAATATATCTCTCAAAGAAAATACTGAAGGGACTCTCTCTCTCTCTCATGGAATAAGGAACACTCAAGCTCACGAATGGAAATTCTTTAATGAATGGAATTTCATAAAGGAATGAACGGAAATCTTTCATCAACAGAATGAAAGAACTCTCAATCGCTCTCGATATCTCAATCTCTCAATCACTCTCACAAGAAGGATGGTGCCTCAGGAGAAGGTAGAACCATGCTCTAATACCATGACAAAATATGAAGAGGGGAGAGGAGAAGAGTGGAGATGAGGAGAGAGTGCACAGCTAGAGAGCACACCACAAATGACTAATTGTACACTAGATTTAGTTGAAAATGTAGCATATATACAAACCCATTTAGGGTTAGGGTTAGGGCATCTAACCATTTCCCTTATAGTACTCTGTTGGGTTAGTGTTATGCACATATGATCACATGATGTTGAGCATGGTCTCTCAACAAAGTAGACCCCCGAGGATCGTGTTCTACCTCGTTTTCTCCAACAAAACCTTCAAGTAGTCGCCAATCAATCACCCCACAATTACATTGCCCTCCCCACTCCCTAGCTCCTCTCAAATGGCTCCCTTGGTTACTTTTTCCTCGCCTGCTTTGAGCTCCTTCTTTGTAACATGTGTTTTGTGTCCGTGGTTAATACACTATGTCCCCACGATGAGTTTACGATAAGTCTAATGAGTCTAATGAGTCAATGCCGAGTGTATGAGAAGATGCAAATGAATGCCGAGAAGATGCAAATGAATGCATAAATAAGGCAGGAACACCTTGGACGCTAGCGAAGGCAAGGACGAAGAGCATCGCCTTTTCAAATTGGAATGTCGTGCGACTCCTGTCTGGTGGTGGTGGTGCTCCTGTTTGTGATCCATGGCTATGGCCTTCATCGTGCTGTAGCTGCTGCTCATCCTCCCTGCTACCCTGCTATCTTCGCCTTTGGCGACTCCCTTTCTGATACTGGAAATAGCCTCCTCACCGGCAACCCCATCTTCCTCAGATCTACTATGACACCATACGGAGAAACTTTCCCTGGTAGCCCCTTCAGCCGCTTCAGCGATGGCCGCCTCTTGATCGACTTGCTGGGTTCGACATCTCAGACTTTTTCTTGGTTTACTCTTCATCTTGCAACTCAATCAAATCGGACAGTGACTGCTTTTCAAAGTTCTACATAGTGTACTTCTAAGTAGAAGGACAATGCTTGACTCTGACATCATGAACACGTCTCGCATTTCGTTTGCGAAGAGAGAGTGAGAGAGAAAGAGCTTATAATACGACAGACAAATTCTTGAGCTGTTTTGATAAGAAACAATTTGCTTGCTTCGGCTGAACTTTTCGCTTTGCGACTCCCTATTTCGCAGCCATGTCCTTGGGCCTGCCATTTCTTAACCCTTCCTTGGATTCTACAAAAGATTTCCGTCATGGTATCAATTACGCAGTAGCGGGAGCCACTGCGCTCACTGCCCCCTTGCTGGCTTCCAAGTTAATCCTTGCACTAACCCACGACTCCTTAGAAGTGCAGCTCGATTGGCATTTAGCGTTCAAAGCAAGCGTTGCCTCCGGTGGCGCACAATCAGGTGATGCTCTCGTCTCACGAACATATTTCAAGACCCGTTTTGCTAATCTAGAAAATGATTAATTTTTCTAGAAGTACAGGTAAGCCTGGTCTGGACGATTTCGCCACCGGATTGTATGTCATTGAGATCGGTGGAAACGACTATAGTGGGGCTTTCTCATTGCGTACTCTTGCCTATGTAAACAACACGTTGGTCCCCTTAGTTATTCAAAAGATCAGAACCGTTACAGAAGTAAGCTCCCGCTTGCTCTCACGGTATTCCTGTACTTGATTTGGAAACGAATTGTTTGTTGAGCATGCGCTTTCCCAGCCCCACTCTTCCTGAAATGGGGTTGCGGATCAAGAGGCATCTCATGACGAGTCTCTTATGGTTCTTATCAGGCATTATACAACAGTGGGGCAAGACATTTTTTATTCCTGAGCATCACGCCTCTTGGCTGTGCCGCCTCCTACCTTGCAACTTACATTCAAAGTCCCAAAGATATCGACGGTTGCCTAAGGGACTACAATTCGGTTGCTTATCACCATGGTGTAAGGCTTTTGGAGGAGGTGGAGAGCCTCCGGGCTGCGCATCCGGACGCCGAGTTCCTTTATGCGGATTACTATGGCGCCTACACTTACATATTACGGAATAAAGCGGCTTTTGGTACGCAGATCTTCCTTCCTTATTCCTCCTCACGTAGATATTCATCATATATTCAATTCAATTCAAAAGAGCAAGAAATTGCTCATCGTCTTTCTTCGTACTTCTGCAGGTTTCAGCGATGCGTTGGACGCTTGTTGCGGTGCAGGACCTCTTTTCCCTTACAACTACAATGTGGCGGGGTTCTGTAGCAGCCTTACTTTGTCTCTTTGCAGTGATCCCAGCGCGTACCTCAATTGGGACGGCTTCCACTTCACAGACAGATTCAATTTAGAGATAACAAATCAATTCATCAGCGGCTCCTTTCTGAACCCATTGAACGGCTTGAAGCCATGCGCTTCTATTGTTACTGGATGAAAATAGAGAACACACGCATTTTGATTTATAGAGACCAAGACATTTGAAATATCAATCAATTGTTTGGACTTTTTCATTTAATCCCATAAATCAAATTTTAACAGGAGGATTTTCTTTTATGCTCCACATGTTGGAACGTTCATTTCCCCATGGATGCCTAGCTCTCAAGATTCCCTTGGCCCCTTACTCTATTTTTATATGGACATAGAGTATCTAGGACGGTTGGCAATGGGCATAAAGATGCTTGCTACCTCAACGTACTTTCCCCTTAGAGGGCATTCCCGCGATGGCATTTCCACGCGGAAATGCCATGGAGCGTCACCGCCTTGCATGTTCCCGCTCATCAATGTTGCCCACGCCATGCTTGCATCCAACGCTTCACCGCCCTGCTGGAGATGAAAATTTGGGTTCTCCAGGTGGGCATTGCGGTGCCATAATAGACCCTCACCTGCTGTAGCCGGTAGATGGAATTCATGGGCGATGGAATTCATGGGCGATGGAGGAAGGGCTCATCTGCGGTGTTGGATTTTGAGCTAACCTGCACCCCAAGTTGTGAACCAGTACCATGCAAGTCCCTTCATCAAACATTGGCAGGCATAGGCGTTGGTGCGCGGAGGGGGAACGTACTATGGCGTGGCAGAGTTTGGCGAATGTTGGTGGAGGTTGGCGATGAGATCTCTGTCGTGGGAATGTGCTCTTATAAAACTAGTATCCATTTGACTATGCACAACCACTCCATTCAATGCACACATGGGGCATCCACATGCAAGGGTTGGCACATGAATCAGCTTGCCACCTCAACCATGGCTCCATCACCCGCCTATTCCATATTACTAGTAGCTTGACCTGTCTTCGATGGGTTAGGGATAGATGGGTAAAGATTTCTTACCACCCTTTGGTTTTTTCACCCACTAAAGATATGGACTTATACATAATCTTTGGTTCCTGACATGTGCTAAATTAAAGTGAACTATTTTCTCAAACATTCCATTAGCTATTTTCTCAAACATTTCATCTTCATGAAAGATGAGGCAAGTGTAGCCTTGATATCTACCCCCAATGACCTTTGAGCTCATCACCACCTCTGACCTCTTTTGTTTTGTGCTTCCCTCTCTACTTTCTCTCCTCTCTTCCTAGATCTCTCAGCACCCTTCGCTCTCTATCTCTCTCTATATTTCCCTCATTACTTCATGATACCTTCCACCTTGCCTCTAGTCTCTCTCTCTTCATGACCTTCACACCCTCGCAATAGTTGCTCCCCTCTCCTCGTGGTTGTCCCTTCACCCTCCCTTCACCTCCCTCTCCTTACGGCTTCTCCCTCCACCCCACTTCTCTACCCACTTCTAAGAAGATATTCAATCAATCGCTTAGACACATAGATGATTGCATGAATAATTGTACCACACACTTTCATTCCACACTCAAGAAACAGTTGAGCCAAATAAGCAATATGTACCTCACATTCACAGATGCTCAATACAATTTAGAAAGCAAAAATTTATACTAGAGGTGAATTAGGAAGCTAGACCATTTGGCCATTTCAATACCAACCATGCATGGTATTCATTGGTCCTTGGAACATGCACAATAAGAGTGACATCAATCATAGATGTTTGATTATGTGCTTCATTACATTTTTTGTTTTGGAGAGAGAGAGAGATTAACGTCTTCGAGAGGTCATAGGTTTATTAGATAAAGTACAAACACCAAAAGTTACTTACTAAATTTGGATAGCTAGAGAATCGGAGGAGTACACAAGTTAAGATTAAGAGTCTTTGGGTTTGGATTTGAACCCCTAATCAATGCTTTCCCATCTTGATAAACCAACCATTTGCTGTGCTTCCTTTACTTTGGTGAGTTCACTATTTCTTTTTTTGAGTCGGATTGTAGTGAGCTCCTTATATTTATAAATCTTTGTACTTTTAGTTTATGTATTTGTTTGATAATCTTAACTCTTGCTTCCCTCCTCAGAAGTGGACTTGTGATTGTGTGCCATTTATACTGATAAACACTTATTTAATTAATTTTGGACTTGTCAATGTATAAATTCATTTTTACATATATTTTTAGACAAAAACCCACTTTTCAAAGCATAGATGAAAACATAAACACAAACAATTTTTTAGAGATTTTTAAAGGAGATGAATTCAAAATTATAAAATTTAACGTGATATAGATAAGTTACACCAAAAGATAAGATTCAACAGTTGTAAACCCTCGTAATATTTACAATGGTGTTAATGAACGCCTTCAAAAGTTACAATATTAAGCAAACTCTCATAATATTTATAATGGTGTTAACAAACACCAAAAGTTACAATAAGCCTCTCACTGGAAGGCATTAATATTTGCCATTGATATTCAAGATTCAACCCATTCAAGAGCTGAGACCATCTCATCATGATCGATGTAGTTAAAACTACAAAACAGAAGTAAGGAGTTATAAATTTTCTCTTGTATAGCACTTTCTTGATTCCGTATGGCTTGTGCTTTCTAGGGTGAAAATCTCCCATAACACGCCACACGTGAAGTAACCTCACGTAGATAGTCTATTAGCTCTCTCCTATATGAAAGTAATCTATCTATTTCACTAGTAGACCTACTTATTTTTCCTCTCTCCTCCTTCTCTAGGCGCTTCTAAGTAGCAAACTCCTCCTTTTCGTCCTAGGTTAATGGAGCTCACTGTCTCTCTTTCTTTGCTCTCCGTTCGCCTCATTCTCGGTGATTTAATCTTTGTTGGTGCCAATGGCTTCCTCCACGGAATTGATGACTTCAAAAAGATCCATGAAGTTTTAAGCTACGAGAATATGGACCACAGGAACAAGAGATAGTGAGGGAGTAAGGTGAGATGGAAGAAGAGTTTGATAGTAAGGCTATGAGATGAGTGCAAGAATGATAATGGGAGTAGACTCAAGTTCCAAAGTAAGGCTGCAGGTAAGATGGAAGGAGTAAGCTTGAGGAGAGGAGGAAGGTAATGAGAGCAAAGTGGAAGAAGTGTTTGGCTTTAAGGCTACGGGCAAGATGGAAGGAGTAAGCTTGAGGAGAGGAGGAAGGTAATGAGAGCAAAGTGGAAGAAAGTGTTTGGCTATAAGGCTGCAAGCAAGATGGAAGGAGTAAGCTTGAGGAGAGGAGGAAGGTAATGAGAGCAAGGTGGAAGTGTATGGCTATAAGGCTGCGAGTAAGGTGTAGAAGACGAACGACTAGAGAGGGATTCATAGAACTGCAGATTCATGATGTGAGATGAAAGATTTAGATTAAAGAATTGGGAGAGGCTGAGATGTCGCTAAGATGATGGTGGGAGAACACTAGACTACTAGATTGTGTGAAGTAACAGATGCAAGACCGTAATGCGAGACATATGAGGCGATAGATTTTGAGAACATTGAAATCTATAAAATAAAGTGATGGAACACAAGAATAATATAATTATTAGATTCTCATCATGAGATATTTATTGTATATAATAAGTTAGACTTGCAGATGCAAGACTGTAATGTGAGACGTGTGAGACAATAGATTTTCAGTACATTGAAATCCATAAAATAAAGTGATGGAATAGAAGAATGATATTATTATTAGATTTCATCGTAGATATTTATTATATATAATAAGTTAAACTTCGAATAAAGTGAAATCGATTAAATAAATTTAGAGAGGTGAGTTGTCGATTGAGTGAAGTAAAAGATGTAAGACCGTAATGTGAGAGACATATGAGAGGATAGATTTTGAATACATTTAAATCTATGGAATAAAGTGATTGAAGATAAGGATAATATAAATATCACATTCCTATCATGAGATATTTATTATATCATCAAAGATGCTTTTTTTTCATCATCAAACATTTAATATGTATCCATGATGAATGTCCCTTATGTATCCATGAGTAAATGTCCCTTATGTATTCACATATTTAATAAAATCAACCAAAATAACATTGTGAGCCAAGGAAAACAAGTCACACATTTAATATGTATTCATGATAAATACCCATTATGTATGTATTCACACATTTAATAAAATCAACCAAAATAGCATTATGAGCAACAAAATCACAAATACAAAGTTTTGTGACTTTGCACTTTTACATGCATCACTTACCAATAAAGTTTTTTCTACTTTGAAAAAAATGTACATGCTAAACCCCATCATAAAGCTTCACAATGAAGTGGATTCTGATGCTTGTTGTGGACTCCATTGTGATGCTTTGGAAGTAGACTCTTTCTCTCAAGGCTTTGATGCTTTAGGCGTGTATGGACTCTTTCTCTCGAGGCTTTGATGCTTTAGGTGTATACGGACTCTTCCTTTGGGCATAGAATTTGTCTACTTCCAAGCGTGGACTCGGTTATGATGGTCTAGGCATAGAATCTAGTGGAGGTTGTGATTCTCCAGGCATATATTGAATCTCTGCTTTTGAGTGTGGGGTAGATGGTGATTCCTTGGGCATAGACTCCTCAGGAGGCTATGATGCTTGCGGCATAGAATGAGTCTCTACTTCCACTCGTGGACTTTGCTAGGATGCTTTGGGCATAGACTCCCCAAAATGGTGTGATGCTTTGGCCGTAGATTGAGTCTCTACTTCTATACGTGGACTCCCTTCTTATGCTTTGGGTTTATACTCCTCGGGTGTATGTTGAATCTCTACTTTTGCGGTGGCTAAACTCAATTTGTGATGCTTCAGGAGTAGACTCCTTTAAAGGCTATGATGGATTGGGAGTATATTGAGTCTCTACTTCCTTGAGAGTCTTTGATGCAAACTCGGGTGTCTTAATTACTTTAATTGGAGACGAATGGTATGAGCCACAAATGTGTATAGTTCTGCATTGGAATCTATATACATTGAGGATTGTGAGCCCTTCACATCAAATATTTCATCGAGGAGCAACTTGCAGTTGTAGCACACTCTCCACCCACAGGCTATATGGATCATTTTGCTCTACAACCTTGCATCGTTGTAAGTCCATGGCTTTTTTAAGTCACCATCATACTTTGTGACTTGTTCAATTGCACTTACTAACCTTGATGTAGACCTATCCATCATAACATACAAGGGAATGAATAAGTGCATCGCAAAAGATACATACCACGAAAGTTACAATGCATTAAGAGTATACTTATGCTAACACATTGCCATGATATCTTGCCATTGGATTGGCAAAATAGTATTTCTTGGCTTGTAGGTCTAAAGACAATGTTTCCTGCATGGCCAATTAAGAATCTTTATTATTTTACTACATCTTATCTCTCACAAAAGTAAATATGAGGTTACGGTGTCACTTATGCCTCATAATATGGAAAAATGATAACTCGTACGTTGTCCATATTAAGAGATTGCAGCCAAGTGCAGATATCTTCTATTAACTTTTTAGTATTATTGAGCCATGTAGAAAGCAGGGAATCTATGACATATACACTTTCCAAAATTTGGAGGAAACCAAGATATTATTATACTGCATCAAAAAATAACCAAACATTAGCTCATTAGATTTATCTAAGCCAAGATAAAGTTTGTATCAAACCTGAGGGCAGCCATTATAACTTTATCATTAACCTCTTTCCCTTGACATCTTAGGATTTGAAACTCTTCTTTACTAAATGATAGATATTGAGCTTGTTGTCCAATGACAACCTAAATATCAAAGTTGCTTCCTATTTCTTATAACTTAGACAAATCTTCAAAATTCTTTGGCATGAGCCATGCCATCATTATATGCTTTGAGTTCCCATATAAGCGATGTAGTTGACTCTCTATGTTAGGAAATTCTTTCAGTGATCCTTTTATTGTCTTAAATATTTCACTTTCAATTTTTCCAGCAATCACCATATCAATTAAACTTGAAGGAAATATTGTGGCCTTTCTGACTTCTTCCTTCCCCTCTATCGTCTGTAAAAAATATAAAAGCTTGTGAGATTGATAGGTTATAGTTAAATCTAATGCTTGTAAAAGAAAAGTAAAGGGTCATACCAGGATATATGTCCGTGATTTCTTTGCATAATTTTGTGAGCCAGGAAGATCATCCATGTCATCATGTACAATCATCTGTGCATCACCTTCGTCTTTATTCTAGGAGCCATCAAGATCTTCCATGTCATCATCTCCAATCCTCTTATGTTCCATCTCTTTCTTGTAGCCGATAGTTAGATCAGCTTGCAAGTGAAAGTGTGCCATGCAAGCCTTTCTTTCAATAATGTTAGTGGAATATTCTTTTCTGAGAATATCTTCGAAAACATATCCCATTCATAATAAGGTGACCTCCCAATTAGGCGATTGCACGTATTCCAGCATAGTAATCAAAAGACTTCCACTTTTTGCATGACATTCGTAGATTTTGGAGTGCACTTGATGATGAGAGGACCTATGGATCTCTTTATCCTCTAGCATGAGATACAAACTCTTGGAAGTCCCCCTTATGTTATGTTGTAGGGATTGGTCAGGATATGGACTCCGCATGCATGAGGAATGATTCGAGGCATTGGATCTTTAATCCACATTCTCTCTTGCTTTACACACCATTGTAGATCTTGAAATCACAGGTGTAAACTTTCTCCAAAGTGTTATGTATCTCTTCCTTGTTTTCTTTATTGAAAAAAATGACAATATGGCAAATTCCAACTCTACTAATGGTGGTATATAGTATTCTACTGATGAATTGGCGAATATCATTGGAAGAAACCTCATCAATAAAGAATACTTGGGGCTTATCACAACTTGTTTTGTCAAGTAAAAAGTCCTCATCTGAAATGCCCCTATACGCTACAAGCTTTCTAGATTTTGAAGTGATGTTCACATTGAATTGAAAGCTGTGGTTGACTACACTTGTTATTCTCAGGTTATGCTCATTCACAAGCTTCTCAACATATGCAATCACCTGTGGTGGGATTTGGGATCTCATGAACGAGGTGACTACTTCCGCCTCATCTTCTTGATTCTTCATCTACTTATGTGCCCATGCCTTTTCCTTAGCTGTGGATAAAGTGGCTATATGCTTCACAATATTAGGGTCAATGTTGCATTGATCAGTAGGGATATCTTTTTCTGTGAGCAAATATCTAATCACACTATCCACTACATCATGTTTCACTTGTATGTTGATGCACTCCTCCATGCAATGATCTTTGTCCTTCTAGCCAAAAAACCATTCTTTCTTGAGGAGTTTCTCTATTGCCATTATTACATAGCTATCCGGCAAATACTTTACGGGCCTCCACATTCTTGCTGTCACCTCTTTTTTCTCAACCATTGACTTTTGTAATAGTAACAAAGGACCTTTATAAGTAACCTCACCCTTCTCATATGCATAACAAACTACCACAACTTGCTCAAACATCTCATCAGGTCGAGAAATTATACTTGTGTAGTTTTCATATCTATCTCTCGCTACCTTGAAGCTTGTGAGAGATTCTTCCCGTTCTTGACTTCCCCTTGGTACAATTGCACTTAAACATGTATAAAAATTGACTAATGTGTATGTATCCGCTTTTGTGGCAATTCTTTTCAAATGTCTTGCTAGAGAACCAAGTGTTGTCCATAAAAACCTCACTTTCATTAGGATTTCCGATGTCAAGGTTATCTTACATTTAGCAAAAATATAATGATTCAATCTTTCAGACTCAATCAAATATTTTGTTGGATGCTTAAAGATACATATTGTGGCCATATAAAAATTTCACACACCACACTCCTAAATTCACTCATTCATACCTACTAACTGACACATCATCAGTCACACCTAACTCAGGCACACCTGCACACATGATGTGTTCACACACTCACAACCATGGACCTTAGGACCCTTGGTATGATCCCATTACATAAATTTGTCCTTCAGAGGGTAGTAGTGGAAAAGGTTAGGGAACATAATCTAAACAATATGGACAGGAATCATATCAACCACATCCAAATTGCAAAAACGAAACCACTCGGAAATGCACGCCCCCACCCTCCCATCATCCCTTCCGTTGCACCCCCTCTCATCCCATCCCTCCTTCCATCGCCTCTTTCGTTGCATCCCCTTTCGTTGCGTTCCCTTTTTGTACCTCCGTCCATCCATCTTTCGTACGTCTCATCCTCTCTTTTGTCCTTTTCCGTACGTCTCTCCCTTCCCCTTTCCATCGCCCTCCCTTCCCCTACTCTTCTCTTCCATCCCCTCTCTTCTCTTTTCCTACCATCCATGCTTTTTTCGTCAACCATGGCCTCCCTCTCCTTCTCAAAAAGATTTTTTTCCCCTCTCTCTTCTCTCTCAATTTCTCTTTCTTAAATATTTAAGAAAAAGAAACGTGAATATAAATTCTTCATACCTGGCTAAGCTGGCTGAAGGTTTTATATAGACGATGTAGACTCTCCTTGATTCTTCCTCTTGCTCCTTCTTGCTCCTTCTTGCTCCAATTGATTGAGATAAGAATGAATGAAGGGAAGAAGACCTTTTTATTCTTCTTTAGGGTAAATTAAGATTTTCCTTTTCTAGCCTTCTCTTTCCTTTTTCCTTTTCTTTCTTTTCACTGGTCTTTTTTGTTTTCCTTTCCTTTCACCCTTCTCTTTATTTCATACTAATCGCAATTGTTTTCAAGTAATTATACTCAATTATTTTTGTAATTACACTCAATTTTTTTCATAATAAACATGCTCTTTTTGAAACTACTAACCTCACAAATAGTTTTCTAATGTCACCCTTCTCTTCCTTTTGATTAATAAATATCCTACTAAGCACAATTGTTTTCATAATAATTAGACTCAATTATTTTCATAATAAACATGAGTTTTTTGAAACTACTAACCTCACAAATAATTTCCTAATGTCAATTGTCACAATCGGCTATCCATTGAATTTTTTTAAACTACTAACTTCACAAACTCCTAGGTGTGTTATCCAAAGAAGTACTTATCGGATGGGGCCCCACTTTGTACCCAAGTCAATGCCACCTAGGTTGAGGCATGTGCAAAGTGTTGTGCCCATCAGATAGGCTTTCCATTATCGATCAAGCATTATACACCATTTTTACCTTAATGTGATGCACATCCGTAAAAAAACATGCTCTTAGGGGTGTTATCTGAACAAGTACTTATTGGATGGGCATGTCGCATTGCATGTAACTCAATACCACCTAGGTTGATGTGCATGTAAAATATTATGCCCATCGGATATGCTTTGTATGGTCGATCAAGAATTAAAATTGTTTTTGCCTTAGTGTCATGCACAACCATAAAAAAACATGGTCCTAGGTGTGTTATTCGAACAAGTACTTATCGTATGGTGTACAACTTTACAAGCAAGTACATACCACCTAGGTTGAGGTGCGTGCAAAGTATTGTGTCCATCGAATATGCTTTTTATGGTTGATCAAGAATTAAACATCGTTTTTGCCTTAGTGTCATGCACAACCATAAAAAAACATGGTCCTAGGTGTGTTATTCCAACAAGTACTTATCGGATGGGGGTGCCACTTTGCACTCATGTAAATACCACCTAGGTTGAGATGCATGCAAAGGATTGTGTCCATCGAATATGATTTGCATGGTTGATTGTGCATTATACACCGTTTTCCCCCTAGTGTTATGCACCACCATAAAAAAACACGGTCCTGGGTGTATTATTTTCTAACAAGTACTTATCGGATGGGGGCACCACTTTGCCTAAAACTCAATACCACTTAGGTTGAAGCGTGTGCAAAGTATTGTATCCTTCGGATGGGGGCTTCCCTTTTCCAAGCCTAAAACCTCGAGCTTTGAGCTTGCATTGCCAAGATATCTTCAAAAAACAGCCACCCAAACTACTCTTTCTTGGAAAAAGGGTGAAATATATGTCCTTTGAAGGAAGTACTCAACCATGTGCAATGTGAGTCTTAAAGTCTTGGAGTCTTACCCAAGTGCAAGAGTCACCCTTTACTATTGTAATTATCATAGGATGTCTCTAGAGCAAGATGAGCCCTAAATTCAAGTAACGTACTCAAATTTGTGTGTGTGTGTGTGTGTGTGTGTGTGTGACACACACACACACACACACACACACACACACAATACTTTTTCATACTACGTACATCTTTGGGTGAAAGGATACTATTTTACACATGCATTATACTTTTGTATAGTACCTATAACTCATGATAAAAGGAACACACATGAGAGAGAGAGAGAGAGAGAGAGAGAGAGAGAGAGAGAGTACTTTAGAATCATACCCTTAGGTCACAAGGGATAACAACATCGCATTAATTTTCCATAGTTTCAGATAGAGTCCTTGGAGACATGCAACCCCTAGCACCCATTTTGCTAGCAAAGGGGTTTATTAACCCTTGAAACCCCTCTTGTTGGGCTTCATCATCATGGCTTGTATTGGTTGGGTGGATGAACCCTTTGTCACCACTTTTTCCAATGAAAGGGATGTTGAACACTTCATTAAGCTTGTAGCGGCAAGGACACTTTATGAGCCTATTGGAATGTACTAATGGTAGGATATGTTTCACCATGAAATCCTTGGTAGTATAGCATCAAGGGAAATAATTATAATGCACATGAGTCTCTTGGAATCCAATGGTTGTAGGAAATGTGTGCTCTTAGATGGATGCTACCATGACACCTTGCACACTAACAAAATGGTGCAATGCACCATGTATATACTATCTATCTTTTTCATTATGTATATACTTAGTGCACCATGCATAGACTCATATTTGGAATGTAACCCTCTCTAGCCCTTTCTTTGTGTTGGGAGGTAATTTTTTCCCTATAAGATTATCTTCACCATTAGGTTAAATAGATTTTTATAAATATATATTTTCACATCTCATTAATCCGTAATTTTCATCGCATCTCCACTTACCCTTTCATTAGTGGTGAAAGGGTACTAAAAGGATGGAAAGACTCAATTTTGATTTCATGGCTAGATAGGAAAAAAAGTCATATTTTTTCTTTATTCAAAAACTTTACTTTTGATTGCATGGTTAGATAGAGCACAAAAATTCCATCTCTTTCTCTTTTTGCAGATCGTCAACTATGATTTGAGAGTTATGACCATTTTTTCACCATCATCACATCTCCATGGACCCTTTATCTGGCGAAAGGGTCTTGGAAGGATGAAAAGTATTATTTTTAACTGCATGGTTAGACAAATCACAAAAATTACATCACTTTTTCTTTTTACAGCTTAGCAATCCGAGCTACGATTTGAGAGTTATGACCCATTTTTTACGTTCATCACATCTCTATGCACAATTTTGTAGAGAAAGGGTCCTAGGAGGTTGCAAAGACTTACTTTTAATTGCATGGTTAAATAGAGCATAAAAATTCCATCTTTTTTTCTTGTTACACTTGTCAATCCGAGCTAGGATTTGAGAGTTATGACCCATTTTTAACATTCATCACATCTCTATGGACCCTTTTGCCAAAGAAAGGGTCCTAGAAGAATGCAAAAACTACTTTTGATTGCATGTTTAGATAGACCACAAAAATTCCATCTTTTTTTCTTTTCATAGCTCGTCAATCCGAGCTATGGTTTGAGAGTTATGACCATTTTTTCACCATGATTACATCTCCATGGACCCTTTCTTTGGCGAAAGGGTCTTAGAAGGATGAAAAATATTATTTTTAACTACATGGTTAGATGGAGCACAAAAATTCTATCTCATCATTCTGAGCTATGGTTTCAAAGTTATGACCATTTTTTCACCACCATCATGTCTCCATGGACCCTTTTGCTAGCGGTCTCAAAGAGAGATTATGTTTGATTGCATTGTTAGATGGATTACAAAAATTACATTACTTTTTCTTTTTATATCTTACCAAATCCGAGCTACAGTTTGAGGCTCGTCACATATCCATGGACCCTTTCACTGGTGAAAGGGTCCTTGAAGGATGCAAAATACTACTTTTGACTACATCTTGGCTAAGAAAAAATATCTCCTTGGATCCTTTCAAAAAGATTTGTTTCCCAAAGAGTGAACAAACCAAAATTTCATAAGTTTTCTAGGCTCTCTAGTAAAAAATAAGTATTCAAATCTCGGATGCATTCAAATTGAAAATAAATAAATGAATTTCGGTCTTTAAAAACCCCAAGAGATTTACCAGTGGAAGGGTCCTATGAGCAATTCCTTTCTAATAATTTGAGGCATAATGCAACAAAAAAAGCACAAAGGACCTTTTGCCGACCAAATGGTCCTATGGTATTTTTTCAAACTGAACTTGATTTAATTTTATGAGGCTCAATACAACAAAGAAAATTTCTAGGAGACCCTTGGGCCAACAAAAGGAACCTATGGGTGTTTTTAAGAGCTTAATTTAAGATCAACTCTCTATGTAATGACTTCACCCCCCCTTTTGAACTTCACCTCATTGTCTCCCCTCCATTAAGGGGAGGTATGATAAATGGAGGTGACCTTTCAAAAACCATGGAAAGTTATCATGATGATGGCTAACAAAAGTGCTCATAACTCTCTAACCGTAACTTGGATTGATGAGATGTAAAAATATAATGTGATGTACATTTTGTGTTGTCTTTGACTGTATACTCAAAAATAAAATTTGGCATCTTTGTAGGACCCTTTCGCTAGCAAAAGATTTCATGGAGACGTGATGATGGTCATAACTCTCAAACTATAGCTCAGATTGATGAACTATAAAAAGGACAAAAGATGTATTTATAAAACTCTATCTAGCCAAATGATCAATATAATTTTATGTAAAAAATTGGTCCTCCCAACATTATGAGAGAGAGAGAGAGAGAGAGAGAGAGAGAGAGAGAGAGAGAGAGGATTACCATGCCAAACATGAGTATATACATGATGCAGTGCACCAAAAGAGACTCTTCCTCTAGAGGAATAGGAAGAGGAATAGGAATACTACATTTTCTAATAAGAGTGGAGGCAAGAGGACTTGAACTAGCCAAGATGTTGGAATCGAGAGATTTAGTGGGACACGTGAAGAGCTTCTCCATGATATTGAGGGGGAAGACCAACATCATGATGAGAAGGAGGAGAGCAAGCCTGAAGTATGTAGATGATAGTGAGACACGTGGGGATCACATTAGTTTGGAGGCAAATGATGCCAACTTTGAATTGGCAAGTGGGGGAGATATCATTAGCAAGTGAAGGGTTTTTATTTCACATTAATATCCTTGAATAACCTTATGCACACCAATCATTTGTTCAAGGGTTAGATGGTATGTAGTCGTCCTTAAGGTGTGTGGGGACTCCATACCCTAGGGTACATCTTTAATGTTATGGTTTTATGCTATTTTTAATTGACCAATGTAGTGGTTAGATTTTCATGTTGTCGGAAACATTTTGACTATGATATGTTTGCTTGTTTTTAAAGCATGGATATGATCATGACTACAATATGTAGCTTTACATCTTTGGTATACGCTTGAAGGAATGTACTTGTGGTATGACAAGAATAATACCATATTTGTAGTGTTTTATGGTTTGTGGTTTGGGTGCACATTATATGTTGGTATTGTATTTTTGGTGCTACGTGGTTGGTAAGTATGTGTGTGGACTTTGGAGACAAACCTAGAGGATATGGAGTGGAAGCATTAAAAGGGTGCACAACACCATTTCTCTAGGAAAGGGTATATCATGAAAGGTCATTGGAATCAAGCTTGGAACTATAAGCTCGTGGATTTGAACTCGAGAAAAAATCATACTCCCTTCAGATATGATTTGCATGGTCGATCACGCATTATACACCATTTTCCCCTAGTGTTGTGCACCACCGTCAAAAACATGCTCCTAACTGTGCTATGCGAACAACTACTTATGGGATGGGCAAGGCACAGGCATGTGCAAAGTATTGTGCCCATTGGATAGACTTTGCATTTTTTATCAAGCATTAAACACTGTTTTTGCCTCAGTGTAATGCACATCCGTAAAAAACACGCTCCTAGGTGTGTTATCCGAACAAGTACTTATCGGATGGGCATGCCACATTTCATGCAACTCAATACCACCTAGCTTGAGGTGCATGTAGAGTATTATGCCCATCGGATATGCTTTGCATGGTCGATCACGCATTATACACCGTTTTCCAACTAGTGTTATGCACCACCATCAAAAAACGCGCTCCTAGGTGTGTTATCCTAACAAGTACTTATGGGATGGGCATGCCACTTTGCATGCAAGTCAATACCACCTGGGTTGAAGCCTGTCCAAAGTATTGTGCCCATCGAATATGATTTGCATGGTCAACCAAGCCCACTGTTTGCTTATCCCCTATAACATTGTTCAAAGCCACACAAACCAGCAAAGTAATGCTACACAGCAAATACACTATTCAACAAGTATTATACAAAATATGAGAAGGACAAAGCGGTTAAAGCTTGCAAACCAGGAGACTTTTACTACACCGCAAATAGACTTCGTTGATTTGAAGTATTCCAGTCGTACAATGTGACATTGGCTTCCAAAATGTGGCTGCAGTTTATTAAAATGGGAAGACTAAAGGTTGTTGCACCTCAAGCTTCGTAGGATACGAATTAAAATGAAAACATAAAGTGGAAGTCTATTGCGTTCCAGTTCAAAATCATGTAAATATAGGAATTAAAAGCTGTACAAACCATTTGAGACAAGTGAATCCTGTTGAGGCAAATTGAATTTATTTATTCCAAGCAGGGAAGCTCAAAGAACTCACTGCGCACACAGCTCATGTTTATATAGTAGAAGCCAAAGGCTTTAGCTCAACAAAAAAAGAAATTCAACACCCTTGTGGCTGCAAAACCACTTTTTGGAGCACAAATTATTCCGTAAGGAGCTCAAGCAACTCGCTCCATCATGGTACACGGCAAGATCATGCATTCAGCTCGAATTGTATGATTGAGCCAACACTATTTATACTAAAGGTGCCACTGGGCTTGATGTCGAGCAGAAGAGAGCGAGTTTGGAGAGCGTTGTTAGCGTGAAGCTCGAGAAATGAAGTACCTATGTGTAGAAGCGTATCGACATGGTTCCCACGAATCTCAACTATGATGGCAGACGCATCAAGTAGCAAGATGCGCCCTGTGAGGCAAGGGATCTTAAGTATATGCTGCAGAGAATCATAGGTGAAGCAAAAAGGATGGCTTGGTTCACGACTAACTTGGACCCCACCACACGAACCACATTGGTAATCAATTATCTATGCATTCAGGTGAGTGAAATGGATAAAGCAGCATTTCAGTGCAACTTGATAGTGTATGCAACATAGAAATTTTAAGTGATAAAACTCAACCTTTTGCCCATAACCCAAAACCCAATCCCCTTGCTTGAGATCTACTGCCTCCTGTGCTTATCTATAGACTTCTTATATGCTTTTTTTGAGACCTTTCTATGGCTGTCCGAACCTGGCTGAAAGTTGTCTAAAGGTCTCTAACATATTGATCAACTACAAAAGTCTCGTCTTTGGTCCTCAAGACAGGTGGCAGAATCACGTTTCCATAAAAGACCTCAAAGGGGGCTTTCCCTGTGGAGCTGTGAACAATATTATTTATATGCAAACTCCACCAGTGGATGGTACTTTTCCCAAGACGCGCACCAAAGTCACTACTTTTTCCTCTCCAATGAACAACTTTCATATAGCACACATAACTGGGCAAAGTTTACATGTCCTTACCTTCTGCATATGCCTGTTGAAGGCATGGCCTCCACCCATGTGAACACTAATCATGGGATAGGTTAAATACTACTCTGGTAAGAGCGAGTCATTAAAACAAGGTAGTGGGGATCATTTTGTAACTATAGGGACAGTTGTAACTTTCCCTAACAGCACTCCTTAGTGACCTGATCCACCACATAATGTTTTTGACTAGGACTGTTACATTTTGAAACTTACTGTTCCCTTACAACAATCGGCAAACTGATATTGGATGGCTATAAAAATGTGTATCAGCTCCTGTTGAGAGTTTGAGTTGTTGAGTTGATGTATTCTCTATCAAAACATAATAAACAAGAAGCATACTACCTTTTGCAATATCTCCCCTCTGTCCTTTTTACATCTCGTGATAGTCTTTTATAGTCCATCTATTGTCCGACTATACTCCGACTACTGGCACCTTGTTGTCAAGAGTGAGATGTATGTGTTTTTCACTTGTCTGAAGACACTCTGAACACTATTGGTGATCCTGCCAACGTTCCTATCCCGAATTGCTAGTTTTTGCTAAACGCACAACAACAACCATTGTCAATTACGACGTGAAAGCAACAAACAGAGAAACATCCAAATAGCAACTCTGAAAAACATCAAGCTCACAATTATGTCGTAGGATCGCACATGCATGTACAAAATCAACGAATACACCCACGATTACAAATGGCATTAGAAATCGCATACGGTAGCAAATGTCGGAACACACAAAAAATCTATACTAGTGAATACACTAGTAGAGGAAGGTCTCTATGTGCTACTTCAACATACGTGCATATTCGTATTAAAAGCACTACTCTGCCAAGGGGAACTTGGAGAAGATTGTATGAAAGTTGTCATTCAGCGACAAGTCTAGGAGCAAGTGTTTGAATCTAGCAAAGCTCAAGGCTTCGGAACGTAACTCACAAAGCAAGACCCCGACAACCACATCAACAAACAAAAGAAAGCTGACAGTCAGCGGACTCCTATTGGAAAAGCGACGTATGCCACCAACAACAACAATGCACCAAGCACAATACATCAAAATCAGCAAAGAATATCACAACATCAACATTACACTTTTAGTGTCAGGAGAGCACGCAAAGCTTAGTTGACAACAGCTCATTTTTGCCACTCGATAAGCTGTTGTAATCCTCCATCTCCTTTTCCTTTAATGGAACAACTAGCTCATGTCGAATAGCTTCTGAGAGGAAACGTTGCCTCGCCATATCAGAATAGCATATTTTACACGAAATAGAGCTTGGGTAGAGGTTGCTTCCCAAACAGATGATCCAGAGGATATCTTTCATGACCCTGATTATATTCCTAGTGGGACAAGTTCCTCTGATAATTTCATACATAGCCAGGAAGTGCACGGAGCAAAAATTGAGCTAGAAAGATTGTTCTCCACTTCAACACATGAATTATTCCAAAGGACACTTGCCATTAATATTTTAGCCAGTGTCTTTGTGACTGCAAGGAAGCAATTGAATTTTAATCCTCTCCCACCACCCCCAAAGAAGAAGAAAAAGAAGCCTATCAAAGTTCAAGTTCAAGCTCACCCTTAGCACAAAATGCAAAACCCATTGGTCAAAGCTGCTTCGGTGAAACTCCCAATTTGAGAATTTGTCTCCAATCTGCAAGCTCGACTTGCTGGAAACTCATGGGAAGGACACACCGGTAGTGGCACCACACACAGAGGTGTCAAGGATGCAAGCGGGTAATGCCCTGCTCATACTCCAACAATATGTTGCCCAACAGAGAACAAGCTACACTGCAACAGCAAGCCGAACAGCTCTAGAAAAAAAAGGAGGTAGCACAGGAATTGATGATCAAGCATTCTGACTTGCAGCAACAGCTTGCCAGTGCACAGGCCAGAATTACAGAACTTCAGGACGAATATGCAAGGTCCATAGAGCAACACAGTAGGCATATTGCAAAGCTGACAGCACAGGTTAAGGTACAACAGGATTGTATGCCGACTGTGACAGCATGGCTCCAAGAGATGAAAGATGAATTCTTTGTTCAACTCGATCGTATGGAGCAAATCAAAATGATCTTCAAATAATAAATCTATTGTTACAGCAACAGCTTCAAGCGCTACAACATGCTGAACAACAACTCAAGGAAATGGCCGATGAGGTAGATGGCGTCTTCCTTAGCAAATATGAATTTTTTGAGTTGAAAAATTAGCTGGTCTGGACATCTCAAGAGATGTGGAATACCTTGAAGGGCAGACTGTTCACTATAGCCAAATGACCATACAATGCTTTCGCATCGACTGCCTATGCCTATGAGCTGGAGAATTTAAAGGCAAAATCAAAGGATGGCCATAAAAAACAAATGCCATTAGAAGATCATCTCACAATCTTTGACACAGAGAAAGCAGGAACATTTGCAACTTTCGGTGACCCTACTAGATTCCTAAGCTTACATCATATCAGCAAGAGGAGGATGCCAGCATCAAAGTCAGGAGCTACCCCCAGCAACTCCAGGTGTGCTAGTCCCAATAGAACCAATGAACATCCCGAAGGAACAGAAGCAACACCAGAGACTCAGGAACAACAAGAAGAAATAGAGACTGTGGATCCAGTTAGCAATCAAGGAACACTAATTGATCTCAACTCTTCCCATACCTTCAAGGTGCACTTGAAGGAGTATTTTCAGTGAAGAAGGTTTCGTGTCCCTGAATTTTTGAGAAAAAGCCTCTCCACCCACATGAACACTAACCATGGGATAGGTTAAATACACCTCTGGTAAAAGGGAGTCATTAGAACAAGGTAGTGGGGTCATTTTGTAACTATAGGGACAGTTGTAACTGTCCCTAAAAGCACTCCTTAGTGGCATGATCCACCACAATGTTTTTGACTAGGACTGTTACATTTTGAAACTTACTGTTGCCTTACAACAGTCGGTTTGTCCTTTTTACATCTCGTGATAGTCTTTGATAGTCCATCTATTGTCCGACTATACTCTGACTGCTGGCACCTTGTTGTCAGGAGTGGAGATGTGCTTGTGTTTTTCACCTGTCTGAAGACACTCTAAACAATGCTTGTCTGGCTGTAGCAAGAAAGGCTTTCCGTAATGACTTCACAGCGCTAGCTTTCTTTATCCAGTTGGTCTTCGACATGCCCCCAATCTTCAAAGCTTGTGTGTACTGTGTCATGACCGCTCGTGCCTTCAAAGAAGCTGTATCCTCTGCTTCACAAACATTGGTATGAAAGCTGAGTACTCTCATGAGTCAAAAACTGATATAAATTAGCTACAAAAGTGTTTCAAGAACGCTTCAAAGCATAGATAAAATGCAGAATAGACATAGCTTCTCTAGCTTTGAGAATAATGTAAGAACATGGAAGACTCAACAAAAATAGACCACGCAACAATGTTGACTTAAATTCCAACAAAAACCTCACTAAGGGACCTACGAAACTCCGTTCCACTCTACTAAAACTAAAATTGCAAAGGCACACATAGTGCAACCACAGACCCTATGGACAAGTTTTCAAAAGAAAATATCATACAACATACCCTCCATATTGTTCATGGGAAAGTTTGATTGCTTCCCAACTTTCTTCGCAATACTTAGGGGAGACAAACCTATCCAGAAATAGTAATCTATGTTCAAAATGAAGCACCATTGAAGCAAGAAGGAACTATATGTACCTTTTGGAGACAATGCAGTAGAATTACCCTTGAAGACACTGCTACCCTCATCGCAATAAATATCTATGTCATCGATAGGCGCTTTTCCCTTCAAGGTATCCTTCTCCACTGGTTTCTCACAATATGCTGGGGTCCCCTTAACAAAAGATTGTATGACACCATCTAGGACAACTTTGACATCCATGAATAATTTTCATTCTATATAAGTTGAAGTTTGGAGAATGGCATTGGTGCCATTCTCCACAACATCATATGGATATTTCAAGAATAGCTCCAATTCCATTCATACATGGAGAAGGGAGAATGGCACTGGTGCCATTCTTATCAATCCTTGTGATTAATTGCATTGGCGCTAGTCTCAATATAATCATATGGTGTTGTGGAAAATGGCAACAGTACCAATCTGTAACCATCATATGTGACAAAATTGACATCTAGGGAATGGGATAGGACCATATGAAATTGATTATCAGCATATGAAATTGTCATGAGGGTGTCTTCTTTACCTACTCATGAGGCCTTCCTTGAATTTTTGAATGGGATATCCTTCATCGGATCAATTGAAGTGTTGGAAAACAACATTATATGAGGCCTTCCATATGAAATTGTCATGAGGGTGTCTTCTTTACCTACTCATGAGGCCTTCCTCGAATTATTGGTTGGGATATCCTTCATCAGATTAGTTGAAGTGTTGGAAAACAACATTATATGAATATTTGGAGAATGGCACCAATGCCATTCATCACCTAGAGAATGGATAATGGCACTTGTGCCATTCTAGTCAATCCATGTGATTAATAGCACTGGTGCCATTCTCAAAGTAATCATATGGTGTTCAAGACGATGGCACTAGTGCCGATCTCCAACCATGATCCATGACAACCTTGACATCTAGAGAGTCGCACCATAACCAAATGCAGCATCAGTTCCTCGTCTACACAATTGCATTGTAATCAATACTAAAAGCACCATGGATACATAGCATATTAATTATAGCGCACTGTTACTACAGAGTAGGGAGGCTTTCAAGAAACACTGTTGGAGAAAATGTTTTTCAAATAGTGTTTCAAAATAGAGAGAAGATGCATAAAAGGTACAACTGAATTGAAAGAATAACTATTGGCCAAGCAATTGCATTCAAACGACAGTTTGCTGCAATTTCCTCTCACCTTTCCTAGAAGGAGTGCACGTAGAGAATAGAAGACACCCTGCCTCGGGGATTATAAGAGTGAGGCACATAAATCAGCACAACAACACATAGCCCACAAAAAAAAAAAAGGAAAATAGATTCAAGAACAATGTGAACTAAAGAGGCTCAAATATTGAAGGCAATGCACCTTCCAAATACCATCACCTATTAAGAACCCATGCAAGGAACACACATAGAATGTGAGCGAGCTCATAAGAATAAAATTGGTGATTTAGCAAAGGAAATGTCCTCTAGAAACCAGTCAATCACTTGCTACAGTTGTAATTAAACACAAGAACACATGATATAATAACAAAAAAGTTTTGCAAACAACATCAAGGAAGCAACACGATATTAAACATACACACAATGACTCACATGAGCTTTAAGTAGGGGTGCCATGTGATGTATATTTCTTTGCTGTAACATCAACAAAAACAATTAATTTCTCTATAAACTAGCCTTAATCTCGTTCACCTTCGTAACTTCTATAATCAATTTTTTTTCAAAGAAAGTACTATCACCGAATGCTCTATTAATCTACGAATACAAGATAAAAGGCATCCAAAATTTTCTACAGGTGTTAATCACAGTAAATAGGTCTTCCAAAACTAACCAACAAGTAGATTTTTCCAAAATGTGGAAGACCATAACAATCAATAGTATAATTAATGTAGCAACAATAAGGACTACTGTTCAATGGTTATTGGACATAATTAGATGCTTAGGCATGCGGCCAATGAATAAGAGCAGCTGGGAAAGCAAGGTTGGGAGGATTCTTGCAAGAAATCTTAGCATTAAGAACCCTTTCGTAAATAGCGAAGCATATCACAGGAGAGATATCTGTTCTAGCCCCCCAAATCAGCTGCCTGTTGTTGCTGCTCATGACTGCTTCTAGGCACGAGTAGAGGAGATCATGAAGTATTGGTCTGCACATTCCCAGTGGATAGCTTAGTCATAAGTCCTATTTCAAAGCTTAATCAAAAGTCCCTATTTTTGCTGGCGATGGATGATAAAACTAATATGCATGTACATAGCATACTATAACCTAAATCAATGTAGTATGATACCCCACAAAATAACAAAACAATTAAAACTAATGACTAAAAGGCACTCTCATGAGGCATGAGTATGGTGGGAGTGTAAAGAAGGACCATTAATTTGACAACAAAAAACACACCCTGCTCATTCATAAGAACATGTTACATTGTTAATCGCCAAGTTCATTATATTTTATCTGATTTGTGTCATCATGTTATTCCTCTAGCTATAGACCAACACCTGCTTACATAATATCTGACATATCAACATCTTACATAGGCACTGAATTATTGACACCATCTACACATTCTGATTTTATTCCTAGTATTACGTATTTGGGTCAAACATGGCCAAACATTTTCTGCAGGTGTTAATCACATTACAGAGGTCTTCCAAAACTAACCAACAAAGTATATTTTCCCAAAGTGTGGAACACCATAACAATCAGTAGTATAATTAATGCAGCAACAATAAGGGCTAATGTTCAATAGTTAATGGACAAAATTAGATGCTTAAGCATGCGGCCAACCAACATAGATTTTTTAAAAGCAGCAAGTAAGAGAAATACTTAAGCATTTGGACAGCAATAATTACGTCTGTCATACATCTTCTTGGACAGTTTCAGTAAAAGCAGTACCACAACCTTCTTCCTATAAATGAACAGTACCAGGACTATGTTCCTAAATATAGTGCAAGGCATGTTTTAGATCCTAAGGACAATAGATATGTCCACCACTGATCTTGCATAAGGAGAGTGGAAAGAGTTAGACCATGTTTTCTATGGTCTTCAACTACTCCAGGCCTCAAAAAAGATTTTTGCAATGATACTTTATGCTATTTCGTGTCATCAAACAATCTCACGCAAATGCAACAACAAGTGAGGAATAAGAAATCACCGTTGGACTCCGAATTAGTATCACAAGTTTTCTCCTCTACATAGTTGCCAAACTTCCTCTCCAAGTCTAGCATAAGTAAACCATAAGTACCACAAATGAGAAACACAAAAAGGAATCGCAAGAATTGAAGTGAAGGAAGGTAAGGGAATAAAAAGTTAGCAACCTCTCCCAAACGTGGTGCTATCAGTGTCCATCGGTTGCATGCACACATCAAGCTTCTTTTGGCCTTCCATCAAAGCGTGAACCCAAACACAAAGCGCCTGAACTAATGATCGATAAAATTGCTAGAAAACACACTGCGATTGAAGTCCTTCAGCACAAATGTTTATATAGAAGGTCCCTAACAAACCTCATCGATGATGAAAGAAAAGATGTTGTAGCCATTGACACAAGAGTCATACCTCTAAAATAGGCATGCAAGGAACCTCCTAAAGCTTGCGATGGAGCTGAAAAGGCAACCAAGCTGAAAACGATCCCACACAGAAGAGTGAGTCCTGAGGAAGCTTCTCTAAAAAAAGAACGTCAAACCAAGCAGGCAAGCCGAATGGAAAGCAAACACCCCCACAAAGAGCGTTGAGGCAAAAGCTTTCCCTAAACCATCGAAGCTGCATATCTCTTCAAATCACGTCGATGGGCATGTGCAGACACGTGATAGGCAATAGGCAAATAGGACTATGTTGACAATCATCTCTTTATGAGCATGGGCTCACAATGCATGTAAAGACGATCAAGGAATGGCAGCCCAAGTTTCCCACACAATTCTAGATCAACTTGCTGTGAGGATCCACGGGGCTCTCCCATGCTTCTATTGAGTTTGACATATCCTCGCTGGTATTTACTCAATGTGCGTGAATTGGTAAAGAAATAGAGCGCATTGTATCTGCGCTTCTTTTTGGGTTTCCTTTTCTAGAAGATCTCACGCATAGCAGCACAAATCCAATTACGACAATCACAGCAACGATTGCACAAATGATTCTAGTGATTTTAATAGGCGGCGGGGCGACTTCACATAGGCCACAAATCCCCCGAGCCATGCACTCATCAAACTTGCCACAACACACCTGTGCACAGAAGCAAAAAACCAGGGATGGAATGGAATCAAAAACTCTACTAGCCAATATGAAATGACTACTTTGTTCGAAATAATGAAATGTAAGCATTTCTCTCTTTCAACCACCGCAGACGACTACTAAGGGTGTTTTACACGCTAAAGGCGACCAAGTCGGCCCAACTGTCATTGAATGCATCTCCAAGGTGGGCGGGGCAATCATGCGGGGCCATGAACCTTGGGCGTGTTTGGGCCAAGTGTGTGGAAGGCCTGAGCAAGTGGGGCAGGCCAAAAAATGTGGATAAAAAATGGAAGGGGGACGAAGAAACCAAAAATCTTAGGAAGAGGACAAGAGGGAGAGTTGAAAGGTACCTTCCTTTTCACAAGAAAGGGCCTTTTATACTGTTGTTGTTTCTTCTTATTTTTCTTCTTCTTCTTCCTGTTGTTGTTTGCCCTCCCCTGCCTCTGCAGACCTCGCCCTCTGCATCCATGGCGTCCTGTAGCATCTCCCTGGTGAGTTCTCGACACTTCCATTGCTCCACATGTTTTACCCTTAGCTTCATTCTGCTCTCCCCAGCGCAGGAGTTTTACGCATCTCCTTTCGTAGTTTTTTGTCGGAACTTCCCGTTTTGTCACCGACTCAGTTGGCCTCTTGCAGGATCCCAGCCTCATTTTGTCTCTCGGCCGTTTGTTTGTGCGCTTTCCTCGATAACTTCCTGTTGGTCTTCGTCCCTTACATGTTGCATTTTTGACCTTTCTATCGTACTTGCGAAAGGGGCCTACGCAGTCAACGCTCGCTGTTTTGTTTTTCTCCTTCTTTTCGGTCGTCTCTTTTCCGCTATCAAGTCGGAGAAAATCCCCAGCTGCAAATAGGGAACCAAAAACCGGGGACTGCTCGTCGAAGGAAAGGGTTTCTGCTCACAGTTCAGTCTATATCGACTGAAGGGTGACAGTATGCGCACAATGCCTTGATTTTTTATCCCCAGCGTTGTCCCTTCGTACTCGTCTATTATGTTTTTCCGCAGTCGCCATTCGTTATACAATAAATTTTATCAATGTTGAAATGTATGTATTTTTTGCTGAGCTGAGTGCTCTACTGTTACCGTAACAAAGATGCGCGCATCATGATAAAGTCTCTGTCATTTCAAGAGTCCTAAGTATGAGTGCTATATGACGTAATTGCATGCTTTTGTGTGTGTGTGTGTGAGAGAGAGAGGGAGAGAGAGAGAGAGAGAGAGAGAGAGAGAGCACGCTTATCTATGATCTGTATGCAAAGTTGGACGCTGTCAAAGTTGTTGGATTTTTGTAATAGGTACTGCGCTCTATGCATGGTGGAATTAATGGTTGGCAAAGTTGTGAGTACGCTGCACTTTGGCATCATAGCACGCACATTGCACTTTTCCTCTCTGTCTTCCCCCCTTGTTTTCTTCTCTATCTCTTTCTTCACCCTGGTTCAATCGAGTCTATCATGCTTTTCGTCCTTTGCTTCTGTGATGTCATAGTATGTAGTGCTATTCCTGCTTGAGTTTATGGTTTTCAACTGTGTCAGTGGCTGTCATGAGATTGAAACTGCACTGTGTTGTGTTTTTAGGGTTGACTTTGGGCATGCTCCTCGATTCATCTGGATATATACTTGCTTCTTTTTCCCCTTGCTCTGTGGCACGATATTATTTTCAGCTCTTATAATCTAGTCTTGTGGCTTTCTTTTAAGGTTTTCTATGCACTGCAAATTTTTGTTGCCTTAGTGCTTTTACCACCGTCGATTCAAATTACTGATTGAAATTGATAGTAGAGGTGAGGAAGAACTGACTTGTGTTTTTAACACTTTGAATGTCGTTTCTCTTAGTCTCATGCATCATGACATGAAGCGCTTTTGATTTTTGTCGAACTGCCTGCCAGCACTTCGGATACCTTCAAATTCACTTCTCTGATTCTCTCATTTGCTATAGCGATTGAGAGTTTTGTATGGGATACCTCCCTCAATTTCTGGCATCAATGTGTCTGTAGGTAAAATGTGAATACATTTTGGAGAGTCTGGGGACATGTACACTGTGTGAAATGAAAGAGGCGTGGTGTGAGGAACACTTTACTTTCAGAGGTGCAGGATATAGGCCCATTTTGTTGCTCATTTATGTATCACACACTTCATTTCAGATTTCACGGCTTTTGAAGAGTGGAGGGACTCTACCCTATGGCCTTTCAGCACTGTTATGGAGCCTGAGATTTTACTCAAATCTCACTTTTATCAGTTATGTGCCTCGTAGTCAATTCAGCATCTAGACAAGGATGAAGGTCAGTCCTTTTGGGTTGAGATAGCTTAACAGATGGCACTTGGGCATAGTATGTTTGCATCAAAAATTGATGGAAGTAGTAGCATATACCCTTATCGATTGGATCAAAGATCCTCTGGTGATTTCACAGATGTAACTGTACTTCTTTCTCTCTCTTCTTGGGTTGATCTTTGTGTCCGAATTTTTTAATTTACTTGTTTCATCCTCTTTTCTCTTCATGCTTGGTTTTTAATGACAAAGGAGCTCAAATAAACAAGGGTTGTTGATCTTTAGAGATGTTGGAATTTTCAAGAGCCCAATAAAAGGGGGGTTACGATCATGGGCATTGATTTGCTGGAGACCCTCACCGTTTATGTCTTAGGCTGAATGATTCTTTCCTGACTTCTCATCTATGTTCAATGACTTGTACTTTCTCAATCTCAGTTACTTTCTTGTAGTTTGAGTAAGCAGTATCTTTTGCAAAATTACCAGTGTATGCTAGTGCTATTTATGCCAACGAGCTGATGTATTATAGGGGTGTACTCTTAATAGGGCAACGTGGCTTCAAAGGTTTCTGGGCATTCAGTGATTTCAAAATGTTGCTCATCAAGGAGTCCAGTGCTTGTCAGATCGTTTTCAAATTCTCTGGTCCTCAACAATCGAAAAGCATTGCGTTTTTCATCCAGCTCCTTCTCAACCGGTAGTTACCACTTGACAGTACCTGCTGTTGGTTGTATTGCAAAGAAATGGCAATGGGTTTCGACACGATCTATGTCACAAGTAAGTGAATGTCAAGAGGTTATGCATGGATGATGTTGATCTGTGATTCTGTAATATATAATGATTATGTCTGGTGTCTTGTCTAGTCATCTGGTTTCAGGTCAGTTAGCTTGCCAAAGAAGCACGTTCCTCTTCTACTATAATATGCGTAGTGCATATGGAATGGCTTAATCTATGTGTTTTATTGTAGGAAAACTTGTTGGTTTTTGATTGCTATGTCTGGAGTTTATTTTTCTATGTTGTTGCATATCATGGATGTTTGCAGGGTTGGAGAGTTCTGTATCAGGTGCTGGTCTATTCATTTTTCTGCATCCATTCGTGATATATACTGTGTGCTTGCAATGTCAAATATCTGGAAGCATTTTCCTGAAAGAATGAGATGGTTTGCTGCTTGTTGCACGGTGTTTACTTTTGACTATTGGGAGCTTTATAACATATTAAGTAGCTTCATTTGATCTTATGAACCTAAGTTCTTTTACTGCTTGGTGGTATCTGCCATTGAGAATCCCATGATTTTCATTTGAAGAGCGGCAGTCCATTTATTTAAGACTGCGAATCAGGATTGTACACCTGCCCAAATGCAAGAAGAGGAATGAAGTTTCGTTTATGGATCTGGAAGAAACTATACACATTAGTACAAATTGATTTGTGTGAAGGACAGACTAGTCCCTGCTGAGTCTGCCCTTCACGCCTAAGAATAAATAGAAATGTGGTTTGAAGACGTATAAATGGATGATCATGTGTTTGTGGGTGTGGGTGGATGCGTGCTTATGTATGAGAGTGAATGTTTAGCTTCTGGTCTACTCTATTAGGTCCTGCATTCTTTGGTTGGTTTAAAAGCATAGGTTTGTGCACGTTTCTGGGGTCAATTAGATATGTGAGTTAGTATGTTGGTTGCAGGCATTTGTGAGAGAATTTGCTCATACAAGTGATCTTTGGGCTGAACAGAAGCTGCCACATGGGCAGCAATAGCACATCCTAGTTGTATGCGTTTCAGGGTAGCCAATAAGGCCACCCTTGTCATGGCTTAGGGCCGACTGTAAGCCCATCTTTAGGGATGGTTGTGGCTCACATTTGCCCTGCCTTAGGCCCATATGGAGTTACCCAGCAGAAAAGTGCCTGGAGCTTTAGGTCTGGAGAGCTGCTTACAATCGCCTCCTACAGACTGCAGTCTGCAGTCTGAGGCAGGGAGCAGACCTGGAGCCCAGTCGGCCCTGGTCTGTGGAGCTTTACAGACGGCCTGGTTGGCCAGTCCAGGGGCAGATCAGCCTCTATAAAAGGGGTCCCTTGGGGGGCAGAAGGTAGTTCAGTCTACAGCTCAATAGGGCATCGACAAGTGAGTGCATAGGAGGGAGCAGAAGATAGGAACTCAGCCATGAGCAGCTACTGACAGAGTGCATGTGGCAGTTCAGGAGGATTTACAGCAGGTGCTACAGCAGCACACAGTGCTATTTTGGTTGCCCACCTCAGCCTGTGCATGGGCTACAGTGTGCTGTACCTCCTTCTCTTGGAAGAATGCTTTTGGAATCCTCACCCTTTCTTCGTGGAGCCCTTGGCACGGCTGCTCTAGTTGAGTGATTGGACATCAGCCTGAATGTTAGAATGCTTGTGGACCCCCTTTGTGCAGAGCCTAATCTTGGCAAACTCAGGCTTTGCCATGCATCTTGACTAGGATGGCGAAAACACATTGCTCCCAAGTGCCTAGCTCTACCAACTAGCATGAGTGAGAGTGAAGCACCTCTTTGCTTGTCCTTCTCAAACTTCACATGTTGAAATCTCCAACAATCTAGGAGTCCTTGAGGGAGACAGTTTATGAGGTGTCGCCAAAAGGGGGCTGTTTGTTGGTGACATGTTGCTTAAATATTCAGGATCTCAATGATAGAAATTCACTAACCGGATGCCCATCCACATTGCACGGCCCCCTATTGGGTCTTCCCGGTTAGATTTGCAATGCCACGCTTGTCCAATAGAAATACAAACTTATGTCTCTTGACATTCCTTTGCTGAGAGCATATGCTTCTGTTGCATCGAAGATTCAAACTTTCCATCAAACGCTCAATAAAGGACTCGTTGCAACTGTTGTCTCATAATGAGTAGCTACAGCCGTTGACCCAAAGGGTCAAGAAATCCTTATTTGTCCTTGTCAAACTTTATATTTTTGAAGTCTCGCCCAACAACACACCAAGGAACCTTAGAGATAAGGAGACAAGGTTGCAAGGGTGGTGGAATCTTGTGTTTTATGCATACACAAAACACATAGAGATACAAGGGGCAGCTACATGCATAGGAGATCAGCTTGGTCTTTTGCCTTATGTCTCAGAATGTGGCAGGTCCCTTGACCAAAGTTTTATCCCATAAAAAGCTAGAGGTTTTTTGCAAACCATTGAACTTATATTATATCTGTTTTGTGATTGACATTCTTCCTTGTACATTTGGATATTATCAATACAAGGGTGTTGGAAATATTTTATTATTTATTTAGGAGTGTTAGGACACTCTTCCTTTGAAGGTTTTTTTCCAATTACAGTTAGTGGTATAGTTAGTTTTGACTCACCCTAGGGTTTTAGGGTTTTGTCATGTTGATAGCCCTCTTGTACTTTATCCTTGCAATTTCATTTCATCTGAGCTCCACATTTTTTAGTTCTCCACCTCCATAAACTCTCACAGTATTTAGACATGGAAACACCTATGCACATGCATAGGTAGATGTGCGCACATTTACAACATCCATCTATGCATCCCTATATACATAGTTGTACACATATTTTGTCCTTTTTTGGTGAAAAGTAGTATTTCATTTAGAAGAATGTACATTGATAGCTGCTCCACAGTGGAGCAAGTACTAGTCAAAACTAAAAACAGTGATAAAAACACTTTCAAGGCGGGCTAGAGGAAGATCTCCAAGAGAGTGTGCATCATGGAGAGACTAATGTAGGGAGGAATGAAAGAAATCATAAAATCCACCGAAGAGTGCCCATACAAGGGCATGGTATAAAGACCTCAAAGCTCGATAGTGATGTTAGAATTATTATCATATTCTAGCAGTGACCAGTGTAATGTAATAAGTAGGTTAGGGGCACTTTTTCCTCATTTGAAGTTTTTCCCCCTAACCACAGTTAGTTCACTAACGACGGTTCTCCTCCCTTCGGGATGAGGCAAATCAGTCCCGAAGAAAGGCTCTCTGGCATCTGACCGCTACTGAAAATCCCCTGCAGAGCTGCAAGGAGGGGTTGATGGATCTGGTCCCAGAAGGAGGTGAAGAATGCTCGGGATAGCCCATCCTCACCTGGGCATTTCTGTCCGTCGATAGCCATCAAGGCCTCCAACATCTCATCCAAGGTGAACGGCGCCAACAACGTCGCTTGCATGCTAGGCTGGACCAGGGATGGAATGTGCCTTCACACCTCCTCACGGGCACGACTAGCACGAGGGGCAAGCGGCTCCTGCTGGAAGAGGGTCCTGTAGAAGTCAGTGGCCAACCCCAGGACCTGTAGGCTCATGGAGAGGGATGGGGGGCTGCGAACAATTGTCTGCTCGCGGTCGAAGTCGATGAAGAATCAGACATGTCGGAATGGAGGCGCTGCCGGCTGCCGCTTATGAGAAGGTTTGGAGGGGGAGACGGGGTCGTCCTGCCCGTTCTTCAACACCTTCAGCAAAGGCGAGAGGCCTTTGGTGCCATGAACAAATGCTTTCTCGAGCCAGCTCGAGATCTCTGAAGTGGTCATCCCATAGAAGGTTCGGAGTTTCTGATGGGACCAAGCTCTGACATCCTGGGGGAGAGGCCATGACAGGGGAGGTCTGAGGATCACAATCAGTCGGAAGCGTTTGGCGGCGCAACGCCACCGCAGGCGCACATCGCCCTCGGACCACTGAGTCTCGAGAAGCTGCCCACCGGACGGGCCTATCCAGGAGCAAACCTGGGCGTGTGTTTGCTCCCTGAGAGCCTCCCAAACCGAGTCGTCTGTCCAGGTCTCGGTGCCATCGCTGAGGAACGTGAAGGCGAAGCTAGGGCCATCCCTAGGAGCCAAGGCGACAATCTTCCCATCCGCCCCTTTGTGGAGCAGGAAGATACTGATGTCGAGACAAGCCGGGAAGGTCCCAAGGTCGGCCACATCCAAGTAGTCCCAGGGGCCAGATCTGTAAAAGTCTCGAGGAAGCTCTCTCTCCTGAAGCTGAGACCCATCAGAGTCTGCCACTGAGGGGCTAGCGGCCAGGGAAGCCTGCTCCAGTGGTGGTGTAGACTCCGGGTGTCCTGCCAGCGGGGGGGAGGGGGAGGAGGCTGAGGGGTAGGCGACTCGGACTCCACGGAGGCGACTGGCGGAGAAGGTGGAGGAGACGGAGCGGGGGCTGCCCTCGGCTGGGAAGCCGACGGTGCAGCTAACTCTGTAGGAGAGTCGAGGGGGACGGAGGGAGGGAGGGGATGGGGATGCATCTGGAACTGGGGCTGAGAGGGAGGAGGAGGAGACTGAGGAAGAAGAGGCGGGGGCTGAAGCTGCGGGTCGGGCGAAGGGAGGGGAAACTGGGGAAGGGGCTGGGACCGAGTGGAAAGGGGCGGGGGAGCGGGAGAGAGGGGGATTTGAGGCTGTGAAGGGCGGGCTGCCGTCGAAGAAGAAGCTCTCCCAGGTCCCTGGGGCGGCTGCCTGTCAGGTCTCTGGGGTGCTGCTGCAGGAAGGGTAACCTCTGCCTCCTTGCCTTTATCCGAAATCTTCTTGTTCTTTTCTCTTTTCCTTCTAACCTCGGTCCAACCACCCACTAACTCTGGACCGGGCTCCGACTGCCTCGGCTCCTCCTGACGTGGCTGTCCGGGGGGGGCGGAGGGGGCGGGGGCGGGGGGGTCGAGATGAGCTGGCGAAGCGTGGACAAGCAGTCGCCAAGTGCCCAAAGCCGTGGCACCTCAGGCACTGACCTGGCTGTTCGGTGACTATCATGCTCTGGGTGATGCTGCTGGCATCTGTCACAATCTCGATCACTGCAGGGAGAGTCGCAGGATCTGCTACAGCCACACGGACTCGGGGGGCTCCTGCCGTGGTCACCGCGTCGGCGAAAGTGTCGTGCATAACCCAGCCAAAGTGGGAGCCCAAGTCCCTGACAATCGGCCGCAGCTCAGCAGCAAGACCTGGAAAAACTAGTGTCACTGGGTGGCGAGGTATACGGAACCGAACATCAAAATCTGCTGCGCTGAATCCACGGTACCACGGGACTATCATGATAATCTTTCCATCCACCGATGTGGGGGAACCGGCAATCAGGTTGCTCGCAGCTTTCTCATTGGAGAGTTTGAGCCAGAAGATGCCCCTTCCCATAAGGGCCACCTCCTCAATATGGCCATCCTCTAGCAGGAGAGTGGACTGGAGCCAGTCCTTGATGGCTGATCTGGAGGGAGAGTGTCCAATGACTCTACCGTAAACAGAGGTACGGGCAAAGTCAATGGCAACCTCCTGAACACGAGATGATTGTTGCTCTGTCAGGATAACGCGGTAGGCATCTGGAGAGGGAGGGTCCGACTGGGCCTCCGGATCCGGGCAGGGGGCCGCCATACCCCCAAGACTAATTGCAAGCTTCCGATGAGGAACAGGCTGCCACCCAAAAAAGGGGGGGCGAAGCGGGAGGGTGGAGCCTGGGTGTGGAGAGGACGGTTGCGGAGGCGGAGGGTGGAGGCGGGGTGGAGGAGTGGAGCGGAAGGGCGGGCGAGGTGAAGTGAGGGGGCGGGGGGGTCGGGACGGGGGCGGGGTGAAGGGTGCGGGGTGCGGGGAAGGCGGGGGGCGCGGAAGGGCGGGGGGGTGGTGTGGCGGGGGCGGAGGGGTGAAGCGGGGGGCGGGGGAGCGGAATGGAGGCGGAGGGGGGCGGAATGGGGCGGGTGAAGCGAGGGGGGTCGGGCGGAGGCGCGGGGGGCGGGGGGAGCGGAATGGGGGGCGAGTGAAGTGAGGGGGTCGGGCGGGAGAGGCGGAGCGGAGAGGGGGGGGTGAGGTGAAGCGAGGGGGGGGTGGGGTGAGACGAGGGAAGGGGGGGGGGAGTGGAGGCGAGGGGGGCGGCGATGGAGAGGCGAGGTGGAGAGGCGAGGGAGAGGCGAGATGGAGAGGCGAGGGCGGCGATGGAGACGCGGCGGGTGAGGGGGAGGGCGGGCGGGGGGCGAGGGCGGAGAGGCAGGGGGCGGTCGCGGCGAGGGGGGGAGCTAGGGAGGGGAGGTAGAGCTAGCGGTGGGGGGGGAGGGAAGCTCGCAGGAGCTCGAGTCCATCATACACAATGTGTACAGTCATGAGCTTCACAGGTTTTGTCACTTAGACAAAACCTTTCCCTGTTGTTGTACTACTTCACTTCATCTATTGCAATGTTACGTTCAGCTCTCTTGCTCTCTCACATTTGGTATCAGAGCAGCAAGACCTTGCTCCTCGCTTCCGGCCTAGCCCCTGGCTACCAGCCCGTTACACCCAGTGCCAATCTGCCATCCGTACCTCCGTACAGCAGCAGTCCGTACCTGCGTTGATTGTCCGTACAATCTGTACGGTACTTATGCACCAATCCGTACTTGCCATCCGTACCTGTGTTGACTGTCTGTACAGTCCTGCACAGACTGTCGTACAACGCCAGTGAACAGCCGTACAACTTCCGTACGCTGTACGGAGTTGGAGTTTGCTGGCCGTACATTCGTCGTACACCCGCCGTACCACCTGCTCCGTACAGGTATCTCCGTACAGTTTTGCGCCGATTGTCCGTACCTACTGCTCGTCCGTGCTGTGAGCCATTTGGCTGTACGCACAGCCTGTTGGCTGCTTGGTAGTACACAGCTTCAAAGCTGTTCGACGTACTATCGTCCATACGTGCCTGTACTACGCAGGAAGGATGTCTGCACATCCGTACAAAGTTGCGCAGGCCACTCCCGTTCCAATTGCAGGCAGTTAGTCCGTACATCCGTACTGCGCTGCTGTCCGTACAGCCACCAGCAGACACACGGTGTAGGTACTTCTATTTTTGCAGCAAGTAATATTTAGCAGGCACATTGCAGTCTTTGGGACAAAAATCTGGGGCTTTTGTACATTCTTGGACAAGTATTGCAGCCAAATTGCAGATTTGTCAAGAGTCTGGGGATTTTGGACTTGCATTGCAATTTTTGCAACAGTTGGGGCTTTTAGTCAATCTGCCCTCTTCTGGTTGCAATTTTTGGCAAGAAGTTGGGGCTTTTGCAATTGGATTACAATGTTGCAGAAGAAGAGCAATTTGGGAGCTTTGCAGGCTTTTTGGACTCAGTTTGAGTCCCATTTGAGCACATTGGCAGTAGAATTTACTCCTTTTGCAGATAAATTGCAAATTGGGGCTTTCAGTCAATTTGCCCCTTTTGAGTTGCAATTTCTTGCAAAAATTTGGGGATTTTTGCTTTACACAGCAATTTCTTGCATTTTTGGGGCTTTCAGGCAATTTGCCCTCTTTTGGATGCAATTTCCTTGAAGAAATTGGGGCTTTTGGCATTCGGATGCAATTTGGCAGTGTAAAAGCATTTTGGGACTGTTGCAGGCAATTTTGGACTCATTTTGAGTGAACATTGTCTTTTCTGATTCTCATTGATAGTCAGAGTGCTATAGCAGTGGCAAAGAATCTTGTGTTTCATGCTTGCATGAAGCACATTGAGGTTCACTATCACTATGTCATAGAGAAGTTGCATGCAGGAGAGATCAGTATGATCTATGTGTCAACACATGACAATGTTGCAGACATCTTCACCAAAGCACTTCCACGTGAAAAGTTTGAGGCATTTCGCAGTGCCTTGAACTTATTTCCTTTTGGTGATTGATCATTTCCTTGTACATGACATTGGCACTGCAGGGGGTGTTAGAATTATTAATATATTCTAGCAGTGACCAATGTAATGTAATAAGTAGGTTAGGGGCATTTTTTCCCCTAACCACAGTTAGTTCAGTAGCTACGGTTAGTGAAGGATAAGGTTTTGTCACTTAGACAAAACCTTTCCCTGTTGTTGTACTACTTCACTTCATCTATTGCAATGTTACGTTCAGCTCTCTTGCTCTCTCACTCTCCTCTCTCACAAGTCACACCAACAGAAGAACTAGACCTAGTCTTGTGTAGAGGCATATCTACCAAGCAACCAAAACCAATTGCCCAAAGAAATCCTAGGAAAACGAGCACGAAGATAAGCTCCTTGTTTGTGAAGGAAATCACGAGCATATGGAGGACTGTCTTCGTCCGCCGATGTGAACAGGAAGGGCAGGTCGAAGAAGCTGTACGCTTGAAGCGCCCATCGGTAATGCGCCTACCAATCAGCGCCGTAGAAAACCTACTGCCTGAGAGGGAGTTTAATGGTCCAGATGCCTTAGACAAAACCTCCACCAAACAAGAGATTTGTCAAGATGCCAAAATGGTTCCCATGCTCTTGAATCCACGGCTGTGGAAGTGAAAAATATCATAAGCTTTCTTGGTAGAAAGATCTACAAATGAGAAAGGGGAATAATTCAGAAGTCCACGATCAAAGTTCCATTCCACTAGAGGAAGAGTAAGGAGTGGGGGACAGGCTGAATAGGTTGCATCATGGTGGTGAGAATGCGCCAAATAGACCTGCAATGCAAACCCAAACAAAACTATCTCTTGGCTTGATGAAAAGAGAGTGTGAACACACACACATAAATACATGCTATCTTATCTTATATTCTGGTATATGCCTCATCCGAGATAGATTTTTAGTAGTCTTCTCAAATTGATTCTTATTAGGTTTTTTTTTGCTACGATGCTACAAAAAGGATGTTGTAACTAACTTGTTGTCCTTCCTACTTGTTCTCTTGATTCTTCATTCAAGAAGTGGATTATAGCACATTTACATGCACTCAAAAGTGCTCAAAGTCAACAAATACAAGCAAACCCTCTCTGGTAGCCCCAATGAAGGCTCAGTCCCCACATGTTAACTAGTTGTACCAGTGAACTCCTTAAGTGTTTGAATGGCAGAGTTTGAACGTAGCTTGGAGCTTTTCATACAGGTCTTGTCCTTAGTATGCGTTTTAAGATAGATACATGCACATTGCACATTTGGCTCTATGTTTTTGGAGTAATGTTTAAAAGCCATCGATGGATTTGCTTTTAGTGGGGTATCCTAATTAGCAATCTTCTTCATAGGGGGTGGCTACACAAGCAAAGGTCACAACAAAATGCTATTTTGATATAGAGATTGGAGGGGAGCCAGCAGGAAGGGTTGTGGTTGGTTTATTTGGAGAAGCTGTCCCAAAAACAGCAGAAAATTTTCGAGCACTTTGTACAGGTACCCTATATTAACAATCTGGAATTGAAATTTGCAGAGTATTTTATGCTTTATTCTTATACTTTGTTTCCTTCGTCTGTATTTTGTTGTAAATGTGGTCATTTGTGACATTGTGAGCTGTTTTGAAGGTCATTTCATGGCATCATATTCCTTGTGTGAAAAGTTTGAGGCTTGCCATGTCATTGCGGAGATGGTTAATGATTGCAAGTGTAAGTTTTAGGCACATTAGCAAAACCAAAAGAAAATAGCTATTTATGAGTGTATACTTGGTTGCATCCTATCAAGTAAAAGGCATTTAGTAGCTTTCATGATAACTGCCGTAGTAAGGGCAAGGATAGGAAGAAACAAGACATTGCACATGCATGTTGAGTTGAGACATTTAGACTTCTCATTTCACCTTCCAAGAGCTAACGACATAATTGCATTGTCATGAGCTGTATGTAACATATTGTATGACACTGTTACAGCACCCAAGCCCGAGAACAATACCGAAGTTTCTAAAATCCTAAATATTAAGCTTGTCTTTTATTATTTTGTGCTTGAATTTTCTTTTAATTGTGTGGGCACTTTAGATGACATGACGCACACAACATGTTTTTAAAACACGATCCATTGGGATCATAATTGCATTGCCCAAAAAAAAATTGCAAATTAGAAAGGACCACTCTTCAACCGCATAATTTACTGAAGCATCTCAAGCTTGAGAAACTGACACTGACATTCCAACTTCGTTCTTCTTTTCTTTTTCCAGTCTCTTCACTGATATGAGTGACCTTGCTATTCTATACTAATAGCATCTTCCCTTTTTTTTTGCTTTGCTTCGATCATCCTTTTCCTTGTTAGATGGCCGCTTGAAGTAGTGCTGATTCCTATTCTAGATGACTGCTTGTTTACTGCTAAAACTTCAAATACAATCAAAGATTTCTGGGTAATAAACTATGGGAATAGTACAAGTGGTTGCTGGTAACCCAGAAACACAATGGACACTGTCTGAACAGCAGCCTAACTGACAATAGCTGGTAAAAGATCATCCACAAGACCCTTAATGCCCGAGGCTGTGTACTATGGTCCCTGTGCAAAAGAGCAATGAGAAAAATAGATGGACCTATTGAGATCCACAAGCTCCTCAAACTGAAGAGGCTGCAGAGAAAATATGAGAGACTCGTGGAAACTTGTCTGGACTCCGGTAATGTCTGCAATTTCTTGGATCTCGGTGAGATGCTTTGACGTACTGGCACTCTCATTCTTATTCAGATTCTCAAGCTCCGTGACAAATGAAACTCTTGTCTAATTCTTAGTGCAAGTTGCGCAACGACGTCCTGCAGGACCTGATGTGTGGAATGATAAACCTTTTGTTTGCCAAAGAGATCAAGGCAAGAGCCTGGGAATCATGGGGGCATATGATCTTCTCAGATTAGCTGTGATGATTGAAACTGCTGCATGTGTCGGTCCAGCCACTACTGCAGCCTGTATGCTCAACCAGGATTAGCGCATTATGTTGGAAAGGTCACCTCCCCATATATAAGCCCCCAAATGAGGAGAGCATGGGGGAGGGAGACATAGGGCAAGATCTCCCTAGAGAAAAGAGGGAGAGGGGGATGCCAAATGGACAGTGCTGCACCTCACAGCAAACAAGACGGGATTGTCTCAGGGCAAAGGCGCACTTGTGGCATGGATTGTGGGCAGGCTTATGGCCTGCAACAGACCCAGGAAAAGTCAGGGAGAACAGCAGCAGTGTCGGCCAGAAGGAGGGCTGGTTGGAGCCAGCCAACCAGGCCAGCAAATGGGCAGACCAAGGGGCTGGGCCCCTGCATGGAATGAAGGACCAAAGGCCCAGCTATATATATCCCCACAGGTCGGTATTGGGAGGCAGAGTTCAAGTTGGCCAGGCAGGTCGGCTACAGGGCACAGAGGCGCCTAGAAAAGAGCGCCCATGGGGGGCTGCTGGGTGGGCCAGTAGACCCTCATGGGTCGGCTATTTTGGGGCAGGGAGTTAGGGGGCTACCAGCCCCTATAAAAGGGCCCCGTTGGGGCCTCATATGATATCTCTGGAGCAGCCATTTGAGGAGCAGTTTGGAGCAGCGGTTCAGCCCCCTTTTGTGTGTTACTGAGGTCACATATGCAGACCTAGAAGTCATAGTGCAGATGCGTGATATTGACATGTGGGCCAACGGGGTGTGAGAGACCTTTGTTAAGGTGAAGGACAGCAAGGAGTGCTTGGACTCTTCCAGGTGCATGGTTGTCGATACTAACATGAGGGTGGATTCCATGGAGAGTAGGATTTCAAGTTCAGATGGATAAAAGGGGGCATTACATGATTACATTGGTCATTGGTATGTGCCTTCATGAGGTACATGGTTTGCTTTCAGAGCAAGCACATAGGCAGGACGACGTTCTGGTATGTACTTGATTTTATTAATTTGAGCCTTTATAACATCTTGTGGAGAGAATCTTCTCTTCATGTGTCTAAGGAAATGCGAGATTAGAAGGAATGTGCCTTCTTGGAAGGTAGAAGGGGTAGTGTGGGTGCTTCTTCAAATCTTGGAAGTTGATTGTTGGAAGGTGATTATGGACATGGTGTACTGAAGCCATAAGAGTACTTGCTTGAGAACTTAGTGAGAGCTCATGTCCAAGTTATTAGGAGATATTCTTGGGATTTCATTTCTCAAGATGGTTCTTTTGTTGTGGACCTTGCCAAAGGAAGGATGGGTTGAAACAGACCTTGAGAGCATGGTGCCTATAAGACTCCAAGTCGCTCACTCATTATGAGAGGGACACCTGGAAGATGGTGCCATTTGGATTGCTCGAGTTTGAAGGCGGGAACATGACTGAAGGTGGTGGTGCCGTCTGGTGTACCAGGATGGTTTGTTTTTGTAGAGGACTGGACCTGGAGAAGCAGGAGCCACTGTTTGAAAAGCCATGAATCAGAATCGACACCAGATTGTTCCAGAGGGTTTCATCATGGGAACTATTGGAGCAACCTCATCGATGAGTTGGCATTGGGCTGAGCTGTAAGCCCCCAAATGAGGAGGGAGACCTAGGGCAAGATCCGCCTAGAGAACAGAGGGAGAGGGGGTTGCCACATGGGTAACACGTCACAGCAAACAAAGGCGGGATTGTATCAAGGCAAAGGCGCACTTGTGGCATGGATTGTGGGCGCGCTTATGGCCTGCAACAGAACTATTAACAAGGCAAGGAGAACATTGGTCAGAAGGAGGGCTGGTTGGAGCCAGCCAACTAGGCTAGCAAGTGGGCAGAAGGGCCAAAGGCCCATCTATACTATATATATCCCCTCAGGTCGGTGGGGAGGCAAAGTTCAAAGTTGGCCAGGCAGGTCGGTTAAAGGGCCTAGAGGCACCTAAAAAAGATCGCCCGGGGGGGGGGGGGGGGGGGGCTGCTGGGTCGACCAATAGACCCTCATGGGTCGTTTATTTTGGGGTAGGGAGTCGGCCTTCAAGGGCCTGCTGGTCGGTGCAAATAGTTGGCCACCAGCCCGTTGGGGCAATATCTCTGGAGCAGCCATTCGAGTAGTAGTTTGGAGCAGCAGTTCAGCATCCTTTGGCCCACTTCCAAGATGACAAAGAAGGATGAGGAGCTGCAGACATAGCTCACTGGAAGCTGCACACCTAGGCTGTACACCCAGGCAGCAAGGTGGAGAGATCAGACACAAAGACTAAGGTCTACATACGCTCATCAGGGAGCACACGGACTTAGGGATCTAGGAGTGTCTTGGAGGTAGGACAACCTCTTTTTGTGAGGACAAAGGACGGGACTTTGGCTCTTTGTTGTATTGTGTCCATTGGACGGAAATATTTTGTTGGTCCTATATCTCTTCTGAGCATTGTCTATTTGCTGTTCTGCACATCTATGTGAAGCACATTTTAAGGAAGTTTGTGATTCCACCCACACCACATGCTGTGTGAGCTCTTGGGCGATTCTATTAGTCTTCCGCTATGCGTACCCTATGTTGGTTGCACATTACGTGCGGCATTTGTGGGACACGTTCATCCCCATTCACTAGTCTTTACCATTAAACTCCATAAAGAGTATTTGGCGCCATCAAGTTTGTCCTCCCGAGAAAGAAAGAAATATATATTAACGTCCACAGAAGGCCTCGCGGGCCTGTGGGACAAAGTGACACCAAAGAGAGAAATTCATACAAGCCACAAGGGGCTGAGGCAAAGGGTGCGCTAAGACCCTTTGCTGAGTACTGTGCTGAAATAAAGAGAGCTCAATGGCTCAAGCAAAAACAAAAATATCATATCATATCATATCATGTGCTATCTGCTATCTGGAGCAGGCTGAGAATTGGAACTGGAACTGGAAACTTAGAAACCGAAGCCCGGCACTGTGGTGAAAATGTCTCGAACCTGAGTCTCTCATATCGTGGCGTCGGGGGCGAGGGCGTGATCTCCTCGATCTCTGAACCCGTTCCTCATCTCGGGTGGTCCCCTATGATGAAAGCTGTGATAGGGTGAACCTCAATCGAGTGAATCTGGGCGCTCTCCGTGTTGTGGGTGGCCTCTGCAATCCTCTCTCGGTAATCCAGATTGCCCACATAGCAGCTAGCTCCTCCTTCTCCGCCCCACTGTGTCTTGGAGCTGACTCGAATGCATAAAAATCAATGGCGTGCCGTTGTCTGTGGTCAACCTCTGCATTTTGTGGTATGATCGCCTCCTCCTACTCTTTGATTTGTCGTAGCAAGGTCTCCCTATGTTGGTGCATCTCAAGCAGGTAGAGCCCAATGCAGGCCTGGTCATGGAAATGGATCAACCGTGATAGTGGGCTGAAGCTACTTCCATCCTGATAGAGGCAGTGGTATAGTCCTCGGATCTCGTAGTAGGCTGGCCAGATGCAAAGAAAGTGTTCCTCTGTCTCAATTACTCCCAGTGTGCATAGCGTGCAGGTCCGTTGCTCTCTAGGTATACGTGCTGCTCTCCCTGTCTCAATCCTCAGTTGATGGGATGAAACCTGCATCTTCTCAATGGAGATCTCAGTGCATGTGAGACTTTTCTGTCCTCGAGATATAGGGGTTTGACGATGAATCCCTCCTCTGAGATCTGCAAGAAATTGTCACAGTAGAACTATGTCTTGGTGGGGAGCTCTTGATCTCCCCCCCAAGCGCGAGACGTGTGGAGCTGGAGAAGATCTAACCGTATGATACAGTTAATCTCATATGCGGGATTGACTTAGGGGGTGCATCCAAATTATACTGAAAGGGGGGGAGCCTCTCCATCTGAATCCGGTGTTTGGCAAACTATGTGGACGTACGTGCATACCATGTGTTTGCCCCACCCCAGCTAGTCTATGAGATGGTTTCCGCAATGTATATGGATTGCTATCCTAGGTTCAGAACAATCATATATGCTATGCTGCTTTTATGATGATATATTCACATGTATTTCAGACGCAATCGACGTGGCTTGCTTGCCATGTTTCAAGAGAGGGGTATGTCACGAGGGTGTGATTTTTGGCGCATGCATGTTGGCCTGCATGCGGGCAAGACCTTGGGAAATCAAGGAGCAAGGTCATGGGTTGCTTGGTGTGCTAGAACCCGTAGCAATTAATGCCCAGGGGGTAAAAATGGTGGTTGGTCCAAAGTGGGGGGTAAAAAGCCCCAAGGATCCAGGGTTGGGACATTGGAATGGACCCCATAGAGGGGGCAAGGGGCAATTGAAAACGTGGGCTGCCACGTGGCATGCCCATGCAAACAAATTTGGTAAGGTTGCCCATGGAAGCTCCCAAGAAGAATTACGAAGGAAAAGGAAGGCGGCTGGCCAACGGGCGAGGAAGAAGAGATATGGCACGGGCTGAAGCGGATGTATGTATGAAGGCTTCACAGGACCTTGGCTTGACGTCGCGAATGCTTGGCTGCCCACGGAGGGCTTCTTTCCCTGGTGATGGGTTGTTGGAGAGAGCTGGTACAGAATTCGATGGGCTGGTGGCCTGTGGTAAGCGCACGTTGCGTGAACTAGTGATGTGTGCTAGAACAGATCACATATGAGCTGGTGGCTTGGAGTGAGCAACTTATCTTGGACCCGGTCACTTGCAAGCTGCGACTCAGTTGGTGAGGGGCTGGTTAGCCCAAGTGCTTTTTGTTTGTCGTGAGAGCTCTTGGTGAGGGCAGAAGGTCCCAAGCTGGGGTTCGGGATTCTCAGTGCAGCCTAGCCTGTTAGCTGATCACAAGGCTGTCACGTGTGGATGGTGGGAGCCTGATTGGTCACGGTCACGTTGGGCTCTGTCACTACAATGTAAATATCCTAAGTCAAAGTACAGTTGACCATTTATTTGATCATAATTAAAGAGTTTTATATGTTGGGGTAAAGGCACATTGCCAACCCTTCATTAAAAGATAGGACACCTATGACTGTCTTAAGACAGTCATAGGGTAAACCTAATCCTAATAAAACACAAGTGAGTTTGTGGTGTGGCTCATCATTTTTTCACACCCGCACTTGAGTGTTTCTCTCTCTCACTCTCACTCTCTTGCTCTTCTTCCCCCTTCACTCCCTTTCAACTGGTATCAGAGCCATTCCCCTCCACTCCCTATCAGAGCCATTCCCTTCACTCCCTAGCCTACCCACCCCCTTCCGTACGGACGTACGGACAGCGCCGTACGACCGTACGTCATCCGTACAGTCGTACGGACGGACTTCGAGCGGGCGCGGGCTGTGGCGTGGGCACGGGAGCAGCGCGGACGCGAGTGCGGGTACGGCGGCGCAGCAGATCTTGGCGCATTTCGCACGCAGGGCGGCGGCGCATTTCCAAGCTAGGGCGCGAGCATCGTTTTGGCGCAGGCCCTTGCCTTGTCCAGCAGCTACTAGCTGCTCTTCTGTGCAAGAGCAGCCTGTGCACAGCATCAGGCTGTGCGAAACCAGAGCACGCAGCGCGCGCTCAGGTACGGTTATCCGTACATGTTGTACGGATTCCGTACAGAAGTCGTATTGCCGTACGGATCTCCACAGCGCAGGTACAGGGAGCTGTTTTTCGATTTTTGTGCAGCAGGGAGGTACATTATTTCGGTTTTTCGGGATCTGTGTCCGAAGAAATTTTTTTTCTTTGGATCTGGCTGTTGTACAAGTACAGCAAGTACGAAAGTACAAAAGGCATTTTTTGTTTGGGGAAGAAAGAGAGTTGAAACATCATTCTGCTCTTCATTCCTCTTGATTCAGGGTCATTTTTCAGTTCACAAAACTGTCTTATCTTGAAAGTACAGCACGTACTTTCATTCATCTCGTGCTTGAGGTGAAGGAACCACAGTGTGTGGTTGATTGCACAGTTATTCTGTTCTGGGAATGTAATGCCTTGATTTTGCAAGAGGACATATGCTTTTACTGGGTTTGAATCTCAGTTTACAGGTGAGCAGATCATAGGGCTTTTGCCCGGAAGGTGATGCATTGTATGCCTTGAGGCAGTGTGGTGCCAGAGAGCACACATTTGTCTTGATTTCCGCAGTGTCGAGGTGACATTTTCTTGCAGGTCACATTTCTTGTGCCACACTCAGAGAACCTCAGTTGAGCCACGCTTGGCCAAGGCGCATCGAGTTTACTCGGTCCCTAACTGTCCATCGTTGACAGTGCTCAAAAGGTTCCTCATTGAGTGTTTGTACGTTGGGATCTGTGTATGTCATTTCTACACAGGGCAGTATATGCATTACATTGGTGGATGATTTTGTCAGAGAGATTTTCATATTGCATGCTACCTCAGTGTTGAGGTGTTCTCCACTTGATTCAGGTGTCAGATCAAGGGGCTTTTGCCCAGACTTTGTTTGACAGCACTTGGGTTACCGACAGAGATCTTCAGATGCATTTTCTCCCCTTGGTATAAGGGTGATTGCTTGGGATTTATCCCATTTACTGTTGCAGGTTATGTGACAAGCTGAAGTGTCATTTTTTTTGGGTGATTGCCAAGTGGTTTATGCATATTAACTCAGTGCAATACCTCATTTGAGGTGGGAGAAGTGATCAGTACAGACAGTACAGCATATTTTTCAGACAGTACAGCAGGGTTTACAGCAGTGTTTGTGCTTTGTCAGATGATTATGCACTGTTAAGCACTTGTTGAGCAGCTGCAGCAGTCTGAAATTACTGTTTTTATGCCTCTTTTTGAGCACGGTACAGTGTGTCAGAAGGTACAGTATTTGCAGTGTCATTTACTGTTTTGCTGCAGATTTTCCTGACAGTAAAAAACAGCACCATTGAGAGTGCTTCTGGCTCTTGAATAGAGCAGGTTTTTCTGAGAAATCAGAATTTTTATTCAGTTCTTGTTTACTTCCAGGGAGTCAGGTACTTTCCTCATCTGATATGGCATCAGGGGGAAGTGATTCTTCAATTCTGAACATAAAGAAACTGGAAGGAGCACACAACTATGCATTATGGGCAGAACAGTGCTTGAATGTACTTCTGTTAAAGAAGATTGCTAAGCCCATAAGGGTGAAGGGTGTAAAGCCATCTGACATGGCAGCTGATGACTGGGAAGAGCTTGATTTGTCCGCAAGGGCAGCTATCATGCTCACTATTTCAGACACTCTTGTGTTCAATGTTCAGGCTGAAAAGACCTCATATGGTCTATGGCAAAGACTAGAAGAATTGTATGCCCAAAAGAGCTCAGCCAGTAAGGTTTATTGGCTGAAGAAGCTGGTTGATCTTCGCATGAAGGAAGGTACAGCTATGACCTCACACTTGAGTGAGTTCAATGCCATCTTTACACAGCTGATTGCACAGGGGTTGAACCTTGATGAGGAGTTCAAGGCTACTTTCTTGCTGTGTACCCTCCCCGAGAGTTGGGACACTTTCAAGACCACCCTGTCAAACTCGAATGTCACTCTTATTTATGCTGATGTAGAGAGCTCTCTCCTTATGGAGGAGATGAGCAGGAAGAATAATGCGGGCAGCAAGTCTTCAAATGCTTTGCAGGTACAGGATAGAGGCAGTTTTCAGCAGAAGGGGAGATCTGCTAGTAAGTCCAAATCCCGCAGTCAGTCCCGTGGCAAAAAGGACATTGAATGCTTTTATTGTGGCAAGAAGGGACATGTGAAGTCTAAGTGCTTCAAGTTCATACGGGATCAGAAAGCCAAGAAGGCTGAAACAAAGGATGCAGGCAGTGGAAGCAAAGGCAAAGGCAAGGCCAAGGCAGATGACTTGGATGCAGTGAATGTTGCAGCAGAGGACAGTGACAGTGACATACATGATGTTTTATGCTCTTCTGCTGTAATAGCACATGCTTTGGTTATTGATGGCCATGACATGCACACCTGGCTCTTGGATTCAGGTGCTTCTTTTCATGTTACTCCTCATAGGGAGTGGTTTACTTCCTACACAGGTACTCATGGAGTTGTTCATCTTGGGAACAACTATGCATGTCAGATTGCAGGGATTGGCAGTATACAGATAGTATTTCCTGATGGACGGTCATTTATGCTTGATGGTGTTCGCCATGTGCCGCAAATCAAGAAAAATCTGATTAGCACTGGCTTATTGGATGACAGTGGTTACCACACCACATTTGGGGATTCCAAATGGGTGATTACTGATGGCCAGACTGTATTGGCTGAGGGTTTTAAGAGTGATACCTTGTACCCTCTTTATGTTTCCAGTGTGGGTAATCATGTTGTTGCCATAACCGAGCTGCCAAAGGTTTCATTGTGGCATAGCCGGTTGGGACACATGTCTGTTAAAGGAATGCAAGAACTGTCACGTTTGGGTTATCTGCCGCCTCTTTCTTTTTCAGATTTGCCTACCTGTGATCATTGTATATTTGGCAAGCATTCTGTGACTCCTCATAAGAGGAGAACTCCCCAGAATAGAGCACCGCTTGATCTAGTGCACACTGATCTGTGTGAGATGCCACAGTTATCACTAGGGGGTGCAAAATATTTTATTACTTTCATTGATAATGCCACACGCAAAGTGTGGGTCTATTTCTTGAAGCATAAGGGAGATGCCTTAGATGCTTTCAAGAAGTTTGTCGCTCAGGTAGAGAATCGGACAAGTCGTAGGCTGAAATGCCTCAGATCCGATAATGGGGGTGAGTATGTGTCACATGCTTTTGTGCAGTTTTGCCAAGCTAAGGGCATCAAACAGGAACTCACAGCCCCTCATAATGCATCTCAAAATGGTGCAAGTGAGCGGATGAATCGAACTATTCAGGAAAAGGTTCGATGTATGTTGTCTTATGCTGCATTACCCCATGGCTTTTGGGCAGAAGCCGTGCAAACAGCAGTTCACATTATTAACAGGTCGCCAAACAAGGCTTTGGAGTTGAAAGTGCCAGAGGAGGTGTGGTCTGGCAAGCCACCCTCATATAAGCACTTACGTGTATTTGGCTGCGAGTGCTTCGCTCATGTACGCAAAGAACTACGCACCAAACTGGATCCAAAGTCTATCAGATGCATCTTTATGGGTTATGGTGACGAAGGTGAAATGGGGTACAGGTTATGGGATCCCGTTAAACGGAAGATTATACGCAGCAATGATGTCATCTTTAAAGAGGATAGTGTACACAAGGAACCCGTGCAACCTGTGGAATACAGGAGGGTTATTTATGATGATGTTGGACAGCAAAGAATGCCCATTTATATGCAGCAGCAGCCTGCTGCAGATAACCCTGTTCAAGAGGGTATACAGGCTGAAAATCAGCCAGATAATTTTGCCAATGATGCACCACTGGATATGCCAGCAGATGGAGCTGTAGCACAGCCAGATATGGTGGTACAGCCACCCGTCATGCATGAAGAACAGGCTGGACAGCAGCCTAATCCGGAACATTTTGTTAGGAGGAGCTCCCGTGTACAACGGCCTCCTGCCAGGTTTGTTCCAGGAGCCAATAATGTGGCTGATTTTATCATGCTGACAGATTGTGGTGAGCCTTCCAGCTTCAAGGAAGCTATGGGAAGAACAGAGAAAAAGAAGTGGGAGAAAGCCATGCAATCAGAAATGGACTCCCTACTTTAGAATGATACATGGGACTTGGTGCAATTACCTGCAGGCAGAAAACTTTTGCCATGCAAGTGGGTTTACAAAGTCAAAGTGGATTCAAATGCTTTACCGAGGTATAAGGCCAGATTGGTTGCCAAGGGATTTAAGCAGGAGAAGGGCATTGACTTTGATGAGATTTTTTCCCCTGTAGTCAAGATGACTACTTTGAGAACAGTGTTAGCTCTTGTTGCTCATGACGACATGGATTTATGTCAGATGGATGTGAAGACAGCTTTTCTTCACGGAGATCTCCATGATGAGATCTATATGAGTCAGCCAGAGGGATATGCTGTTAAAGGGAAAGAGCAGCTTGTGTGTAAGCTCAAAAGGAGCTTGTATGGACTCAAGCAGGCACCAAGAGAATGGTACAAGAAGTTTGATGCCTTCATGCAGTCCCAAGGGTATCATAGGTGTGAGACCGATCACTGCTTGTACACCAAACGGGCAAAGGATGGCAGTTTGATGCTACTCATTCTATATGTGGATGACATGCTTATCGCCAGTAAATCTCAGCATGAGATTAGTGCTTTGAAGAAACAACTGCATAAGTCTTTTGACATGAAAGACTTGGGTGATGCAAATCATATTCTTGGCATGCGTATTACTCGTGACAGGTCCAAGGGACTTTTGTTTCTGTCACAGAAAGAGTACATTGACAAAGTACTGCAGAGGGGGGGAAGTCCATTAGTACCCCGTTGCCTCCACATTTAAAACTCAGCAGTAAGGACAGCCCCAGATCAGATGATAATAAGGCTGAAATGGCCAAGGTTCCGTATGCATCTGCAGTTGGATCTTTGATGTATGCCATGGTTGCCACTCGTCCGGATATTGCTTTTGCGGTGGGAGTCATCAGCAGGTATATGGCAAATCCAGGCAAGCGGCATTGGGAAGCAGTGAAAGGTGTCTTGAGGTATCTCAAGGGTACCAAAGACTTGTGCATATGCTATGGTAGGCAAGATGCATTGGTGCATGGTTTTACAGATTCAGACTATGCAGGGAATGCAGATAACCGGAAGTCTACTACCGGTTATATTTTCACATTTGCAGGAGGTGCTATATCATGGGTGTCTCGGTTGCAGAAATGCGTTGCACTGTCAACCACAGAAGCTGAATATGTTGCAGCCACTGAGGCCTGCAAGGAAGCAATATGGCTTACTCGGCTGGTGGGAGATTTGGGCATTACAGGAGATATGCCAGTTTTGCATTGTGATAGTCAGAGTGCTATCATGTTGGCAAAGAATCCGGTCTTTCATCAGAAGACCAAGCACATAGAAGTGAAATATCATTTCATCAGGGAGGTACTGGAAGACAAGCGACTTGAGCTTGTGAAAGTGCATACTGATGATAATCCTGCAGATTTGCTCACTAAGAGCTTGCCTACAGAGCGGTTTGCACATTGCCGCCACATCATGGGATTAGGATGAGACCATTCTTACTTTATGGTCTTGTATACAGTTACTGTATATTGCTGTAATTTTTATTCTTTTCTCCCCTTTAGGCACATTGGCCTTTAGGTGGGAGGTTGTTGGGGTAAAGGCACATTGCCAACCCTTCATTAAAAGATAGGACACCTATGATTGTCTTAAGACAGTCATAGGGTAAACCTAATCCTAATAAAACATAAGTGAGTTGGTGGTGTGGCTCATCATTTTTTCACACCCGCACTTGAGTGTTTCTCTCTCTCACTCTCACTCTCTTGCTCTTCTTCCCCCTTCACTCCCTTTCATTATATGTGTTAATTATGGTCAAAGAGTTATTTTAATGGTCAAAGGATTGACTACGGTCAAAGATACTTGACTCCAGTCAAGTAAACCTGACTGCGGTCAAAGAGTGTTGACTTCGGTCAACAAGACTTGGCATGCGCCAAGAGGGTTAACCCTGATTAACCAAGATGTGCCAACTTTGGTTAGAGAGACTTGGCTATAATTAAGGCGCCTTGACCTTTGGTCAAAGCTCTTTAATTATAATCAAGAGTGTTGACTCCGGTCAACCAGAGAATATATATATGTTTATCTGTATATATATTTGTTTAGATGTGCACATGTGTTCAGTGGGGACGCCCACCGTGACTAGGATTAGTCCACAGTGTGTTATTTGCATGCAAAGCGCTAACAATTAATGGGTACCATGGTGGTGCGCTTTAATTAATTGTTGCAGGTACTAGGAAGGATTATTTTTCCTAAGCGAAATGGGAGCCTGACAAGCATCTAGGAGGCGGTTCGTGTGACCGAGAGCTTTGAAGACTCCAAAATGGCCCTTAGTGGCTTGTAATAGGATTTAGTCTAGATTTTAGACAAGTGGCATGTTGCCAATTTGAATGGAGCTTGAAGCTCTTGTAAAAGAAGAGATTATTCACGTTCTGTAAGATGGAGATTTACGAGATAGCTCTACGCTGAACTTCTGTAACAGATTTTCTTGGATGAATAAAGACCTTCGGGGGGGTCCAGCCCGACGAATTGTCCTGGGCCCTAGTGCATCTCCAGAGAGAGGGAGTGAGGGAGAGCTTTTGAGAGTATAAATCCCGTCGTTTAAGAGTGGTGATATTGAAGCCATAGCTGTCTTTCACCGGTCAGTTTGGTTTTATTGGTATCAGAGCCGAGGCTCAAAAACTTACTGAAGTTTTTGACGATTCAAAGTGTTGGAATAAAGAGGAGCATGCGAGTGTTTATGCACACGGCGGCAAGTCTGGCTAAACATATTGCGTAAGCTATACGGGGAAAACATCTTTGGCGTAGCGTGATCCAGTATTTCATTTTCGAGACCCGAAAGTTGGCGTGAGTGAATGGAGTACAGAAAGGCCTAACTAGCTATGGCTTAAGCTGACGCAATTGTGGGTTGTAAATGGTCGTGGTAGCCTACCGGAAGTGCAACTCCTCTTTTAGGCAAGAGCCCAAACAGCGTCGTGTCTTGCTGGGTAATTACGTGATGGAATTCCCAAAGGAAGCTAAGGAGAGATTCCATGAGCCATCGTGAACGGCAAAGGAAGGGGTCCTGTGAATGCAAAAGGACGAACAATGGAAATCGGGAAGGCAATCTTGTGCTGATGACCCCAAAGAGACGTTCTTACGCGGGCACTGAATGGTTGGCAAGGGCGGGGGTGTCAGCTGGTGAATGGCGATGTAAAAGGTTCCGTGACCATGAATTAATGAGCAGACGGCTGCGTGATGCCTCTGACGGAGAGTAAGCGCAGATGGGAGCGATTCTGGTGATTCTTGGCCTCCTAACTGGCGAAGGAGTATCAGGGAGGTCGCTGGATGGTATGCCCAAAGGAATTCGTGGAGATCCTTGAAGACCTTGTGAAGGCAACGCACGGTGTGCTATTCTGTTGTCTGACAGAGATGTTGACGAAGACCTTCAACAAATCTTCGTGAAGGCTCAGATCGACGGTCACCAAGGTGCGGCGGGCGTGGCTCTATGCACAGATACACTGACACGTGCTGTGGCATCTAGCCAGGTCAGCAGATGACATGGTAGTAAACGTGGCACAGGCGCTGACGTGGCAGTGCACAGATATTTGCTGATGTGTCATTTGGACACGTGTCAGATGACGTGGCAACCAGTCCAACAGATGACGTGGCAGGACATGTGGTAGCTGACCTGGAGTGCCAGCTAGACAGGTGGCTGAGGTGGCAGACCCTGGGTTTATCCAACCTAACCTTGGTTAGTGGACTGGTTAGAGGTCCAGTTACCTGACCCATCCAGTCTAGTCTGGTCACTGTAACCAGACTGTGACCAGTCTAGTTGGTTCAGTTGCAAACTAACCAGATCAGTTTGGTTGGTGTAACCAGTCCAGTTAGTCTAGCTGCAGACTAACCAGACCAGAACCAGTCAGTCTGGTTAGAGTAACCAACCGGTTACCTATCTGGTTACTGTCTACAAAAAAAAAAAAAGAAGACAGTTGCAGAGGTTGTTTCTGCTAGTAATTTTCATCTGTTTGTCAGACTTTCACTGTCAGAAAAACAGTAGAAAAACAGAGGAATCAGAGATTTGCAGAAAAAGAGTATGCATGCCTTTGAGCAGTAAAAAGAGGGAAAAACAGATGCCTTTTGAAGCCATCTGCAGCAGCCAGAAAAGGGCAATATAATTGTTGATGCTTTGGCAACTGTGTGGGTATATGCCTTGAACTGACAGCCAGTACTGGCATAGATTGTGAATGCAAAACACCTCTTGTTGAGGTACTTTTTCTGTTGGAAAAGCAAAAGTAGTGTGCATCAGTTACCCTCACTGTGTGAGAAATCTGCAGATCTCAGAATATGGATCAATCACCTATCCAGTGGGATTCACAAGATAGGGATGTACATCCAGGACAGAGAAATGTGCCGCAAACTCAACAAGAATTTGAACAGATGGTACGCACTCGTATACAAGAGCTGGAAAATCTCAAAAGGGATCCCAGGGCTCAGCATTTGTTTCAAGCAGAAGCTATGCCTAATCCAGTATATGACGTGCCAAGGCCGGAGGCACACTCTCGTGTACAGCCTGAGAGAGAGAGATCTCATAGATCTCATAGGAGACGGTCCCATAGTAAAAAGAGATCGAGGCATCATCACCGATCTCCTAGTCCATCATCGTCTACCTCGAGTTCGACCTTTGTGTCTTCTTCTTCCTTATCAGATAAATCATCCAGGAAAAGAAGGAAACACGAGAAGTCTAGGAAGAGAAAGTGTTCCAAAGCGACCAAGGAATTTAAAGAGGGAGGAAAATCTGTCAAGTTTATGACCTACAATGGACAGTATGGTCATACAGACAAAGCATTGCAGTTTATCAGACAGTTTGATGTTGCATTCGGTACAGAAAAATTTTCAGAATCCTCCAAATTAAGAATGGTCAGTTTACACTTGACAGCAACGGCTAGTGCATGGTGGAGTGCACTGACCACAGATGGGTCAGCCCCAAGGAAGTGGAAGGGCTTCAAGAAAGCCTTCTACCAGCAGTTCATGCCTAAACAGTTTAGAGACCATGTTCTTCAAGATTGGGACAGCTTGCACATGGATGCAGGAGATACAGTGGATGGGTACAACCAAAAGTTCTGGGATGCTTATTTGCAGGTTGCACCGTTCAAAAAGATCTCCAAAGGCACCCAAATGAGGAAGTACAGAGCAGGTCTCACTCCAAGAATTCAGGCAGTAGTGAATGCTTTGGGGGCAAAGAATATTCAAGATCTTATGCATTCAGCTTCAGTAGCGAGTCTTGTGCCGTTACAAGATCCATCTACAGTGCCATCCGTGCATGCAGGTCGTGCTGATAAAAAGAAAACTGATTTTACAAAATCAGAAAAGAAAGAGTACCCCAAGGCTGAAAAGAAAGGGTTTCAGCCTCAGAAGCCGAGGGGTACTCAGTTTTCAAAGACTTATAAGGGCAAATCTCTATTTACCCCTGAACAGATAGCGGAATTCCGTAGAGATGGGAAATGCTTCAGGTGCGGTAAAGAGGGGCATGTGGCTGCCCAGTGCCCAGAAAAGCCTTCAACATCGAAGGGAAAAGAGGCAGAGAAGCCACGAGGACCGCAAAAGCCAATGGCGGGGGGAATTCCTGATATACTGGGTCATGCTTTGAACCCAGAAGAACGAGAATTGCTGCTATCATGGGACAAAGTTAGAGACCAGCAAGCGCTAATTTTATTTGATTCAGGGGCTACTGATAATTTCATATCAGAGGATCTAGCCCTGAGGCTGGGAATAAAGACGGAAGAGTTAGGCAGGGCTTTGGATGCCGATCAAATGTTTTGTGGGAATCCTGTGCCAGTTACTCCCTTGATAGGGAAGCTCCGTCTTCATGTTCAGAGTTATGTGGATCAGGAAGACTTCTTCATTTCTCCACTGAAACATTATGATGTAGTTTTGGGGATGCCTTGGTTTCACCGCAAGGCAGTGAAGTTGACTCTTCCTGAAAGAGTGCTGGAGTTTGTGCATAGGGGGAAAAATCAGCGTTTAATTGCCAGCAATAAAGGGGACACTATCCCCATTGTATCTGATGTTTCATGCGGTAAAGCAATAAAGTCTGCAATTTCTGCGTACATGGTTTTTGTAAAAGAAAAAGAGAATGATATGCATGCTGAAATGAATGATGCAGACAAAGATAAGTTTCAGTTTCTGGTAAACTTTAAAGATTGTTTTTCTGATGTTTTGCCAGGGGAGTTCCCCCAAAGAGACCAAAAGATCATCAGATAGAGTTAATGCCTGGTAGTGAGCCACCAAACAGACCCCCTTATAGAGTCAGTGCGACTCAGAGAGAGGAGATTATGGCTCAGGTACAGGACTTGCTGTCCAAAGGATTGATTCAGCCCAGCTCGTCTCCTTTTTGTTCCCCTGTACTATTAGTACAGAAGAAAGATGGTTCATTCCGTATGTGCGTCGACTATCGCGCACTGAACAAAATGACCATCAAGAATAGATTCCCTATTCCGCGTATTGATGATGTCCTGGATCAGTTAAATGGAGCTTCAGTTTTCAGCAGGATAGACTTGAAGAGTGGCTATCACCAAGTGAGGATACAACCTCAGGATGTGCACAAGACAGCATTCCGCACTACATTCGGGTTGTATGAATACTTAGTGATGCCTTTTGGGTTGACAAATGCTCCAGCCACATTCAATAGAATGATGGATCGTATCTTCCGGAAGTACAGGTATTTTACGGGTACTTTCTTTGATGATATCTTAGTTTTTTCTAAGACAGAGGAAGACCACAGAGAACATCTTGCTATAGTGTTTCAAGAGCTGAGAAATCATCAGCTCTATGCAAACAGCAAGAAAAGTGAATTCTTCCTGGAAGAAATCCACTATCTGGGGCATATAATATCCAAGAATGGGATACAAATGGATCCAGCGAAGATCGGTGCCATTCAGGAATGGCCAGAGCTGAAAATTGTGCATGAAGTTCGAAGCTTTTTAGGCTTGTGTTCTTACTACAGAAGGTTTATCAGACATTTTGTTGATATCGCAGCTCAATTACATGACCTCACTAAGAAAAATGCAGCCTTCACATGGGGATTATCACAGAAGAAAGCATTCAATACACTCAAGGAAAAGTTGACTACAGAGCCTATTCTGGTAGTTCCGGATCTTTATCAGTCTTTTGATGTGGATTGCGATGCTTGTGGAGAATGTGTTGGGGCTGCATTGCATCAGAATGGTCATGTAGTAGCCAATGAAAGCAGGCGACTTCGGGATGCGGAAAGATATTTAGGAATCTATGAGAAAGAGTTATTGGCTGTAATTCATGCCATCCATACATGGAAACACTATCTTTTGGGTGCAGATTTTACTGTCAAAACAGATCACCAAAGTCTGAGATACTTTTTGACTTAGACCAAGCTTTCCGAGAAGCATATGAAATGGTCAAACATGCTGTTAATGTATCATTTTCAGATTGTCCATACTCCAGGAATTCGGATCAGAGTGGCAGATGCCTTGTCCCGAAGACCCCAGGTCAATAATGTAACTATCGCTTATCATCAGGACCTGGAAGGCATGAGGGAACAATATGCTCATGATTCTGATTTTGGTGAAATTTTACAGCAAATGCAAGAAGGGCAATCCACCAGTCACTATTCCCTGAAAGATGGGTATTTAATGAAAGATGATTGCCTATGCATCACCCGGGAGATGAGGAAAAAGATTTTGGGGGAATGCCATGCACCTCCCTATGCTGGACATAGAGGAATTACAGCAACAACTTTTTTTTTTTTCGAAAAAACAGTGCTAATTATATTACTTCGAGAACAAAATACAAGAGGTCAGCTTATAGCTGACGGGCTGCGTTCACAAACCGGACGCAGCCCTAAAAGGTACTCTCACGGAGGGATATGCTGAGTGTGAATGAACAACCATCGGGGTGGTGAGTAGTGCCACCGAAGGCCCTGCGTAGTCTGCTCGAAGAAGAGGCTCTGTGTGTCCCAAGCCTGGAGGAAGCGTCTCCGCTTCTCCTGACCAGCAGCCCGGGAGTCTCCCTGAATCTGGTCCCACTGGCCTCTGAGGGTATGAATAATCTCACTCCAAATCTCCACCATGATCTGGGCAGTCGATAAGGAAGTGCCACCGAGGATCTGCGCGCAGCGCGAGGTCCAGATGTGCCATCCTGTAATGCTGCTGATAATCTCCCAGACTGGCTGCCTCTCCCGAACTCCTGTATCAGCCTCTGCTAGGTGCTGTGGGATACCCTCGAGCGGCCCCCACGTCCCCTGTGTGATAAGGAAGGTGGGGTCTTGCTGGCATGCCTCGAACAAGTGATGAAGACCAGGTGCGGTGCTGCACCAACAGAACGCGCCCCAAGTGATCACTCCTAGCTCTGGTGCTGCGCGGGTAAGAAGCCCGAAGGTCCACCTCCACACTTCCTGGGCGCGCGTGCAGCTCCACAGGCGGTGTTTTGGTGACTCCTCGTCCGCATGGCAAATCTGACAGCAACCGTCCTGGCCTATCTGCCTCAACCAGCTCCCCACTGGAAGACCTTTGTGGGCAAGAAGCCACAGGAAGTATGAGATCTTCCGCGGCCGCCAGCTCTCCCACAAGGCCTTCTAGAATGCCTGCAAAAAGAACCTGGAAATACCCTGTGCGTACCAGCTAGGTCGCTGGGTGGGGGGGCGGCTCTGCATCCTCCCGAGAACTCGCCTTCCCAGAGTCGTGCTGTAAGCGAAGAAGGAAGTCGGCCCCTGTCCTGTCACAATCTCTGGCCACCACCACTCTCCTGGGTCCCACTCAAGCTCTGACAAGGCCCGCCCCTCCCATAGCCAAAGACGCCAAAGCTGCAACTGGTCCTGCTCGATACTAGGGTCGGTACGCCAGACCTTCCCCAGAAGGCCTACGACCCTAACCCTCTGCCACGGGAGTAGGGGGTCGATGAGCGCATCCTCTCTCCTGAGTCGTCCATCCCCTGAAACCGCGAAGAAGGCGATAGAGGAGTCATCCAAACGTCCTGCGACCACCAGTGGGATGCCACGAGGAGTGAACTGTCCCAGCCAACGGGTGTCTCCAGGCATGAGGACCTGAGGCTCAGGTGGAGCCAACCAAGCGGCTGGGATCGCTCCGTCAATCTCCGTGCGTCTCGCCTGGACTCCACGTGCACCTCCAGCTGCGACTGCAAGATCGGTCATCTCCAGATGTCTGTACGTATCCCTCCAAACTCGAAGGGACCGGGCTGGCCCCCTCATCCAGCCGTCCCACCTGATATGTGATCTCTCCCCCAACTGAAGGCCCTCGGCGTCTCTGACCTGCCCATTCCAGACGAGCGGCTGGCGATCGATCTCCTCCTGACAGCTGGGCTGGGACTGTATGAGACTGAGACAAAGCCGCCTCCAAACCATGAGGAGGCTACGAACGAGTGGAGAACGGGGCTGAGTGAGCGGGGCAGAAGTGAAGATCCACCTGAGGGACGGTGGCCACTCTCCACCTCGGCGCGGGACACAAGAGCCTATTCCCTGCTGAAGTAACATCTTCCACGTCTGCCCCCCCGGGGTCAAACCGCGGATGACAAGCTTGCCTAACAAGGCCTGACTCTGAAGCTCTGGATCGATAACCCCCAAGCCACCCTCAGCCTGCGGAAGAATGACTGTCTGCCAAGCAACCCTGGCTCTGGTATCTCTAAGACCATCCTCCCCAGACCAAAGGAAGTTCCGAACCAACCTCCTGAGCTGTGCCACGCTGGATCTCGAGAAGCACCAGCATGAAGCCACATACCAAGCCGTGGCTAGAAGGACCTGGTTAACTACCAGGGCACGACCTGCAAGAGACAGCTTAGCAGTACTCCAGAAAGCCAGCTTCCGTCGGATGGAGTCTAGCACCGGGAGAAACTGCTGAGCTGGCGTGATGTCTAGGCCAACCTGGAAGCCAAGGTATCTAGCTGTCTGTCCTCGTGGAATCCATCTGAAACCCAGAAATCGCCCCCACTGAGAACACGCCCTAGGGTCTGTGAGAAAACCAACTAACTTGTTCCAGTTGATTTTCGCACCAGCGGCCGAGCAGAAGACCTCCAAGGCCATCCGCACCCTCTCTAGCATCCTCTCATCATCCTGGACATAAAGGGCTGTATCATCTGCGTACTCCGAGTCCAGAAGCTCCGTGTCCTTCCGAAGTGGAAGGCGAACCCCCGGATCCCGGTAGACCTCGCCCGAAGGTAGTAAGTCATGGCCTCGGCGAAGAAAAGAAACAGGTAAGGAGCAAGGGGGCAACCCTGACGCACTGATCTCTCCAGGCTAAAGCGCTCACCCATCTTGCCTCCAATGATGACCCTGCTAGACGCTGTCCTGTACAAAGCTGAGATACCCTGAATCCATCCTGCGGGGAAACCTAGCCGCTCCAGAGTCCCCTCCAAAAAGGCCCAGTCCACGCGATCGTAGGCCTTCTCAAAGTCGAGAAGTAGAATGGCAAGGTGTGATCCACTGTGCTGAGCCCACTCCGCCGCCTCTGAAAAGGTGAAGACATTATCCAAGATACTGCGATCCTGGACAAAGCCTGTCTGAGTGTCATGGATGAGGTCTGGGAGTAGAGGCCGAACTCTGGCACTGATCATCTTAGCGAGGATTTTGTAGGCGGTAGTAAGGAGAGTGATCGGACGCCACTGGTGGATCTCCTGTCTATCTCCTCCCTTCGGGATGAGGCAAATCAGTCCCGAAGAGAGGCTCTCTGGCATCAAACCGCTGCTGAAAATCCCCTGCAGAGCTGCAAGGAGGGGCTGATGGATCTGGTCCTAGAAGGAAATGAAGAATGCTCGGGGAAGCCCATCCTCTCCTGGGCATTTCTGTCCGTCGATAGCCATCAAGGCCTCCAGCATCTCATCCGAGGTAAACGGCGCCAACAACATCGCCTGCATGCTAGGCTGGACCAGGGATAGAATGTGCCTCCACACCTCCTCACGGGCACGACTAGCACGAGGGGCAAGCGGCTCCTGCTGGAAGAGGGTCCTGTAGAAGTCAGTGGCCAACCCCAGGACCTCCCCCGAATCCGTAACGATGTGACCATCCGCTGTCCTGAGACTCCGAAGCTGATCACCTGCAGCTCTCTGGCCATGCGTCCTGAAGAACTCTCTGCACATCCGATCACCCTTCCGGGCCCAGAAGGAGAGAGAGGCGTGATAGGAAAACTCTGAGCGGCGCTGGAGTGTCTCCTCCAGGAGGGCTCTGGCTCGAAGGGCCTGGATCCGAAGCTCCTCCGAGCCCGGGGAGGCCTGCTGGAGTCGCTGAATGGATGCGAGGTCCCTCCGAAGAGCTCTCTCTCTACTCCACCACTCCTGACGAACCTGTAGGGCTGCTAGCTGGCAGATCTGGCTGGACTCCTGCAGAGCCTGCGCAACTGAGTCCACCAAATCCGTTCACTCCCCCCAATCTCTGTCCCAAAGACTGCAAATACTGCTACGCACGTCCTCCCTCGAGAAAATAGAATCGGGAATCCTGCATGACCGGGGGGGGAGGGTTTGGGCTGCCGAATCTAATGAGAGGAGTACCGGCGCATGGTCGGAAAGTGTCGTCCCTGGAACTATACCCGCCTGACCGCCTCTACTGATGGCCCAATCACTGACATAGAATCTATCAAGCCTCTCCAGGAGTCTGGCTCCTTCCCTGCGGAAGCCCCAAGAGAAGTCCAGGCTCCCGTGCCAACGCCGGAAGGACGGGTCTCTCCAGCTGTCCCTACCTCCTGTCGCGAAGATGAAGGAGTCCCAAGCTGACTGCTCTGCCTGAGCCATACCTGTAAACTCCGGACCTCTGCCCTGCTGGTCCTCCAATGACTCCAAATTGTTGAAGTCACCTCCAACAATCCAGGAATCCATGACTGGAAGAATCCCTGTAAGTGTCCTCCAGAAAGTGGCTCTGCATCCGAGGTCTGTAGGAGCGTAGATGTTGAGTATTCCAATTTTGGATCCCTCCAAATCCAGGCCTACCCAAAGGGCTCGGCATGGGATCAACGTGCCATGACCGAAGACTCCCTGGGCTAACTGCTCGCACACGGAGGTACAGACACCCCCACTCCTCCCCTGTGCGCCGATCGAGGGCTCCCAGTAAGTGTTGGAACGTCCAGGGAGAACCTTCCCGCAGCTACGGGAATGAGCCGTAGAGAGCTTGTGCTCCTGGAGCAGAAGTACATCCAAATGACCAATCACTGCAGGCTGAAGTTCTTGCCGCAAAATGAGCTTCCTGGGACCACGGGTGCCAGAAGAGTGAAACCCGTTCACATTCCAGGATACGAGGTGTAGGCTCATGGCGAGGGATGGGGGGCTGCGAACAACTGTCTGCTCGCGGTCGAAGTCGATGAAGAATCAGGCATGTCGGAATGGAGGCGCTGTCGCTTATGAGAAGGTTTGGAGGGGGAGACGGGATCGTCCTGCCCGTCCTTCAACACCTTCAACAAAGGCGAGAGGCCTTTGGTGCCATGAACAAATGCTTTCTCGAGCCAACTCGAGATCTCTGAAGTGGTCATCCCATAGAAGGTGCGGAGTTTCTGATGGGACCAAGCTCTGACATCCTGGGGGAGAGGCCATGACGGGGTAGGTCTGAGGATCACAATCAGTCGGAAGCGTTTGGCGGCGCAGCGCCACCGCAAGCGCACATCGCCCTCGGACCACTGAGTCTCGAGAAGCTGCCCACCGGACGGGCCTATCCAGGAACAGACCTGGGCGTGTGTCTGCTCTCTGAGCGCCTCCCAAACCGAGTCGTCTGTCCAGGTCTCGGTGCCATCGCTGAGGAACGTGAAGGCGAAGCTAGGGCCATCCCTAGGGGCCAAGGCGACAATCTTCCCATCCGCCCCTTTGCGGAGCAAGAAGATGCTGATGTCGAGATAAGCCGGGAAGGTCCCAAGGTCGGCCACGTCCAAGTAGTCCCAGGGGCCTGATCTGTAAAAGTCTCGAGGAAGCGCTCTCTCCTGAAGCTGAGACCCATCAGAGTCTGCCACTGAGGGGCTAGCGGCCATGGAAGCCTGCTCCGGTGGTGGTGTAGACTCCGGGTGTCCTGCCAGCGGGGGGGGAGGGGGAGGAGGCTGAGGGGCAGGCGACTCGAGCTCCACGGAGGCGACTGGCGGAGCAGGTGGAGGAGGCGGAGCGGGGGCTGCCCTCGACTGGGAAGCCGAGGGTGCAGCTAACACTGTAGAGGAGTCGAGGGGAGCGGAGGGAGGGGGGGGATGGGGACTCCTCTGGAGCTGGGGCTGAGAGGGAGGAGAAGGAGACTGAGGAGGAAGAGACGGAGGCTGAGGCTGCGGGCCGGGCGAAGGGAGGGGAAACTGGGGAGGGGACTGGGACTGAGTGGAAAGGGGCGGAGGAGCGGGAGAGGGGGGGATCTGAGGCTGTGAAGGGCGGCCTGCCGTCGACGAAGAAGCTCTCCCAGGTCCCTGGGGCGGCTGCCTGTCAGGTCTCTGGGGTGCTGTTGCCGGAAGGGTAACCTCTGCCTCCTTGCCTTTATCCGAGATCTTCTTGTTCCTTCCTCTTTTCCTTCTAACCTCGGTCCAGCGACCCACTAACTCTGGACCGAGCTCCGCCTGCCTCGGCTCCTCCTGACGTGACTGTCCGGGGGGGGGGGATGGGGGCAGAGGAGGCGTGGGCGAGGGGGGTCGAGATGAACTGGCGAAGCGTGGGCACGCAGCCGCCAAGTGCCCAAAGCCATGGCACCTCAGGCACTGACCTGGTTGTCCGGTGACTATCATGCTCTGGGTGATGCTGCCGGCATCTGTCACTATCTCGATCACTGCAGGGAGGGTCGCAGGGTCTGCCACAGCCACTCGGACACGGGGGGCTCCTGCCGTGGTCACCGCATCGGCGAAGGTGTCGTGCATAACCCATCCAAAATGGGAGCCCAAGTCCCTGACAATCGGCCGCAGCTCAGCAGCAAGCCCTGGAAAAACTAGTGTCACTGGGTGGCGAGGTATACGGAACCGAACATCAAAATCTGCTGCGCTGAATCCACGGTACCACGGGACTATCATGATAATCTTTCCATCCACCGATGTGGGGGAACCGGCAATCAGGTTGCTCGCAGCTTTCTCATTGGAGAGTTTGAGCCAGAAGATGCCCCTTCCCATAAGGGCCACCTCCTCAATATGGCCATCCTCTAGCAGGAGAGTGGACTGGAGCCAGTCCTTGATGGCTGCTCTGGAGGGAGAGTGTCCAATGACTCTACCGTAAACAGAGGTACGGGTAAAGTCAGTGGCAACCTCCTGCACACGGGATGATTGTTGCTCTGTCAGGATAACACGGTAGGCATCTGGAGAGGGAGGGTCCGACTGGGCCTCCGGATCCGGGCAGGGGGCCGCCATACCGCCAAGACTAACTGCAAGCTTCCGATGAAGAACAGGCTGCCACCCCGAAAGGGGAGACGAAGCGGGAGGATGGCGCCTGGGTATGGAAGGGATGGTGGCGGAGGCGGAGGGTGGAGGCGGGGTGGGGAAGTGAAGCAGAGGGGCGGGCGAAGCGAGGTGGGTGAACGGGGGGGGTCGGGCGAGGCGGGGTGAAGGGTACGGGGCAGGCGGGTGGCGCGGGAGGGCGGGGAGGGGGCGGGGGTGATGTGGCAGGGGCGAAGGGGTGAATCGGAGGGCGGGGGAGCGGGGCGGGGGGGGCGAGAAAAAAAAAAAAAGGGGGGGGGGTGGAGCGGAAGGAAGCGGGGGGAGCGGAATGGAGGCGAGGGGGAGCGGAAGGAAGCGGGGGGAGCGGAATGGAGGCGGGTGAGGGCGCGGGGGACGGGGGGGAGCGGGATGGAGGCGGGGAGCGAGGGGGTCGGGTGGAGTGAGCGAGGCGGGTGAGCGAGGGGCGGGTCGGGTGAGCGAGGGGGGCGGGTGAGCGAGGGCGGGCGGGGGGGCGAGGGCGGAGAGGCAGGGGGCGGGGGATGGGAGGCGGCGAGCGAGGCGGAGGGATGGGTGGCGGGTGAGCGAGGCGGCGGGTGAGGGGGATGGCGAGCGGAAGGCGAGGGTGGAGAGACAGGGGGCGGGGGGTGGTCGCGGCGGGGGGGGCTAGGGAGTGGAGGTAGCTAGCGATGGGGAGAGGGAAGCTCGCAGGAGCGAAGCCTAACGTACGTGGTGAGGATGCTGATCACCTCTTTGAAACTTACAGCAACAACTCTAGCCCTAGAGAGGTATTTCTTTTGGCCAGGAATGCGGAAAGATATACATCAGTTTGTTACTGAATGCCTTACGTGTCAGAAAATAAAGTACGATAGACGGAAGGCACCTGGCCTACTTATGTCTCTTCCCGTGCCTCAGGCACCATGGGAAAGTATTACAATGGACTTTATTTTTGATTTGCCGAGATCAAAGTCAGGGAATGATGGGATTTGGACTATCATAGACAGATTCAGCAAGCAAGCTCATTTCATTCCGGTTCGCAAAACCATAAAGGCAGATCATATGGCTAAGCTGTTCATGGCACAAATTTTTAAACATCATGGTATGCCTAAGTCCATTGTTAGTGATCGAGATCCCAGAATGACCAGTCTATTCTGGAGAGCTTTATTTGATAACATGGGGACGAATCTGAATTTTTCTTCTTCTTTCCATCCCCAGACAGATGGTTAAAGTGAAGTAGCAAATTCTACAATTTTGGATATGCTGAAATGCTATGTGGGTGACCAAAGTTCAGACTGGGAAAAGTACCTACCGTTAGTAGAGTTTGCTTACAATAATACAGTACATAGCTCTACAGGGAAAGCCCCTTTTGAAATCATATATGGGAAAGTGATTTTGCCACCTATATTGAGGACCAAAGATGAAATATTTGCAGCTGATCAGTTTGTAAGAGACCTCCAGACAGCTTACAGCCAAGTCCGGACAGCAATTGAAAGGTCTCAAGAGAAACATAAAAGAGCTGCAGATAAACATAGGAGACAGCTAGATCTCAAGGAAGGGGACTGGGTACTTTTGAGGTTTGAAAAAGCTAGGCTCCGCAAGTTTAAAGGCAAACAGAAAGTGTATGCAAAGTTATCTCCCAGATACTATGGCCCTTTCAGGGTTACAGAAAGAATAAATGAGGTTGCATACAGATTAGCATTGCCAGAGCATTGGAGGATTCACAATGCATTCCATGTGAGTCTTCTAAAGAAATTTCAAGGACTAGAGCCTACAGAACCAGTATCAGAAGATCCACCAGAAGTGGATGAGCTGGAGGAAGTCCTTCAGCCAGAGCAAATTGTGTACCATATTGTACGCAAAGGCCGTCAGGGTAAGGAGTTTTACAGGTATCTTGTAAAATTCAAGAATTATACGGCATTAGATGCCAAGTGGATGGACGAAGACATGTTATTCGATCATCCACAGCTTTTGGATGTTTACAAAGAAGCTTTTCAATTGAGGTCAACTGAATAGAAGCCGAGGGGATGTCACTACAATGTAAATATCGTAAGTCAAAGTACAGTTGACCATTTATTTAATCATAATTAAAGAGTTTTATATGTGTTAATTATGGTCAAAGAGTTATTTTAATGGTCAAAGGATTGACTACGGTCAAAGATACTTGACTCCAGTGAAGTAAACCTGACTGCGGTCAGAGAGTGTTGACTTCGGTCAACAAGACTTGGCATGCGCCAAGAGGGTTAACCCTGATTAACCAAGATGTGCCAACTTTGGTTCGAGAGACTTGGCTATAATTAAGGCGCCTTGACCTTTGGTCAAAGCTCTTTAATTATAATCAAGAGTGTTGACTCCGGTCAACCAGAGAATATATATATGTTTATCTATATATATATTTGTTTAGATGTGCACATGTGTTCAGTGGGGACGCCCACCGTGACTAGGATTAGTCCACAGTGTGTTATTTGCATGCAAAGCGCTAACAATTAATGGTTACCATGGTGGTGCGCTTTAATTAATTGTTGCAGGTACTAGGAAGGATTATTTTTCCTAAGCAAAATGGGAGCCTGACAAGCATCTAGGAGGCGGTTCGTGTGACCGAGAGCTTTGAAGACTCCAGAATGGCCCTTAGTGGCTTGTAATAGGATTTAGTCTAGATTTTAGACAAGTGGCATGTTGCCAATTTGAATGGAGCTTGAAGCTCTTGTAAAAGAAGAGATTATTCACGTTCTGTAAGATGGAGATTTACGAGATAGCTCTACGTTGAACTTCTGTAACAGATTTTCTTGGATGAATAAAGACCTTCGGGGGGGTCCAGCCCGACGAATTGTCCTGGGCCCTAGTGCATCTCCAGAGAGAGGGAGTGAGGGAGAGCTTTTGAGAGTATAAATCCCGTCGTTTAAGAGTGGTGATATTGAAGCCATAGCTGTCTTTCACCGGTCAGTCTGGTTTTAGGCTCCGTTCTCTAGTGTCAAATGGACTTGCAAGGAGGGTGGGCCACTCTGGGCTATATCTTGAAGCGGAAACACGTGGAGGGGAGTCGATCAAACAGCAAAAATGGCGGGTGTGAATGCAGAGACGAGGGCACACCACAACCCTCAAGAATGTATATTAAGATAGGATAGGCATTTGGGTGGAACCGGTTCAGAGTGAACCGTGTTCACACTGTGTATGAGGTGGCACAGGGCCTTAACCCCAACAACCTCCCACCTAAAGGCAATGTGCCTCAAAAAAAAAATTTACAGCAAGTACATATAAAATGTACAAGGCCTATCCAACACCCATCAGTGTCCTGCAATGTGCAAACCGCTCTGCTGGCAAGGGCTTAGTGAAGAGATCAGCAGGGTTATCATCAGTATGGATTTTGACAAGTTCTAACAACTTGTCATGCAATACCTCACGAATAAAGTGGTACCTAACATCAATGTGCTTGGTCTTCTGATGAAAGACCGGATTCTTTGCCAACATAATAGCACTCTGGCTATCACAATGCAAAGAAGGAATATCCCTTGAAAAACCCAAGTCTCCCACCAGACGTGAAAGCCATATGGCCTCCTTGCAAGCCTCAGTGGCTGCAATATACTCTGCCTCCGTGGTAGACAATGCTGTGCATCTCTGTAACCTGGATATCCATGAAATAGCACCACCTGTGAAAGTAAACACGTAGCCCGTGGTGGACTTACGATTGTCTACATGCCTTGCATAATTTGAATGTGTGTATCCATGCACTTGTGCATCTTGCTTGCCAAAACATATGCACACATCTTGAGACCCCTTAAGGTATCTCAATATACCCTTAATTTCCTCCCAATGTCTCTTACCGGGGTTAGCCATATATCTACTGACTACTCCCACTGCAAAAGCAATATCTGGTCTAGTGGCAACCATGGCATACATCAGACTGCCACATGCAAAAGCATAAGGAATTTTGGCCATATTAGCCCTTTCATCATTTGACTGAGGGCTGTCCTTTTGGCTGAGTTTCAAATATGGAGGCAATGGTGTGCTCAAAGCCTTTGCCTTATCCATATTGAACCTCTCCAGAACTTTGCCAATGTACTCTTTTTGAGAAAGATAGAGTAAACCCTTTGACCTGTTCGTCACAATTCGCATACCAAGAATGTGATTTGCATCACCAAGATCCTTCATGTCGAAGGTTTTGTGCAGTTTTGCCTTAAAGGCATTCATATCAATAGATGAATTCCCAGCAATAAGCATATCATCCACATAAAGAATGAGTATAAGAAGACTACCATCTCTTGTCTTCTTAGTGTAGAGGCAATGATCATGATCAGACCGTCTGAAATTTTGTGCTTTCATGAAAGCATCAAACTTGTGATACCACTCTCTGGGTGCCTGCTTGAGGCCATAGAGACTCTTCTGCAATTTGCGTACAAGCCCTTCTTTTCCCTTGACTTGATATCCCTCTGGTTGCTGCATATAAATATCCTCGTGAAGGTCTCCATGAAGGAAGGCCGTCTTCACGTCCATTTGGACAAGATCCATGTCCTGACAAGCAACCAAAGCTAAAACAGTCCTTAAGGTAGTCATCTTGACTACAGGAGAAAAAATTTCATCAAAGTCAACTCCCTTTTCCTGCTTGAACCCCTTAGCAACTAATCTTGCTTTGTACTTGGGCTTAGCATCCCCTGGAGTGATCTTCAACCTATAAACCCATTTGCATGGTAGGACTTTCTGGCCTGTAGGCAGCTGCACTAGATTCCATGTCTGATTCTTCTCAAGAGATTGCATTTCTGAAGCCATGGCTTTCTGCCAATTCTTTGCGTCTTCCCTCTTCATGGCTTCTTTAAAGCACGAGGGCTCACCACAATCTGTCACCATGATGTAATCATCAAGTGCATTTACCCCTGGAACAAACCTATCAGGCATACGAGACACCCTGGTGCTCCGCCTAACCCAACCATCTTGATTAGGTGGCTGATTTACTTGCAGTTCCTGCATATTTTGGGGTTGTACAGCCTGCTTTGGAAGCACATCTTGCTGAATCTCAGGCTGCATTTGTGGTTCTTCCTGTGGAGGATAATATGGAGCATTAAAAGCCGGAGGTGGCTGCTGATTTTGACCATTTTGGACAGCATTTTGATTTGCATTTTGTGGTTGTGCTGAAGGTCCTTCCTCCTCAAAAATGACTCTTCTCACTCCAATGATATTGATAGGCTGTTTTTGCATCCTATCTTCTCGAAAAATCACATCATTGCTCCTCACAATCTTGTGAGATTCAGGGTCCCACAACCTGTAACCCATCTCTCCATTGTCACCATACCCAAGAAAAATACACTTGCGTGACTTTGGGTCTAACTTGCTGCGTATTTCCCTTCTGATATGCATAAAGGCCTGGCAGCCAAACACCCTGAGATGTTTGTAAGAGGGTGGCTTTCCGGACCACATTTCTTCAGGTACCTTCAAATCCAAGGCACGGTTGGGTGACCTATTGATGAGATGTACTGCTGTCTTAACAGCTTCTGCCCAAAAACCATGGGTCAATCCTGCTTGTGAGAGCATGCTGAGAGTCCTCTCTTGAATGGTCCTATTTGCCCTTTCAGCCACGCCATTTTGTGGAGGATTGTAGGGAGCGGGCAACTCCCTCTTTATCCCCTTCTCATCACAAAATGTAGTAAATTCCCTTGAGAGGTATTCCCCTCCATTATCAGACCTGAGGCATTTGAGCTTCTTTCCTGTCTGATTCTCAACAAGTGCCAACCAAGTCTTGAAGACTTTGAACACATCACTCTTATGCTTAATGGGATAGACCCATATCTTCCTTGATGCATCATCAATAAAGGTGACAAAATACTTGGCACCGCCCAAAGAAAGATTGGGCATTTCACATACATTTGTATGTACTGTTAGAACTTCTTGTTTAACATTTCCAGCCTTTTTATGAGCTGATTGCTTATGTTTGCCATAAATACAATGATCACATGCTGAAAAATAAGAAAAATTAAGTCTCGGCAAGTAACCCAAAGAAGACAATACTTTCATTCCTTTCTGGCTTATATGGCCCAACCGGCTATGCCACAATGAAGTGTGTGGCTGCTCAGTCACATGGATTACATTAGCATCAACACCCTCAACATACAGTGGATACAAGGTGCCTGATTTGCAGCCCTTGGCCACAACCATATTTCCCTTAAGCACCTTCCACATAGAATGACCAAATTGGGTGAGATACTTTGCATCATCAAGCTGCCCAGTGGATATCAAGCTCTTCCTGAGCTGTGGCATATGTCTCACGTTGTGCAATACAAATTCAGAACCATTTGGGAATTTTAAATGTACATCCCCAATACCAACAACGTCACAGGCATAATCATTCCCAAGTTTCACGCATCCTTTCTTCCCTGCATCATACGAAGCAAACCACTGCTCATGAGGAGTAACATGATAGGATGCACCTGAGTCTAACAGCCAATCCTGTGCATATGAGCCATCATTGGCCACAAGAAAAGAACTATCACCAGAGGAGGCAACAAGTATGACATCGTCATTATCTTCATCACTGCTAATCACTGCATTGAGCTCCTCAAGTTTAGCCTTGCCCTTGGTGTCTTTGGCATCTGTTTTCGCATCTTTGTCCTCTTCTTTTCTTTCCTTATCCTTGCCTTTGTTTTTCAGCTGAAAACAGTCCCTTTTAATATGCCCTTTCTTATGGCAGTAGTGGCATTCAAGGTCCTTCCGAGGACGGGACTGACTGCATTTCCCTTTATTTTGGTTTTCCCCTCTATTTTGCTGCCTACCTCTACCCACAGCCAATGCACTTGCATTCTTATTTTCACTGCTATTCTTACGCCTCACCTCTTCCTGCAGAAGAGCGCTTTCCACATCTTGGCATGACAATCCTGTGAAAGCAGGGGCTGAATTGCTGATGGCTGTAGCAAAAGTATCTAAGCTGTCAGGAAGGGTACTCAAGAGAAAAATGGCCTTCACCTCATCATCAAAATTCATTTTCTGATTTGTGAGTTGGCTGAATATAGAGTGAAACTCATTTAGGTGAAGTGAGAGGGCTGTCCCCTCTTTCATGCTTAGTTTCATAAGCCTCTTCAACCAAAACACTTTACTAGCTGCACTCTGACTCTCGAAAAGGGACTCAAGTTCTTTCCATATGCTGTAAGCAGTGGCTTCATTCTCTACATTGAAGTAGATCTTCTTTGAGATGGTCAAAAGAATGGTACTTTTGGCCTTCTCATTCATGGTTTCCCATTGAAGGTCACTAACTTCATGAGGCTTGATCCTTTTATACTTGATAGGCATATTTTGATCTTTCTGGACCAACACATTATATATTTGGTTCTTCCAATAAGAGAAATTTGCATTCCCTTCCAACTTCTCAATATTCCAGTAGTTGCCTTCGTTCCTTGAAGACATAGTGATAAGCTGAAGTAGAAAGAAATAAATACACCTAAGGCAGAGAGGGCCTCAAAGTCACGTACTGTGACTAAATGCAGTGTTGTCCACTCTCCAAAACTGATTGCAAAATCTCGTCTTTTGTCAAAGTGCATACAAGCACTCTAACGTCAAAAGCCCCAAATTTGTTGCATGAAATTTCTCCAAATTCGGAGAATGCACTACGATGGAGAAAAGCTGTGAGTTGTAGACGTCTTCTTTCGAACGGAGATCCACTCCTGTAGCGTCGAAAGTGCAGGCTCTGTGTGTTGCTCTGCTGCGCAGCAGCACTTGCGAAAGCCGATCACTTGCTTTACTCCCCTGAAGACCTCGAGTCAGAAAACAGGCTCTCTGCGCTATTTGACGCTTGGAACGAAGGACGTTGACGGAGCTCTGCTGTTTGACGCCTGGAACGAAGGACGTTGACGCTATCGTCGAAGCGTGGTGCCTCACCTGCTTTGCAAGCCTCACGAACGAGGAGTTCCAATCACCCGCTGTGCAAATCTCACGAACGAAAAGTTCTTTTGTGTGAGCCGTTGCAGGGCATCACAGGGAGCATACGCACAACGTGCGTTAAGCCTGCTTCACGAGCTACATACGAAGATGAGCTCTGTGCTGCTGCTGCGTTGCGAGGGAGCATTTGCCTGCTGTCCGATGCTGTCCGAGCGCGAGGTACCCTCGGGAACAAAGATGGCCAAGTCCGTAGCCAGAGCTTCCCGTAACAAGGACTTGACTCGAGGCGTCGGTCGCTGCTCGCGATTTGGCTCTGATACCAGTTGAAGCGGAAACACGTGGAGGGGAGTCGATCAAACAGCAAGAATGGCGGGTGTGAATGCAGAGACGAGGGCACACCACAACCCTCAAGAATGTATATTAAGATAGGGTAGGCATTTGGGTGGAACCGGTTCAGAGTGAACCGTGTTCACACTGTGTATGAGGTGGCACAGGGCCTTAACCCCAACATACCTGTGGGTGGAGGACTGACTCGAAGGGCTGGCTGCACTCAAGGACTTGCTCACATGTCACGTGTGACCGTGGAGGTTTGGTTGGAACAGAGTTACGACTTAGGAGGGCCTCACAGTTGGCGGCACTCCTCTTTCACTGCTGGGGGCAGGTAGGTGCCAAGCAGGCTGTGTGGCCAAGTGTGGCTGCTAGTAACGGTTCGGAGCTTGGTGCCAACCCTTTGATCAGCCTAAGGCCAGTTCCATTCATGTTTTGTGTGGGAACATGCTTTTTTGGTTTCATGGAGATAGTTCACTTACAGGAAATGGTTTCAGGCATGGGACATGTTTGGTACAGCCTCGTTGCTGAATAGGCAAGGGTCGGGAATCCATGCTTGAGATGGGAAGTATCCCTGGAACCCAGAGAGGGATGGTACAGGTGTGACTGCCAGAGTATTTACTGTGTTGTGATGCCATTTCTCTTCTGGAAGAAACAGATTGATGTCTCAGGATGTATGCTGCCAATAGGGTGAGAGACTATGGGTTGTGGCAGTCCTGGACAGTGGAGAAAGCTCTTTTCTGCTTTCCTTTTCTGCTTTGAGCGCACTAGTGACAGCTATGGGGAACTGTGTGGCCAAGCGAGGTTACTAGTGACAGTTCCAGGCTGTGTGCAAGTTTCTTGGATTAGGCATGGAGGCCGACTGCCAGGATTGGTGTGAATAGCAGAGGCTATGCAGGGTGTGTGGATGTCTAATGGGATGTGGAATGCCCCCGAGGCAAGAAATAATGTATCCTTTATTTATGTACCCTGGAATTCAGGCCTCTCACTTAATTAAAGAAATACTGGAAGGGGCGCCAACAATCTGTGTCTTTATCTTGGTGTAGGGGCATTCTAGCTCTCAGTCTGCTAATTGCATATTTGCTGAATTGTTGATGTAACAGTGTTGGCTGGTTTCAGCAACCTTCTAATCTTTTTGACACACTAACAATACCTTAATATTTCTAACATCCAAGAATTTGTTTTGCAAGGTAGCTTCTGAACATTTTATTTTTTTTGATCTTGAAGTGGAGTATGAATTGTAAAATTCTTCAAGAAGAATCCATCTCTTGCAGTGGAGTATGGATTCTAAAATCTCACTACTCTCTCTAATCAGATAACTCCGGAGTATATGAAGTAGACTACTCTCTCTAATCAGACATTTTATTTTGTTGATTTTGAAGTGGAGTATGGATTGCAAAATTCTTACAGTCTACTTCAAGAAGAATCCATCTCTTGCAGTGGAGTATGGATTCTAAAATCTCACTACTAGCTCTAATCAGACAACTCCGGAATTAGATTTGGAAATAAACCAGGGAATATAATCAGAAGATCATGCTATAAAGCTCCTTTAAAGCAAACCTTTAAATAGCCAATCAGTTTGAACTGCCTAGCCGATCCTAGATATGGAAAATTGAACTTTAATGCTGGCACTCAACCACCCCAGCCCTTTATTTATAGGGGGTCAGGGCAGGCCCTCCCCCATCACCTCCCAAAAAAAAGAAGAAAGAAACTGCACAAATCTGGTTTATAGATCTAACTTTCATGTGCTGAATGGGTCCCTCTCCCTCCCCTCATGTAAGGACCATGTAAAGATTTTATGAATATCTGTGCCCTTTTTACAAAATGCTTTACACATTTTTGTGATCCTTTTAGACCTTGAATAAAGACTAATCGCACCACGAGCCACATTTCAAATATGAGAACGCTTATGCTTTGGGGAATATTATCTGAAGGGGAACGTTAAAAACGGGGCTACTAATCCAGACAATGTCCAAATCTGTTTTACCACGACAATTAGATGACTGCATGACCATTGGAAGTGCAATCACATTAAAAATTCTAATAATATAAGAAACTTATTATTATTATTTTTTTTTGTAGGAGAGAAAGGATTTGGATACAAAGGTTCAAGCTTCCATCGGGTCATCAAGGATTTTATGATTCAAGGAGGAGACTTTGAGCGAGGTGATGTAAGTATCTGCATGTACATTTTTTATTGCATGAGCATAGACTTGTCTATGTGCATCGATGTGCACTCTCCCACACTGTAATTTGTGCACATGTGAGAATGTTCTTGCAACATTATAGCGTTAATGGCTTGTTATGTTGTGAGCGTGAGGAGGTTGAAATTGTGCTTTTTATGATGGTAGCCTTCTTTTTTTGTATGCGCTCACTTTCACAATATGTTTAATTGTTTACAAATGTAAATTATGGTGCATTTGGTTTTACTTTTTCTTTTGGATCTGATTGTACGAGTAGGGAGGAAATTGCATGAGTTCCTTGGGTATGCATATATAAACTTCCTTCTTCCTCTAGTAAACCACTTATAAGCGTCTCAGAAGTATTCTCCACCCAGCCCACGATCTCTGTGCAGCAAGCTTCCAACAACTCAGCTTGAGTAATCGGATTGCACATATATATCCCTTTTTCCCATGAAGTGTGTGCACAAAAATATCTCGTGTCCCTAGTAGTCTCCTTGCAATCAGTCTAATTTTGTGCACAACTGAGTGCATTTGGTGCAGTTACGTTTGCAGACATTTGCTGTCACATTTAGTCTGACATTTACAATCTTTTTTTTTGGGCAGCAGCAACTAGTTATAGCCTTGAGGCTCGAACATTGCATTTGTGTAGAGGCATTTCTATCTGTTGCTTGATAGCAATGGCCGGCACATAGTAAGGTGAGGAGTTTCAAAACGCCAAGTTTTGATACGCGTTTCGTGGTGTCAGAAACGTTTTGGGACAAACCCGAAACGTTTATAAAAACGTTTCGTGCATAAGAGGCTACTCAAAAAAATTTTTTTTTTGGCCCAAAAAGTAAAATATTTTAGATTATTACAACCATAAGTCCAATACTTGAAAAAAACTCATGGAACAATCATCTGCTGCAGGTGGTGCAGCACTGGTACTAGCATTTGATGCAAGTGGTGCAACACGTACTAGCCCTTTGAGAAGATTGCATTGCATGAGATGGAGTTGTATTCTCCTCATAGAGCATGGAGAAAATGTCTCCCTTCTCTTGAGGAATGTCCTTAGGTTTGTTGATGTTGAGTCTATTTGGATTGACGTGTTGTGGCTCGATGGGATTCTCCTTTTGATCTAGCAACTGCAAATTGCAATGACAAAAAACAAGTCTCTCCAACTGTGCAGTGGAGAGCGTGCTACTCTTCTTGGTATGAAAGAGAGCCTACGTACTCCAGTTTCTCTCACACGGGCCGGAACTACAATCTTGGGACAAAACTTTGCAATGTGTCTTTGCAATTTGCAAAGAAGTGCATGCAAAATGTAATGAAAGAGACTCAGAACGAGTACAATAGAAACAATGAAACATCTCACAAAAGACTTAAAAGAGAAGGAACCCTATCAATTCTAGGGTAGAAATGCCATACTTCTCCCAGAAGGAAACTGGCTGCAACTGTGTGTCACGAAGCAAAGCTGTTGGTTTTCCAAACATGGAGATACTATTACGGAACATGAGACGCTAATCCTCGAGTTTCCTCACAAGATTTACATCACCATCCACCAATGTGGTAATGTACTTTCGTCCAACCCTCCTCAAGGTGCTCACACAATGCGTGGCTCTCACTCCTCCATAGAGGATGCAATATATGTGTGACCTCATGGATTGGCCTATGAAACCAATCTCAATGCTTGTTCCATATCTCCTTGATGTCTTGAACTTTACTTAAGAGTTCAAGGTCAAGGATTAAACACGATCTTAGCAAATGGAAAATAAACCAATATTATGTAGGCAACACAGCAAAATATGTTTAGCTACTAGTTAGAGAAGAATCTCTTGGGTTGTAAATAAGTGCAAGCATCCGAGGATTCCCCTATCTTGTCCATGAACTCATATTACCTCCATATCTGTAAGTCACAAGACACTATATAGAGGGTTTAGTGCCTTCCCGAGGGCCTGTACATCTCGCCACCAATTGTCTCACAAAAGTGCCCGAGCAAATGCAATAGACTTGGCTTCATCCCTATCATCCCATGTACACCGCTCATGACACACCACAGTGTGTGACATGCCAAGTCACACTCTTAGCAACCTCTCCAACACAATAAACATGTATGAAAATCATGTGGTGGCAGGCTCTAGGAGCTCCAAATCACTGTTTTCCCTGAACATGCTCAAAACCTTGGGCCTCTTAGTGACAAATTCACCATGTTTGACGCTGAAGGAAAAAGTTTGCTCACCAATTCGAGATTTCCTATATTTTCTGTCACGGGGGCGTGAAATTCTAGGTACTTTAATGTACTACAAGACCGTGACAACTTTGGTTTTAAAAGTCCAAGCGTGGGCTTAATAATGTGTAATTAAACGCGGCATGGTGCCTAGCACATAAGCGTAATTAATCCCTAGGCCCAAAGGCATTCCAAGGAATTAAAAGAGTGGTTGTTGGGAAATGATGACGTGGCATTTTTAATGGGCCCCCTAGAGGGCCATGTACCTTCAGTGGCCCCCCTAGAGTTCCAGGTGGCTCTAGTGCCTTCTACATGCTCCTTTGCCATTCCTGGACCTTCCTGGGCCTTCTAAACTTCACATGTGTGGTTTTCTCTCTCATCTTCTCCCTTTGTTGAGATTTTGGACTGGTTTTTCAGCCTCCTTCAGCGGAATTCCGTTTTTCTTCATAACTCCTCACCCGTTTGGATTCCTCAACTTCCGTTTGGCCCGATGGCTTCCCCTCTGCCTCCCCTTCGTAGTGATATGCTTTTCCCTCCGTGCGTTTGGTAGAACGGGCAGAGCTGAGCACTTCTTTTGCTGGACGAATTTGCAAAAGTGGCTTTTTCTGGACCTTTTTGCTTCTACCGCCTCCTGGGCCTCTCCTCTTGCAAAGCTACAGCTTTCTGTTGAATTTCGAGTGGTCCGACGTGCTGGTTGACTGGTTTTTCTCAGTTTTGGAGGACTTTCCGGCGATGAAACTTCTCCAAAACCTTCTCAATGCATTCCTCTCTGAAGCACGCTTCTTTTGAGCCCAAGAACTCCCACTTCTTCGCGACAGAAGTGTTTCTTTTCGCATTTTTCAGTGGAATTCTTGCTGGTCGGCTCTTGTAAATGCTCTTTCTTCATGCCTTTGCACTCCTCTTTGGCTGAGAATGCAATTGGGCATTGGCTACTATGTCCTCTTGGCGATTGAGGACTTGGTTCGAGTCTTCAGGGCTTGGTGAGTTGTGATTTTGCTACTGCAATTTCTTTTTGCCATAAGCTATTGGTTGGCCTCGTGTGCCGCCTCTTTCTTGGCTCACAGGTGCCCAGGCAGTGCTACATGAGTCATTCTTTGGTTGGGTACTTTGCTGATTTTATTTCGGAGCTTTGAAAAGCTTTGTGAATGCCATCTGGAAACCACTCAAGGAGAGTGCAGCTGGGGTGTAGTGTGATTGCATCTGGACAGCCAATGGAATTGCACTCGGAAAAGAGAATGCCTTTGGGTTGAGCCTATGGGTTAAGTGCACTTATGTGATGGTGTTATATGCTTGAAAGCCTTGCGAAGGCTTAGTGAATTGGGGCTGCGTGCTCAGTTGCAGGGAAGGTCTCCCAGATGCAACTTGTAATCATTTCACTGTGAAATATAAAGAAATACCGAAAGGGGCGCCACGGTGTTTGGGGCCAATCGGGTGCACTTGTCTATGTCTGTTGAGCAGGGGCATTCTAGCCTCCATCCCTTTTTCAGTGGTTTTGTTTGTGAACAAATGGGTAAATGCCAAATGGTGATCATGCAATGGTTAATGGTTGTGATATATGCTTTGTGAGCTGTAAATAAGTGCTGAAGTGATTAAAGGTTTAGTTCCACTGCCCTCTGAGTGATTAGAGGCCGGTTTCATTGGTTCCATTGCCGGGATACCACACACTCTTTCTCAAGAGGTGGGCCTTGGTAGTTTGGTGGAAGGATATCTTTGCTGCACTTTTTGACAGCTGAATATTACAACCATGAACATGGTGAGTACCCATGAGCAAGAGAGCTCCACAACTCCTCAAAGGAGAAGGCAGGAAAGCCTTAATGATCCAGCTAGTGTACAGCTGCAGGAAGCACAACAAATGCCTTTTGAGCAGGCCACACATGAAGCTACAACTGAGCTCAACGGTGATACTAGTTCTAGCAGTGAGTCAGATGATGCTACTATGTTGAATGCACAGCTTGCAAGTGCAGTGACTGCTTTGACTCAGCTGGCTCAAAATTTGGCTCAGATTGTGCAAACAAATGCCAAGAAGAAGAAGAAACCAAGAAAGCACAAGCACGGAAAGAGTGAGTACACACATGCATCGGTTTCCCATGAGGGACAGCCATCAAAAATGACTCAGAAAGTGACTTCCAAGAGAGAGGAATCGCCCAAAAGAGCACTTGAGAAAGAGGTACAAAAAGTACATCCAGTGCAACAGTATGAGCAGCCAGCACAAGGCCTTGGTTTGGGTATTTCTACTCCTCAAAATAATAATGTGCAGTCCATAAATGTGGCTCAACCACCTCAGCCATATTTGAGGCAGCAACCTGAATATTTTGGTACAGATTCTATTTTTGATGCTATGTTGATTTCACCGCCAATTGGGCATAGAAAACAAGCCATGTATGACAATGTGGGAATGCAGCCAGGCATGCAAGCCACAGCATATGCTCCCATGCCTAATGTTCAGCCAAGCATGGCTCTCCCTAGTCAAGGGAATGCTGCAAATATACAGCCATCTTTGGGACAGCCAATATCAAATGTATATAAAGAATTTAAGGATGGTGGTTCTCATGTCAAGTTTGATACATATAATGGAGTACAGGACAGGTACAAAGCTCTCACATTCCTTCAACAGTTTGATGCTGCATTTCTTGGGGGTTTGTTTACAGAAGCATCCAAGATGAGGAAGGTTGCCACATTTTTGAAAGGCAATGCACTTAAGTGGTACACTAACCTTATGCTTCATGGAGATGCGCCTGCTACTTGGCTGGAATTTAAGCAAGTGTTCTCTTCTACTTGGCTTACTCCAACTTTTGAAGTTGAAGTACTTTCACACTGGCATGACTTGTCATACAAACTTTGCAAGAATCTTGATGATTACACCCAGAGGTTTTGGGATGTTTTGCTGCCATTGAGCTCTTACAGGCATGTTTCTTTGAAAGAGCAAATAGAGAGGTACTGTTGTGGATTGCCTAGTGAGCTACGTGATTATTGCATCAAAACCAAGGTGGGTTCTATGACTCAATTAATTGAGAATGCAAGGACAGCATATGCATGGATGCAGGAGAAGAATTTGGGCTTTATGGACAGCAAGAAAGAAGACAACAAACGGGCTGCCAAACACCAGGATAAGGACATCAAATCTGAAAATAAAAATTATGGCAAACGACCGTTTCAAAAGGGAGGAAAAGCCCAATTCAAAGCTGGTCAAAGGCGTGGACAGCCTAATAAACAGCCCCGTACCAAGTTATCTGATGAAGAGAAAAAGTCACTCATGGAGCAAAACAAATGTTTTATATGCAAAGAAGAGGGACACCGCTCTTATGATTGCCCATTCAAGAAAAGAGACAGGTCAGATGATGATAAGAATGGTGATAAACAGGCTGATCGGAAGGGCAAAAAGCCTAAACCTTCTGCAGGACTTCTTCCAGATGTGATTGGGAGTTTGCCACATGCACATGATGAAGAGGAAATGAAAAAGACTGAGATGTGCAGAGCATGGGGAAAAATCAGAAATCAGAATTGTTTGTTTTTCTTTGATTCTGGGGCAAAGGCAAATTTCATAACTCCTGATATGGCAGGAAGGCTTGGCATCGAGCCTGAGGAAATGGGGCCATCCGGCATGTGTGATATGGCCAACCCTGAACTCAACACACCTGTCACTCCTATCATTGGCAAGTTGAGGATGCATATCCAGGGATATCAGGATGCAGAGGACTTCTACATTATGCCTTTGCCAGAGTGTGATGCTTTGCTTGGGATGCCTTGGATGTACAGGGTGGGGGCTGATGTGCAGATGAGAAACAAGAAGATTTCTTTAACTCATAGAGGCAAAAATCATGTACTTGATGTAAAGTTGAAAGGGGAGTCCATCCCTGTAGTTTCAGCTTCTTGTATTTCCAATGTAATAAAGCGTCATATTTCAGCGTACTTGATTTTTGTCAAAGAGGACAGCCAACCAGTTCAGGAGGGCTCTACTCTTTCTGCTTTAGATAGAGAAAGGGCTGCTTTTATTTCAGATTTTCAGGATTGTTTCTCAGATGCACTTCCTCAAGAATTACCTCCCAAGAGGCCCGAGGATCATCAAATTGATATAATTCCAGGAAGCTCACCGCCTAATATACCTCCCTATCGTGTCAGTAAGGCACAACAGGAAGAGATAATGTCACAAGTGAAGGAACTCTTGGAAAAGGAATTAATACAGCCAAGTAATTCTCCTTACTGTTCCCCTGTGTTGCTTGTGCAAAAGAAGGATGGCAGTTGGAGAATGTGTATTGATTATAGGGCTTTGAATAAAGTCACAATTAAGAACCGTTTTCCAATTCCACGCATTGATGATATATTGGATCGGTTGGAAGGTTCCTCAATGTTCAGTCGTATTGACCTTAAAAGTGGATACCATCAGATAAGGATACGGCCTGAAGATGTCTACAAGACTGCCTTCCGCACTTCATTTGGCTTATATGAGTTCCTTGTGATGCCTTTTGGTTTGACTAATGCACCTGCCACTTTCAATAGAATGATGGACAGAATTTTTAGAGCACACAGAAAGTTTGTGGGCACTTTCTTTGATGACATCATTGTGTTCTCTAAAAATGAGCAGGAGCACAGGAAACACCTCACTATTGTGTTTCAAGAGTTGAAAAGACACAAGCTATTAATAAACACCAAGAAAAGTGAATTCTTTATGCATGAGATTCATTTTCTCGGTCATATAGTGTCAAAGGATGGAGTCAAGATGGATCCTGCAAAAGTTGAGGCCATAAGGAGTTGGCCAATTTTGAAAAATCTGCATGAAGTGAGAAGCTTTCTTGGGTTGTGTTCATACTATCGGAGGTTTATAAAGTACTTTGCAGAAATTGCTTCTCCCTTGCATGCTTTACAAAAGAAAGCTGTACCGTTTCGGTGGGGACCAAAGGAAAATGCAGCTTTTGAAGAGCTGAAGCAAAAATTGTGTTCTGAACCCGTTATTATCTTGCCAGATCTTGCAAAACCCTTTGCTGTAACTTGTGATGCATGTGGAAACAGCATAGGAGGCACTTTGATGCAGGATGGCAGAGTGGTTGCATATGAGAGTAGAGTTCTCAAAGATGCTGAATTGTACTTGCAGACATACGAGAAGGAAATGTTAGCAGTGATACATGCTTTGACCACATGGAAACATTACCTTCTTGGAGCTGATTTTTATGTGCAAACAGATCATCAGTCACTTAGATATTTTCTCACGCAGAGAAAATTATCTGAAAAGCACATGAGATGGGCTAACTTCCTCTCAATGTTTCATTTTCAAATTGTACATGTACCGGGTAACAAAAATGTCGTGGCTGATGCACTTTCCAGGAAACCACAGCCTGAAGCAGTCTCCAAGAAACCCAGTGTTTCAGCAGTGAGCATTGCTTACAACAATGTGTTAGATGTGATGAAAGATCAGTATGTTAATGATGCTGATTTTTCAACTATTTATGATCAGCTTTCTGATGGTCAAAGGCATGATCACTATATGTTGAAAGAGGGTTTCATTTTGATGCATGGACGACTCTGTGTCACTGATCAGATGCGACAGAAAGTCATAATGGAAAGTCATGCTCCTCCATATGCAGGACATAGGGGAATTACAGCAACAATTACAGCAGTGGAGCAATACTTTTATTGGCCATCTTTGAGGAAAGATGTGGAAGATTATGTGAGAACATGCATGGTTTGTCAGAAAGTAAAGTTTGACAGGCAGAAGGCACCTGGGTTGTTACACCCTTTGCCAATTCCTGATAGACCATGGCAAAGCATAGCTATGGATTTTGTGTTTGATCTTCCACGTACTCCTACTGGACATGATGGATTGTGGACAATAATTTGCAGGTTTAGCAAACAAGCCCACTTTGTGCCAGTAAGAAAGAAAATTACAGCAGATCAAATGGCCAGATTGTTTTTGCAGCATGTCTTCAAGTATCATGGGATGCCTGAATCCATAATCAGTGATAGAGATCCGAGGATGACCAGCCTCTTTTGGAGAGGACTGTTTGAAAATATGGGCACTACGCTGAATTTTTCGTCATCTTTTCACCCTCAGTCTGATGGACAATCGGAGCAGGAAAACTCTACCATCTTGGATATGTTTAAATGCTATGTCTCAGACCACAAAAGCAAATGGGAGCATTATTTGCCTTTGCTGGAATATGCTTACAATAATACGGTGCACACATCCACAGGTAAAGCACCTTTTGAAATAGTGGAAGGTGCCAGGAAGATACCTCCCATTTTGCATACAAAAGAGAAAATCTTCGAAGCTGATCGTTTTGTGGAAAGCCTTGAAGAGGCTTACAAGAAGATCAAATATGCCTTGCAAAGAAGTCAAGACAAGCAGAAAAGAGCAGCAGATAAGCACCGCAGGGAATTGGTATTCACAGAAGGTGATTGGGTTTTGCTGCGTTTTCAGAAGGCAAGGCTGAAAAATAAGAAAGGCAAGGAAAGGTTGTACACAAAGCTGAACATGCGTTACTATGGTCCTTTCCAGGTTTCTGAAAAGATAAACGAGGTAGCTTACAGGCTGAAGTTGCCTCCGCATTGGAAGATACATAATGCCTTTCATGTGAGCTTATTAAAGCAATATCATGGAGATATTCCCGAGGATGTACCTGATGAGGTGCAGCCTGAAGTGGAAGAACAGGATGAACTTCTGGTCCCAGAGCAGATTCTGGCACACAGAGATAGAAAGCTCAAGGGTAAAGTTATCCGTCGCTACTTGGTAAAATTTCAAAATTACCCATCACTTGATGCGAAATGGATGGAGGAAGGTGAACTGGCAGATTCACCTGGGATATTGCAGCTTTACCTTGATGCTTTCCAATTAGAGCCGACTGCGGTCCGGGCTCCTACAGGTAGTTCAGCAGAGCGAGCGTCTGGAGCATTACCTGATGTTCGAGAGGGGGGTAGCACCTCCACTCCCTCAGTACAGACGGGCTCACCGTGATTTCATGAGGTCGCTTGATGACACTGTATGTTTCATCCGAGATACTGAGCTGACAGTATTTCTGCTGTGAGACTTCATGATATTGATGCATCTTGACTATTGATCGCCGAGGATCACATAGATTTTGAGCAGTATATATGGATGGATGCATGCCTCTCCTAGCCATATTTTCACTGTCTCTGTATACTATAGCTGCGGCTTTCTTGTATACTCTTTTATGCTAAATTTCATGCTCGCTCCTGTGTTTTGGGGCAGCAAACTGTGGTTTGCTGTTTCAAGAGAGGGGTATGTGACGGGGGCGTGAAATTCTAGGTACTTTAATGTACTACAAGACCGTGACAACTTTGGTTTTAAAAGTCCAAGCGTGGGCTTAATAATGTGTAATTAAACGCGGCATGGTGCCTAGCACATAAGCGTAATTAATCCCTAGGCCCAAAGGCATTCCAAGGAATTAAAAGAGTGGTTGTTGGGAAATGATGACGTGGCATTTTTAATGGGCCCCCTAGAGGGCCATGTACCTTCAGTGGCCCCCCTAGAGTTCCAGGTGGCTCTAGTGCCTTCTACATGCTCCTTTGCCATTCCTGGACCTTCCTGGGCCTTCTAAACTTCACATGTGTGGTTTTCTCTCTCATCTTCTCCCTTTGTTGAGATTTTGGACTGGTTTTTCAGCCTCCTTCAGCGGAATTCCGTTTTTCTTCATAACTCCTCACCCGTTTGGATTCCTCAACTTCCGTTTGGCCCGATGGCTTCCCCTCTGCCTCCCCTTCGTAGTGATATGCTTTTCCCTCCGTGCGTTTGGTAGAACGGGCAGAGCTGAGCACTTCTTTTGCTGGACGAATTTGCAAAAGTGGCTTTTTCTGGACCTTTTTGCTTCTACCGCCTCCTGGGCCTCTCCTCTTGCAAAGCTACAGCTTTCTGTTGAATTTCGAGTGGTCCGACGTGCTGGTTGACTGGTTTTTCTCAGTTTTGGAGGACTTTCCGGCGATGAAACTTCTCCAAAACCTTCTCAATGCATTCCTCTCTGAAGCACGCTTCTTTTGAGCCCAAGAACTCCCACTTCTTCGCGACAGAAGTGTTTCTTTTCGCATTTTTCAGTGGAATTCTTGCTGGTCGGCTCTTGTAAATGCTCTTTCTTCATGCCTTTGCACTCCTCTTTGGCTGAGAATGCAATTGGGCATTGGCTACTATGTCCTCTTGGCGATTGAGGACTTGGTTCGAGTCTTCAGGGCTTGGTGAGTTGTGATTTTGCTACTGCAATTTCTTTTTGCCATAAGCTATTGGTTGGCCTCGTGTGCCGCCTCTTTCTTGGCTCACAGGTGCCCAGGCAGTGCTACATGAGTCATTCTTTGGTTGGGTACTTTGCTGATTTTATTTCGGAGCTTTGAAAAGCTTTGTGAATGCCATCTGGAAACCACTCAAGGAGAGTGCAGCTGGGGTGTAGTGTGATTGCATCTGGACAGCCAATGGAATTGCACTCGGAAAAGAGAATGCCTTTGGGTTGAGCCTATGGGTTAAGTGCACTTATGTGATGGTGTTATATGCTTGAAAGCCTTGCGAAGGCTTAGTGAATTGGGGCTGCGTGCTCAGTTGCAGGGAAGGTCTCCCAGATGCAACTTGTAATCATTTCACTGTGAAATATAAAGAAATACCGAAAGGGGCGCCACGGTGTTTGGGGCCAATCGGGTGCACTTGTCTATGTCTGTTGAGCAGGGGCATTCTAGCCTCCATCCCTTTTTCAGTGGTTTTGTTTGTGAACAAATGGGTAAATGCCAAATGGTGATCATGCAATGGTTAATGGTTGTGATATATGCTTTGTGAGCTGTAAATAAGTGCTGAAGTGATTAAAGGTTTAGTTCCACTGCCCTCTGAGTGATTAGAGGCCGGTTTCATTTTCCATCAAGAGATCAAGGCTGTGGGCCGCACAAGGTGACCGGACAATCTTAGGAAACTCTCCCTCAAGCATGACTCCCATAGACACACAATTGGAGCCATTATCTGTAATGACGTGCACAATGTTGTGAGGTCTGATTTCATGGATAGCTCGGCAGATATGGGACCAAGTAAATTCGCCTATAACTACGGACCCTGCAATGAATGCATCAATGGCACGAAGGAACATAGTGCCTTTGCATGACGGGACATGTTCTTGTCTACACTTATCCTTCTCACATCCGACCAACCATCACATAGCAATGTGCACCATACTTCTCCTAAGTAGCCTTTAGTGGTTGCAGCTCCCTCTTCAAAGACTCCTTTTCCTTGTGAAGGTGTGATGTGCGTAAGCTGTGATAAGAGAGGCCATCCCACTTACAACTTGTGTGTGAGATGGATCTTATGACCTTTTTCCAAGCAGGTGTGCACGCAATGTTTAAAGACATCCCACATTGGATGAACAACTTTGTAATTGACTAGTAGCCTCATTCATGGCACAGCCTTTTGCATCCCTGTCTTCAAATGCCCTTGCTTATAAACATGCAAACTAGTCCTTTTGGCTCGAGGTGCTGCGCTTGAAATATCACCAATACCAACAACATTATTGGCCTCTTCTCCCTCCAAGTCCCCTTTGTAATAGTGCGAGTGTCACGATCTGTGACGTATTCCTTTCTCTATATCTAGACTTATGGATGGTTTGATGAATGGACACTTGTGGAAGGGTATGCCCTTTCGACGGGACACTTCCTATGAGGCATTGAGGCACAACCCTTCCCAAGAGACATTCTATTGAAGAGACACTCCTATTGTAATGTACCCTCTCATCAAGGGTCACACCCTTCACAAGGGGTACACACCTCTTCATGCACATACACTTTGGAGTACACATCTTTTCATGTGTGACTCTTCACTCTCTATATAAGAGAGGCCCAATTGTATGGATGACACACTACAGCTACACTACAGACACTCAAGCAATATAAATATTCCTTGTTCTCTGCTATTTCAGTCTCTTTTCTGTTCCTTAGCACATTTCTAAATATAGTAAATCTAGGATTTCTTACAGTGGTATCAGAGCAAATTTCGCTCCTGCTTGTAGGAAATGCCCCCCACCTCCTAGCGCCTATCTGATACATCTTTTTCCGCTAGAAGGATCCGTGCACATTGTGCATGGAAGAGATGGAGAGAATGAGCATAAAAATTTTTAGCGCCAACCCTGCCTAAAGTCATCATTGGCCTCTCCATCTCCCACACATCACGAGTTGATGTGAATGGACACGACAAAAATCGTGTCTTTTCATGTGCTTGGGCTGTCCCAAAACCAAGGGACGCACCTTTTCCACCATCGGACACACCTTTTGATGAAGAGTTTTGACTCCTCACCCAAGGGACACACCCCATCGTGGAAAAAAGGACACACCTTTTGATGAAGAGTTTTGACTCCTCACGCAAGGGACACACCCCATCGTGGAAAAAAGGACACACCTCTTCGTGTGGGGACACCCCTTTTGAAAACAGGGTCACACCCCTTCATGAAAAGGTACACCTATTCCAAGGGTCACACCCCTTAGAATAGGCACACCTTTTGGCACCAAGCACCCTATAAAAAGGGTACCTAGAGGGGCTAAAAAGGAAAAACCAGCCCCATACCTTAGGCCTAACCCTAGACTACCAAGGGTTAATTAAACCCACGCTTTAATTTTTGGCAACCACCCAACCTAGGCAGCCACACAAAAAATGACGATTCCCATTTGAAGCCCGTACGGAAATTCGTCACGCAGGCTCACCTCCCTTTCCACGCCATACGCAGCCCTCCATCAGCCGGTTTGCTGCCCTGGGTTCCTGCCAGTCTCTCAGCGCCAGATCCCTGCCCATGCTGCCGCGCTTCAGCCTTGGAAGCACGCAGCAAGCATCGCCACAAGCAAGCAGGCTGCCCTTTTTTTTTTGCCACCATACCTACCTGTGCCCAGCAGTTTTTCTGCCCCTCTATCGCGATTCAGACCAGCTGAATCCTGATGGCTTATCTCGCCACCTTAGCCTGTGAAAAGCGCCCTTTTTGCTGCCTTCCAATTCTGACCAGCCAGGCCCAGATCTGCTCCTCGCACCCTACTGGTACTTGCCTCTGAATTCAACGCAGGAAAAGCGTGATTGGTTCCACGAAATCTGCCTTTTCTGCACCCAGCCTCTACCAACGCCCATATCTGCCTCGAAAGTCTACCAGGCAACTATTTCTTGTTCACACATGCACGTGGATTTGCAAGGACAGCAACATGGACCTTTGGACAGTGATCTGCAGGCCTTTCCTACGCAACTAATTGGCAGATTAAATCTATGCCAGGTGGATTCTTTCCATTCTATTTCTAAGGATTCTCTTTCATATTGTTATTTGACACTTAGTATCAAATTACAGCAAATGAAAGCCTCCTCCTTAAAGCATGGAAACCCTTGGTAATTCCCCAGTCCTTTCTAGGACACCTCAGGCATCATCTACCACACAATATCGTGTTCAGATTGCACAACCAGCCCATTTCGGAGCTTTTGCAGCGTGGGTCTTCTGTATCACGTGCCCTTCCAGTGATTTGGACCACATCCTATACCTTCTGCGTGAGGCACCTCAGTTACATTACTTCCTCAGCACAGTCCAGGTTGTGTTCCACGAGACATGTAGATACCCAGAGCCCGATATCCCTCACGAGTTTGCTGTCCATCTTTGGAGAGATTTTTACCCCTCAGCTTCAGCATCTCGAGGGTACTCTCCACCTCCTTCAGCTCCCAGATATCCTCCTATACAGGTTGTACCTTCCCCAAGACAGTATTTGCACTCTGAAGCCACTCCTTCTCCTGGATATCCTCCACTTCCGACAGTAGCTCCTTATCCCTTCTCAGATCTGTGGACTCTGCAACCTACCCCTGTACTCTCACGAGCAGTAACATCCATTTCGGCATCACCAGTGTTACCTCAGACATACCTCCTTTACCAGATTTCCACGGCTGGTTCCATCTTGCTTCTCCTGCCCCCTCCAACATGAGCAACCTCAGGGAGCAGCCCGAATCTTCTTCTAGGAATGGTACAAACTAGAGCGCAGGTTTGTGCTTTTCTCACGGGGACCTCAGATATGTCGCAACGCTCGCGTGCAGCCTCTCCGGAGATAAGCGACTCAAGTCCAAAAAAGACTTCTGAAGTCAACTTACAATGTGAAGCACTACTTCAACTTCAAATTTCCCAGCTTCAGGACAACATCTTCGACTTGGTCCAGAAAGTTCAACAACTCCAAGATTCTCGCAGTACCACACATACAGAGGATGACGTGTCACAACCAGACGACTATGTGGACTCATTTCCACTAGAGATAGAAAACACTGAACTTCGTGCCCTCTACCGTTTACTCCAAGCTTCCAAAACTAAAAGACTTGACATTCAACTTTTGGAAGCCTACACTGGTCAACGAAATCGTCGAATAGTTGACCATTGGCTCGCAAAATTGCGCATGTACTTTGATAATGTTGATTTCACTGAAGGCAAAAAGATTGCCATGGCAGCCTCCCTCCTGAAGGATACAACTTTCCTATGGTGGCAAAGACGCTTAAAGGATAGCAAAAGTGTCTCCTCAAGGATACAGCTTTCCTATGGTGGCAAAGACGCTTAAAGGACGGCAAAAGTGTGTTAACTTGGGAACGTTTTGAACATGTGCTTCGTAAGCAGTTCATACCTGCCAATGCGGACTTTCAAGCACGTTCAAAACTCCGACAGTTGGAGCAAATAAGCTCCCTGTCTTCCTACATCTCTCAGTTTACCACATTGGTGCTGGAGATTGATGGGTTAACTGATGATGATCGCCTTCATGCTTTCATCTCAGGCCTAAATCCCTCGTTACGCATTGATGTCCTCAAAGCAAACATCACCACCACAGCTGGCGCTATTGCTTACGTAGAGCGCATTACTGATTTCCAAAACATAGGGAAGCATAGTGCTAATCGAACACAGAACTCTACTATGGCCAAAGGTGCACGCCCTCAAGATAACCCCAGGTTTAGAAAAAACTGGGGTAATCAAGGTCAGCGACAGTCTCAAGATCCCCACAAGTCTCAGAAACATATGCTGGATTCCAACAGAAGCACTCCTCCAAGGATCGCTCCTCTTCTTCTTCACAAAGTCATTACCGTCATCCCCAACATAAAGGTGCGGCCACTGACAAGAAGAACAACTCCAGCACAAAAGGACTTTGTACCATCTGTACAGGCGACCATAGATGGTTCGATTGTCCCAAGCGACCAAAGGAAAATTCCAATATGGAACCTAGCACTTCCCAAATAGAAGATGCTATCCCAGCACAAGACAAGAAAGGCAAAGTTGTTCGAATGGCAAATACCATCCACTTGAGCCTTGCCAGCAACCCCGAACCTTCCCTGGTCACTCAAGTACTTTGTATTCAAGGATCGATTTGTGGAACAACGGTCACTATCCTCATCGATAGTGGCTTCTCTCATAACTTCCTAGCTAGTTCTATGGTCGACAAACTTCGGTTGACCACCAGTCCTAGAACTCGCAAATAGAACTACCTTCTTGTGCAACACCAAGATCAAAAACTTGTCTTTTCGCATCCAACATCATACTGACAAGTTGAACTTCGACATCATGCCTCGTTCTCGATACGATGTCATACTTAGACAACAGTGGCTCTACGACCATGATCCATCAATCAGTTTTCGCAGCCATACTATCCAGTTTGTCCACCAGGAAAAACTTATTGAGCTAACTAGTTCTAGGGACTCTCCTTCAACCCCAGTTGCCTCTGCCCTACAAGTAAAGAAGTGGATTCGTAAACATCAAGTAAAGACTTCACTTTTGTTGGTTATGACATTAGAGGAGACACCAACAAAGGATCCTCCTGAATACCTCAACCAACCTTTTTTCCAGCCCTACTTGGATATTTTTCCACATGAATTGCCAAAGCAGTTACCAGTGGATCACCCAATCGAACTTATCCCCGGCAGTAATCCACCGTCGAAACCTCCTTATTGGGTTTCTTACACTCAAAATGAAGAAATCCAAAGATAGGTGACCGAACTACTCGACAAAGGTCACATTCGGCCCAGTCGCAGCCCTTTCGGATCTCTTGTACTACTTGTCGAAAAAAGAATAAGTCAATGCGCCTCTGCATCGACTATCGAGCCCTCAACAAGCTCACTATCAAAAACAAGTATCCATTGCCTCGCATCGATGACCTCTTCGATCAACTTCTACACGCAACATAATTCTCAAAGATTGATCTTCGTTCAGATTATCATCAAATTCGCTTACGAGAAGGCGATGAGTACAAGACAGCTTTTCGAACAAAGTATGGACACTATGAATGTTTCGTCATGCCTTTTGGGTTAAACAATGCCCCGGCCACATTCATGACACTAATGAACGACATCTTCAGGCCTTTCCTTGATAAGTTCGTCATCGTTTACCTCGATGACATCCTCGTTTTCAGCAGATTCCTACATGAGCACAAACAACATCTTCACCAAGTTTTTGAAGTTCTCCGCGCACATTCTCTCTACATCAACATTGAGAAGAGTGAGTTCTTCAAGACCCAACTCGAATATTTGGGACATGTTATTTCAGCTCAAGGCATCTCTGTGGATCCCAAGAAGGTCGAGGTAATCTGAAATTGGCCTACTCCTAAGTATGTTCATGATGTCCGCTCTTTTCTCGGATTGGCAAACTTCTACCATACAAAGGTCTATCAGTTTTTCGAAATCGTTGCTCCTATGTCCGAATTATTGAAAAGCACAGTAATTTTTCAATGGCTTCCCGAAACAGAGTATAGTTTCCAATAACTTAAGCAAGCACTCACTACCACACCAGTTATGGCTATTGCTGACCCAAACCTTTCATTTGAGGTCATGACCGACGCTTCCGACATCGCTACAGGAGCAGTGTTGATGCAAGAAGGCAGTGTTATTGCTTTTGACAGCCATAAACATTCCGATATCCAAACCCGATACCCGGTTTATGATAAGGAGTTTCTTGCGGTTGTACATGCTTATCGCTCTTGGAAACATTATCTCATGGGAGCCGACTCGGTGGTCAAGACAGACCATCACTCTCTAAAGTATATCTTTACTCAGCCAGTCATGAACGCTCGACAAGCACGCTGGGTTGAGTTTTTGGCCAACTTTCACATGACCATTGAGTACTTTCGGCACAGCAGTACAAGTTCTTTCAAAAGATCAATCTTCGACTTCCGAACAGAAGATTTTCTCATCCTATTCTTATACGGACGACCTTGTGTATTATCAAGATCGCGTCTGTGTACCACATGACAAGGATGTTCGACGTCTTTTGTTAAAAGAGCATCATGTAGTTCCTTATGCTGCCCATCCAGGCATCAACAATACTCATAGGTTACTTAGTGCAACATAGGGTACATCTTGCTTATCTTGTCAACAACAAATGAAAGCAAGCTGACGATTTCCAACAGGACTTCTTCGGCCTCTTCCAGTTCCAACTGAAAGGTGGGAAAGTATTTCCATCGATTTCATTACAACACTACCACGATCCTCCAAAGGTAACACTCAGATTATGGTAATTGTTGATCGATTGTCCAAAATGACACACTTTGTTGCTTGCAAAAGCAGTGTACTGGTTCCGGACATAGCCAAACTCTTCATACAACACATCTTCCGACACCATGGATTGCCTAAGAATATCATATCCGACAAAGATCCTAAGTTTACGAGTCACTTTTGGATTTCATTGTTTGAATCTTTGGCTACAACTTTACTGTTCAGTTCAGCCTACCACCTAGAATCAGGTGGCGAGATTGAAAGAGTCAACCAAGTTCTGGAAGAAATGCTTAAACATTATATTCAGTCACGCCTAGCAGCTTGGGAAGAGTATCTACCACTCCTTGAGTTTGCTTATAATAACTCTTTCTATAGTGCCATCAGCATGACTCCATTCCAAGCAGCTCATGGACACACTCCGATTGTACCAACGAATTTTGTACTTCAACATCGAGTTGCCCTAGCCCATCAACTGGTTCAAGAAATGCAAGACATTCTACTCCAAGTCAGGGATCATATGCGAAAAGCGCAAGAGCGGTATCAACGGTCTGCCAATAAACATAGACGTCACCTGGAATTTGACACTGGTGACATGGTGCTATTATTTGTAGGCCCACATCGCTATAAGACGGTTAAGTCTGTGTTTCCTAAGTTGCGACCACGATACAATGGACCTTTCTGGATCGTCAAGAAAAATTCACCTTCAAGTTACAAATTGAAATTACCGCCATGATGGGGTAAAATCCATCCGACATTTCATATTTCTTGGCTAAAGACGTACATTCCAGGCGATGAAGCAGTTCCTCCTGTAGGTGATTATGTCGCAGAAATCGAAGACGATTATGTTCTTCTTATTCCTGAGCGTATTCTGGACCATCGACTGTGAGAGACTCAACATCGACTTATCACGGAATTCCTTGTTCTTTGGCGAGACTTGGACGACTCCGACGCTACTTGCCAATCTAATGAAGACTTACAGCAGTAACCTGACAGTTTACAGCAGTATATTCAGAATTTACCGTGATATTTTCTACATCAGCTCATTATCTCCACCAGGGTCTTATTTCGAGTGGGAGGGGATGTCACGATCTGTGACGTATTCCTTTCTCTATATCTAGACTTATGGATGGTTTGATGAATGGACCCCTGTGGAAGGGTATGCCATTTCGATGGGACACTTCCTATGAGGCACAACCCTTCACAAGAGACATTCTATTGAAGAGACACTCCTATTGTAATGTACCCTCTCATCAAGGGTCACACCCTTCACAAGGGGTACACACCTCTTCATGCACATACACTTTGGAGTACACACCTTTTCATGTGTGACTCTTCACTCTCTATATAAGAGAGGCCCAATTGTATGGATGACACACTACAGCTACACTATAGACACTCAAGCAATACAAATATTCCTTGTTCTCTGCTATTTCAGTCTCTTTTCTATTCCTTAGCACATTTCTAAATATAGTAAATCTAGGATTTCTTACAGCGAGATCTCTTGGATATTGCATTACTTGCATCTCCTCGAATGGATTCCCAGTTCGGGAGTTTCTGGATCGGAATTCCCCTAGACTTCCACCTTTTTAGTTGGTTGAAAATCTATGGAGTAACCTGGCTACATAGAAGCTTGAGGTGTGGGAGAAATGTGCCTTCAGCCTGGTTCCACTACTAGTATGTGGCTTGTCACTTAACTTACACTTCCATTTTTGAGCACTTGAGCCAGTGTACGTGGACTCAAAAACAACATTTTCCCATAGCGCATCTCGAGGCATCTTGCTTCTTGCAAAGGCAGAAAAAGAGAGAGCCTTGGGCTTAGCTTACAAGTTATTACAGCCTACATTATGCAGGAAGCGTGAAGGATTTCAAGTGAATGCTTGAACTTACTACTGAGCAGGCTGGCGAACTATGTGGATGGCAGGTGCAGCCTGCAAGGGCTTTAGGGCATATGCTTGACAGCTGTAGCATGTACCGGTGCTGTACGGCCTATGCCGTGTGGGCTGCGAATATCGTGATGTACGGAGTGTACGAGCTGCATTTAAAGGCTCGGAGAATGTGATTGGTGATTCGACGGGCTGTACGGCGATTTGACGCGCGGAGAGTCAGTATGGCTGGTGAACTATGTGGATGGCAGATCTAGCCTGCAAGGGCGTTAGGGCCTGCTTGACGACTATTGCATGTATACTGGTGATCGTACGTGCTGTATGGTCTGTGCCGTATGGGCTGTGAATATCGTGATGTATGGTTGTACTGGCTGCGCTTAAAGGCTTGGGGCATGCAATCAGTGATTCGATGGGCTGTATGATGATTTGATGCGCGGAGAGTTAGCACGATGGCAAAATCGATAGGGGGACCTTGTTTTCCCAAAATCGATGCACTTTTGGGGCTTTTGAACTTTTGGGGTTTTTTTGGAAGGCCCGAAATGTGCGTTTCATTCCCAAAACATTGGGGAAACGTTTCGGGCCTACTATGGGCCGGTAATGATTTGCTTGGGATGCTTAATGCTGAGGACAAGCTCGATGGCATCAACTATCCTATGTGGTCGTACATGATGTGCCATGTCTTAGTTGCTAAAAAATTTGGGGTATTGTTGTAGGAACTGATGTGAGACTTGTGCTTCAGACACCTCATGCCACTGCACCCTTTGCCCCAGGTTATGATATCATTGCTACCTCCGGATCATCTACCATTGCTGTTGCATTGCCTGCTACTCAGGACTAGATCCGATGGGATGGGAGAGAGGCTCGACTTGTCTGTGAAAGGTCTTGCAGGACAGCAAAGGTCTACATTGGATTAATCGACATCTCTGTATTAGATAAGGAATGAGGCTAGAGTTGCCATGTTTTGCGTAGGCAGTTGGGTGGTGTCAAGATGGAAGAAGGGGACAACATGCGAGGTCAAGGACATTAGAGAGCAGCTCACCAGATTCTCAGATTGTGTCTACTACGCTTAGTGGACTTCCTGATTCTTATAAAAGCTTTGCTTCTACTTACTTTGAGGTAGGTGGCCATGGGCAATCCCAACCACTGTACCTTTGATCAGCTTGTCGATTGCTTTCGCAGGAGCAGAGCCATGCAAATCGGACTGCCTGCATGAATGCACATCAAGCATTTGCCATAGACCATAAAGGTAAAAGCAAGGTGGGCAAGAATTTTAGCAAGCCTAAGACTACTGCTGGTACTTCATGTACTTCTAGCCACAGAGTGAATAGCCAGAGTGAAGGCAAGAAGAAAGGAGATGCAAATTTTATAGGAAGCTTGGACATGACGTCTCAGAATGCAGAAAGTGCATTGATTTAGAGAAAAAGAATAAAGAGTCAGGGCTTGCAATTTAGATGCCCCTACATAGCAATTAGGCAGCAAATACTTCTCTTGATGAGTGGGCATTTGTTATTACATGCCGCTATGATCCTTCCAAGCATCATGCAGCTTATCTGTGGCTGATTCTGTCCGAATGTATGGTACTTTGATAGTGGTGCTTCGGAGCACATCACCTCCTACAAGAACTTGTTTATATTCTTGGATAATGGGCTAAGGGGAAAGAAAGAAGAAGTCAGGACTTGCAGTGTAGATGCCCCTACTGTAGTTGAATACAGCAATGAGGCAGCAAATATTCCTCTTGATGATTGCTCCAGAGAAAAAGTAGTAGTCAGGACTTGCATTTTAGATTCCCCTAATGCCGGTGAATACAGCAATGAGGCAGCAAATATTCCTCTTGATGAGTGGGCATTTGTTGTTCATGCCTACTACAATCCTTCCAAGCATCATGCAGCTTTATCTGTGGCTGATTTTGTTAGAATGGTACTTTGATAGTGGTGTTTCGAAGAACATCAGCTCCTACAAGAACTTGTTTATATTCTTGGATGATGCGCCGAAGGGAAAAGGAGGAAGTAGTCAGGACTTTGCAGTGTAGATGGCCCTACTGCAGGTAAATACAGCAATGAGGCAGCAAATATTCCTCTTGATGATTGCTTCAGAGAAAAAGTAGTCAGGACTCGCAGTTTAGATGCCCCTACTGCAGGTGAATACAACAACGAGGCAGCAAATATTCCATTTGATGATTGCTTCAGAGAAAAAGTAGTCAGGACTTGCAGTTTAGATGCCCCTACTGCAGGTGAATACAGCAATGAGGCAGCAAATATTGCTCTTGATGAGTGGGCATTTGTTGTTACATGCCACTATGATCCTTCCAAGGGTCATGCAGCTTTAACTGTGGCTGATTCTGTCAGAATGGTACTTTGATAGTGGTGCTTCCAAGCACATCACGTCCTACAAGAACTTGTTTATATTCTTGGATGATGCGCCTAAGGGGGGCATATCACATGTGCCAGCAATGCTTGTTATCCAGTTAGAGGCATTGGTCAAGTGGAAGTCACATCAGTCTCAGGTGATGCAGTCACTATAATGGAGGTTTTATATGTTCTAAATATTAAAATAAATGTTACTTCTATGTCATCCATTGCTACACATGGCAATAGAGTGAGCTTTGATGGTTATTGTTTGTTGTGTGTAACGTCTGGCATGATAACATCATTGTACTCATCGGAACACTTACCAGTGGGCTGTGTAATCTTGATTCTTACAAGAGAGGGGCTGTTATTGAGCACGTGCAGCAGCTGCTTTGTTATTGGTGACACTAACCTATGGCATTAGAGACTTGGGCATCTAAACTGTGGTAGCTTGGTCAAGATGCATTCACAGGACATGGTGGTAGATCTTCCAAACATGCATGTACTTTCAAGGCACATTTCTGAGGGCTGCTTGTCGGGGTTCTCCTTTCCTAAGGACGGGATTGTTGGTACATCCTGGAAGTTGCACTTAGTTCATAGTAGTGATGTATGTAAAACAATGCAGACAGCATCGCTTGGAGGCTCTATTCGTACTTAGTAACCTTTGTGGAGAGTTTTACTACGCACACTTGGATTTACGTTTTGAAATCCAAATGAGATGTTTAAGCATTTTCTGCCATGTTTGAAAATGAGAGCGGACACAAGCTCCTCATGCTCTGGACTGACAGGGGGGTGATGCCATGGGTTGGTTGATTTTTTAGCAGCTTGGGACATTGTACACAGTGCCATAAACACCGTAGTGAAATGAAGTTGCAGAGTGGAAGAAGCAGACTTTAATGGAAATGGCATTATTCATTTAGGCCTTTTGGTTCCTTCTCTACTTTTTAAACCTTATCCTTGTCTCTAGGCACTTACTTACCATGTGTCATAATTGCCAATGAGGTAAACTTAAACCTAAATTCTGAGGCTATAACTACTTCAATTTTGATTTCATCGTTGATATTCTGATGGCCTATCCCATGTACCTTGAATGGCACTTGAGTCTGCTTTCGTTTCTTGCACCTTCATTACTATATCATGCCATAGGCCCACACTCCAAGGGACTATAGACATACACCAAGATAGTTGTTTGCTGGTATTGTGATAATTCTTTCTATCTTAAATGGTGCGTTGCCCTATCAGCTAGATTTAGACTTAGATGCTCGTTGGGGAGAGACTAAATGAAAACGTTTAGACTTCACAAGTAGTTGTAGCTTGAATGAAGAGATTTTGGACTACCTTTTGATTAGCCTTCTTCTTTAGTGCTAGCCTTCGTCATGGCTGAGTCTGCCCTTCACCTCCGGAGTGCTGACAGAAACTCAGTACGAAGACTTTGTATAAATGAATGCTCAAGTATGTGTGGGTGTGTGGATTTGTATGTGTGAGAGCATATTTTTATACTATGGTCTACACCCACTGTTGGGCGCTGATGACGTCAGTGGGGATGTCATTGTAGCTAGTCCTTGCTATGCATGATGGAGTTTATGGTTTTCAACCTTGTGAGTGACTATCATGAGATTGAAATTGCACTATGTTGTGTTTTTAGAGGATGAGTTTGGGAATGTTCCTGGATTCATCTAGGTATATAGTTGTAGGGTCGGTGTATAGTTTATGCATTTAATTAGTCGTCAAGTGGCTTGTGGTTTCCTTCCCCATTGGCGTAATAGTCTTGTGGAACACTAATGCCCACTAACTCAACATGGGGGTCCATTTCAAATGCTAGACCCTAACAACCAGTACTATGGGAATGGCAATGAAAAACAATATGTGCAAACACTGCAATCAAAAAAAAAATCTGAAAGTTGAAAATGAATATAAGAAATAAAGAATATTTTGCAATTTGATTGGATAGATGTTGAGAAGATGTGACATGTCTCTTGCATGGAATTCGGATGGGTGTTGTCTTCCAACACAACTCTATAATAATTAACCTAAAAAGGGGCTTCTTAGGGTAGGGCAAGTTTCGTCATCGCTCCTGTGTCTCGTGGGTCTAACTCTCTGCGTCAATATGAGTATGTTGGTTTGCAATTTTATTTATGACCTTTTGTGGCTTGGTGATAACATTTAGATTAGGTTGTGAAGAAGTTTTAAAGTTTCATTAAGAGACAAGTTTCTCTCTCCATCTCTTCCTTTTTTCAACCTTTTACCGGAAGGGATATGTCTGTCAATTTGACTTTGATTGGTTTGTGATTGCACTTTTATTTGGCTTGGTGGATTTCTTTTAAATGAATTTTCCACATGTTCTTTTGGCTTGGCAGGGAAGAGGTGGATATAGTGTGTATGGCTCGAAGTTTGATGATGAAAATTTTAAATGTAAGTTCAGGATGTAATAGTAATGGAGATCTCTTTATTGGAAATAGGATGTGAATGATAGTTGATTTTAAGCTGTTTGTAAGTTTTTTATTTGAGGCGGCTTCTACCTCTCGTCTTTGACTATGAATGCTCTCATTAATTACGACCTTGACAGTTTCCTGTTTCTATGTGGTTAGTGATACATGAAGGGCCTGGGACATTGAGTATGGCAAATGCTGGTCCAAATACCAATGGAAGCCAATTTTTCATTTGCACTGTCAAGGTAATTTGGCTCTTTCCTTTTTAATTTGTGAGGAAGAATCATTCGTGTGGGGGGAGAAAATCCAGTATTAGTGATTTTTTAATTATGATGCCCAGATGCTAGTTAGAATCCTTTCCAGGTAAGTATCATGCTGGTTGTGACAGGCTGTTTGAGGGTTAGCTAAATATCCAGTTGCCTTAAGAGAGCAAACAGTGGACAAAAGAAAGGTGCCATTACTCTCTCATGTATGGCTACAGATCTCAATAATGCCAGCCACCTCACAGGATTCAAAGTCTTTAAAACCAAGTACAATTTACAGCTGTTTCTGGATATGTATGTGTGAGAGCATCTGTTTATACTATGGTTTACACCCAACGTTGGGTGCTGATCACGTTGGTGGGGATGACATAGTAGCTAGTCCCTGCTATGCATGATGGAATTCATGGTTTTCAACACCTTTTGTCTGTCATGAGATTGAAACGGCAGTGTTATGTCTTCAGAGGATGAGGTTGGCTCTCTCTCTCTCTCTCTCTCCCCCCCCCCCCCCCCCGTGTGTGTGTGTAGCTGTCTAGCTTGAAAAATATGTAGGAACTGGGAAAAATTCCAGCTATGCATGGCAATTGAATCCCCCCTCCCCCTTTTACCTTCCAGGGTTGTACACTGTAGTGCAGTCATTTGTCAGCAAGGGTGTGATAGAGATTGGAGAAAGAGAGTGTGAGGATGGTAGTGAAGAGGATCATTTTTATCAGTAGAACAGTAGACATTGAAAGAGCAGAGGTGGGGAATTAAAGGGAGGGGTAGAGAGGTGACGACATAAGCATTGCTGCGCTTGCTAGGTGTGACTACTTTGTGTTTTCAAAAAACATTTGTTAGCTGACATTTCTTCTCTTTTTGTTTCTTTGTAGAATTTTGGACTTCAAAACAACGAAAATCTGAATTTGTATGATAGGATATATTCTAGTCTTACAAAGGGGTGTGTGTGTGTAGAAAATGTTAGGGGAGAGTGAAAGCCTGAGAGAGAGAGAGAGAGATGGTCGGTAGGTAGGTGTGGAGAAGTGAAGGGGCTTTTTTTGGGGGAGGGGGGGGTGGGGTGAAGAAATGAATCTGCCAGACAAGATGGAACAGAAGGATCTGCTGAGGCAAGCGAGGGAAGAATGAACTAGGAATGTGGAACAGCCTGGCATTTGACAAAAAAGAAAGTGAGAATACTTCGAAGATGCGGAGATTATATATTCTCAGAATCACCAAAAAGAGGGATGGGAGGGGAAGGTGGAATGGGCGAGGGAAGAATGAACTAGGAATGTGGAACAGCCTGGCATTTGACAAAAAAGAAAGTGAGAATACTTCAAAGATGCGGAAATTATATATTCTCAGAATCACCAAAAAGAGGGATGGGATGGGAAGGTGGAATGGGTGGGGGAGGCATATTTATAGTTTGCTATTGTACTGCATATGGTTTGAAGGTTTATAAGTGACCTTTGGGACAAGGTGTTTCTTTGTTATGGGGTTTAGTTTATAGCTCTTTGTTCCCAGTATACTCTTTTTTACATTAGATGTATCCTCATCTTTATATATTCGTTCTAACCAATGTTGTTTGGAATGCAGACTTCTTGGCTGGATAACCGACATGTGGTATTTGGGCAAGTTCTGGAAGGTTTGGATATAGTGCGGAAGATTGAATCACAGGAGACAGATCGCACAGACAAGCCAAAGAAAAAAGTTGTAATAGCAGATTCTGGTGTGGTTCCCTAAATTGCCCCTCGTTCGATAAGGTTATTTTTGACTCTCATGGCCAAATTTTAGGGTCTACTTTATCGATATGAACATGGTGAGGTCAAGTTCAGTTTTTCTTGAGGCATTTTTGAAAAATAAGGTCATTTGCACTTTAGTGAGATGCTCTCCATGGCCTTCAGATATCATGGCGAGATACTCACAACTAGAGTCCTCGAAATCATCTGTGCACTTCGTTTTTTTTCCATACAGTTAGAAGTGCCAACTATGTGGAACTGTCTGGTTTGTGTTTTGAATTTTCATGGGAATGAGGGATTTGTAATTGAGAAGCTACACTGAAAAAGTACTGTAGTGAATGCTCTCCAAGGCATCAGATCATCGTGATGAGATATTCACGAGCGTGAGGTCCTCGAGCACTGTAGCACTTGAGCTTTCTCCACAGCAGCTAGAAATGCCAATTGGTAATGCCGATTATTGAAGTGCCAACAGTGGGTTGTCTGCTTGCTTTTTGGAATTTCATGAGAATGTGGGATTGAGAAGCTGTACTGCAAGGTGTTTTTGATAGTTTTCTTGTGGAGTGCCTAAGAATGGCTGTAGGTTTCCTTTAATTGTCCAATGATTGTCAAGTTCTTGTGGAGTGCCAGAATGGCTGTAGGTTTCTATAATTGTCCAATGATTGAAAGCAGTCACACTTAAGGGCTTGGAATAACAACTTTTTGGAGCTTTTTGTTACTTAATACGAGAAGGCACAAAACATTTTGTGTTGTGCAGTAGATCAAGGTGGAAGATGTCAAGTTGCCCAAACATTCATTGTGGCAGTACAGCATCCTGAGGTCATTGAGATACAAGGTAAAAAAATGTCTAGGGATCCCGGTCTGTTGTGGTTGTCAAAAATGGGGGGTGTGCAATGAATCCATTCCAAGGTTTCATGTTTGATAAAATTATTGGGCATGAAATGTGAGATTTCCTTTTTGATCGATCTTATTCTTCCTAACTTTGCAGAGTATAGGTTGCTTGCCTTTGAAGATGTACTCACAATCACTTTTGCTATTCCTAGCACTTTTGCTTTCATGTTCATGCTCATTTTTGTATTACAGTAATACTTAGTTGATGGTGACACCATCTTTGAGCAAAGGCAATGATATGGTATATATTTAATTCATTACTAGAATGAGGGAATTTTTGTGTGCTGTGTAGTGAAACTGCTAATCTTGACACAATTGCCTCCTATCCTCCCCTTCTATGTCATGGGAATGCAATACTTGGAACGTTCCTCACTTGACTAGGTTGTGTTTTGGAGGATGTGAACATCGAGAGGGACGATTAAGGATCCCTTGAATGGCTTCGACTCGAGTTTTCATCGTGAGAAGTGTTCGAGACCTCTACCAACACCTTGACAAATCTTACTGAATGTTCTTGACTTGCAAGATCTCTTATGAACTTATCCAATGAGATGAATATTACTTGCACTTCAGGTGATAAATAATGGTGTCATTGGATTCATAATGTTCAATTAGAATTTTAGAAAGGATAGGGCAAGTGGGGAGCCATTTGAAGCCCTAATTTGCTATAGCTTTAGATAATTCTTAGCACATATTCAAATAGGATGTTGCTAGGCACTTGGTTGTAATTTTTTCAATGTTTTGCCACCTTTTGGGAAAATGATGTGCCTTCATGCTAAATCTCTATTGGGATCATACACTTACTATTGGTTTGATTTCACATAGATAGCCCTTTGTAACTTGGAATTGATGCGAAGAGTATGATGGTAACTAGTTATAATGAAAGATAGACGGAAACGAGCCTATCTCAAGAGACCCTCATAGGAGACTTGGGTGGCTGACATGGGATGATATGACCATTATCATTGTGATAATTGTCAATTCAGCCATACTTGACATTAAAGACAAAGACATCCAAAAAGGCTTGGGTGGCTCAAGGGTCACGTGTAAGAGTGAATTGGCATGTATCTTTAATCGTGTCTAGTCACTTCTGCCTTGAGCAGCCGGTACAATGCATGATGATTCGTGAAAAGGTTTATGGTGGGTGTATTTTTTTAGAACTCGACATTGACATCAAGAAATAATATTCATAAAATAGGTCATTTTTGCTCCGGTTTATATTAGAGACATGGAAGATGGAAAGAACACATCTGATGCCCAGACAAGGTTTATGGTCTTTTTTTTAAAGAACACGAAACTCACATCAAGAACAAATATTTTGACTAAGGTCATTTTTTCTCAGGTTTATGAGTAAAATAGGTCATTATATTATTAATAAAGAAAAAGCTCAACAAGGGAAAGGAGGAATAGCTTAAAGCACTTAAAGAGAAAAAGTGGCATAAAATGGCAAGTTCTTCTTTGTCATGGCGATAGTTGTGCAAGAATGATGTGGTGATAGTTGTGCAAGAATGATGTCATCGATGATGCGGAAAGCTTTCAAAAATCACAAAAGTGTTGTACATGGATACATTGAGCTACATAGTTTACCATGGAGATGAAACAAGTTTGACAATACACCATTCTCAAGTCCATTGTTAAATTGCACTAGAAAAGAAGAGGGTACATGTACAAAATCTTTTGGGTAGTTTTGGTGTATATTAGCACCCAAAAATGTAGTAGTATGGGCATGTATAAGAACATTGACTACGCAATAGAATCCTAAACAAAGTGTGGTTGAGATCATGCGCATTGATGTTCATTTCTCTTGCTTGAGTTCTCTTTTGGGAATAAAATCCAAATTGGATCAAATCCCACAACTAACTTGAAACTTCCAAGTGAGTCGTAAATTATTATATTGCCCATTGCTAAGTATTGATATAGCAAAGCTAAAGGGCAGTAAACTATAACTAACAGGTTATCCACATCAATCACAGCCACAATGCATCATTCAAGCCACTTCCATTAGTTAATTGTAACTGAGAAATTGAGAAACTAACTTTAAACATGCTAAAAGGGAGGCTAGGGTGCCCCTACTCATGAACTAAACACGAGACTGCAAATGCTTTGGTGCCCCTTTTGGTATTAATTTATTTCTTTTGGCAAAGGAAAATGCTTTTACAACAAGTATCCACCCTTGCACTCTCCTAAATTGGCAATGCCACTCTCCCAAGCCAATTCTCAACAATAGGCATGGCGCACACTAGCACTCGACTGTCAAGGCAAGACTAAGGTAGTTCCCATTGTATGTGTCCAATTGAAAGCTAACTATGGATTCCACAACAATCCAATGTTCAACCTCTCAAGGTGACACAACACAACAACACAAGTTCCAAATTGCACAAGTGGCCTCAAGCAAGAAGAAATCTACAACACTTGTCCCTTTGGCACCAATATTGGTACATTGTTTGTATTTGGGTGTCTGTCCACAGCTTGAATGGCCAAGAGAGAACTTTGAACAACAAAAGAGCGACGATAGGCTTCAAAAATGACAAATGGAATTCAAATGAATGTCAAAATGCCCGTACCCGTTGTCTGTGGAAGAGGTTAGAGCTTTGTCCTCACACTTATCCTTTGTCCATGCCACTAGCAACGCAGAGAAGACCTTCAATCACGAGCAACTGATGAAACAGTTCCAAATGAGCTTGAACCCACTTCAATTGGAATCAAAGTAGCTTGTAGGTGTCCTATTCCCGGTGGGAATACCTTTAGAAGGGGTTGATCCACAAAGCAAGAGGGCAGCTAGGAGAGGGGGAGAGAGAATTCAACGTGGAGAAGATCAAGGGCAAGAGAGAGTGGAAGATGGTCACGGGTGGACAGTGAGACTGTACAACTAACAAGGGGCATAAGTGTATGTGCAAGTTGACCCCACAACTTGTAAAAAAGTACCTTAGTATATGTGCGATTGAGTCGTAAAGTCTCGGATTGTGTGTAGCTGATCCGTACAACCTATACAATAGAGAATTCAATGTGCAACATGTTGTGTAGTTTCAACCAAGGACCTCACTACGTGAAGCAACGTAGAGTAGCAATAATTACGCCTTGGGATGCATACAACTTCAAAACGCATGCAAGAACCTCGAAATGCATGGAATTGAAACAACCTCAAAATGCATGCAATCAATTCCGTACGGATAATCACGGAGGAGAGAATGATTTCGTACGTCATGTGGGCACCTTCAAGGTGCAAAGCTAGAGAGAAAAATGTAAGGTAGAGAGAGAAGACCACGTGCAATCACATGCACACAAGAGATTGCCACGTGGCTCATTAAAGCCTCTAACCCACTGACACACTTATGCCTTCCCTTGAGCCCATCATTTTGACCCCTCTTTTCCTTGCCTTGGCCTAGCACTTGGGCCTAGTGGGTGCACCTAGTGATTGGACCCACTTCTAACATCAAATCCTAGGGACTTTTAGTATCCACGAGTTTATTTTGCACATAGAACATCATGTTCCCGTGACAGATATAGTGTAATTTAATAGAGGGTGCATTTATAAGATTTCTCTGCTAGAGGTGCAAATTGCAACAATGGGAGCAAGGAAAAGAGAAAGACACCATCCAATCTTGACACTCATTCAGAACCTAGTGCATATGATAGCAACCAGAATTAAAAAAGAAAGATGAAAAGATCTTAGTATGTGCTGGGCATATGAGATTGTATAGTGGAATTGTTTACAATGAATACATCTTGTATAACTTATGTATCAATTGCCCCTCTTAAAATGTCAAAGTGTGAAAACTTGCCAAGGGAAAGTGGCTTGACGAAGATATCTATAACCTGATCTTGTATTAAATAGTGAAGCACATCTACCTCTTCATTGAGGACTTATCCAACACTGATGTACATAAGCACTTCAATGTGTTTGGTTCTCATATTATCAAAATAGAGCACTGTAGGTTCTCTAACTACTTCACATGCATCATTGGCATGGAAGACATGGCCAATTCTAGCCAAGACTAAAGCTATATCCACTAGTGAATTTTCTATCATTTTTACTTCCTATCGAACCAACATTAGTGTATCCTTGGAAGTGTAAGTGTGATGACTTGGCATAATGTAATCCCTAATCCCATGTACCATGCAAGTACTTTAGTATTCTATTTGTCGTAATGAGGCGAGTCTTCTTTATGTTTTGTGTGAACTGAATGAGCTTACCATCTGAGTAAGAGATGTCAAGCCTATTGATAGTTAAATAAATCAAGCTACCAATGAATTGTTTATACTAATGAGGATCTCAAGTTGGAGGATTATCAAGTGCAGTGACAATTTGATGTTGCTTTCCATTAGGAGTTGGGTGTGGCTTGTAGTCATGTAGATAAACTACTTGAGAACCGTTGGTTGTGTACTTGCAATGTCATCCTCCATATTTCCATCCCAATAAAATTATGGAGTTCTCCCATGTCCATGTCAATCTCCAAGTTGAGTTGACGTTTGCCTTCTAAGATGAGATGATTATCAACATAAAGAGTTACAAGAAGGATGCCTTTTGTAGTCTTCTTGATGTAGGGATGATCTAGATTCGATGGTGGTTGAAAAATAGATGCCAAAAAATGATAGTGAGTCCTTGAATTCCATGCACAAGGGTACCTATTTCAAACATAGAGAGATCTTAAGAAATGACCAAGTGATGGGCACCCACTGAGAAAGTTTTTTACTGCAATCAATATATCGGAGCTCCCTGTCCATCATGAACCGTGGATCATGATGATGTAGCTTGTCATTGCTTGGCCCGGAGGTTGGCCAAGCTGGTGACACACACATGGACAACTTTGCAATGCATGACGGTTGTGATAATGAGTCGGCAAAACAACCCTCCTCCCAAACACACACACACACACAAGAACAAAACAACCACCCCCCCAAATCTCACACACACACACAAGAAGAAAGCAAAACTATTTATCCATCGAACCACACAGTTTTGGCGTGTGATTTCAGGTAGATGCGACATGGATTACCTTCTAAGGACATCCTTCTTCTCCAAACTATCCCTCCTTAAAGCTGTCAGTTTGCAAGCAATTGTCCAAACACTGCAAAAAGATATTCTCGTCCCTCAATTCTCACATGCCAGGCTGCTCGTTGCTTTTGACAAGAGCTACAACCTTAGTTGTCCGATGACGTTGCCACTCTCGAGGGTCTCTGCCAAAGCACGGGAGAGAAGGCCTTGATCAAGACGCCCCTGGCCAATTGGGGCTTAGTGTCAAGGAAGGGGAAGCATATGGTCCTTGATGCTTCAGAAGGTGGACTACTTTGTATTTGTTTAGATATTGATTTTTAATATGGAACCCCTGAGGGGATGGTGGGAGGAAGTGCAACCCTTGATTAAAGGTGTCACGATGGTGGGACTGGCTATGCAAAATGATACCTCAGGTGAGAGCAGGAGGTTTAAGCTGCTGGTGAGGACGGTCTTGCCTCCTTTTTCCACGTTTACGATTTGCTCGCTAGGGAGTGGAGCTCTCATGGCCGCCTAAGGATAGATATCGGGGTCTTTGCTTTGTCGTTTGTCCAAGTGGAGACTCGAGCCCACCATTTTGCATGCGGTTGACTACATAATCCCCCATCCCAAGATCGCTTTCCTGGCGGCAATAACATGGCATGCTCTAGCTGCCATGTCCACATGGCCACTCAATGACATGCAATGAGCTGGGCTCATCAACTCAAACCCCCGCACCTTTTTCAAAATCCCTCGATGCCCAACACTCGTTTTCTCTCACGTTAGTGGCTTTCTCACATTAGATTCACGAGTGGGCGTGATGAATGTATGGTAGTGTTTCCCTGAGGCTCGTGGTACGTGCGGAGTAGAGAAACTCACGGTTCACCATGGTTGCCCAGGTTTGTGGTCCATTTGTTCATTTCGTGCATGATTTTTCGTTCGGGGAGCCCGTGTGATTTCTTGGTTTTCCATTTGGCCTCATAGTTTGTTGTGAGTTAAAGGGATTTAAGCTACTTAGTTGTGAGCACCTGGTTCTCTTCTTTGAGTGCCTATTGGAGACACAATGACTATACAATACTGGTAGCCATAACTTCCATCCCTTGAAGAAATCATTGTCCAGTTCTTTATTGAAGGGGGAGGAATGAAGAAAGGTGGGAACATTTCTTGGATGACAAAAACTTAACAAAAACACTTTTGACAAGGTGGCGAAATAGCTTTAAAAGAAAACTCATTTCAAGAACCTTTAATAGCTTTAATAGCTTGTTGATAAATCATAAGATGAGCCTTAATGGTGCATTATTTTTACCTAATACATGACAGTGTGGATTGGTCTACTAATGAATGCATTTTGACTCCAAATTTCATAGGCAAGGATTGGACATTTAACATGAATTACGTGTTTGAGTAGAGTGTAAGGTTTTTAGCTTAAATTAGGTTCCTTAGTAAGGTTACATCCTAGTACTTTGAGCCTATATGTTCTTCAATCTAATGTCTTTAATGGTTTAATATTGAGGCAACCAACCTTCACTTTCTAAAATTTGAGAAGATCATGATGGCACACCTTATTGGACCATTCATCTTTTTGGTTGTTGCATATGTTATGTCTATTCGTTTATTTTATTGCCTTCATGTATTTTTCATTGTGGCTTCTTGCAAATTATATACTTGCATTGGGAAATTTGATGTTGAAACATTGATGTAGTTGTGGACTATGCTAATAATTTTTGAGTTCTACTAGCATTTGTGTGGATTATACTAGCTACTAAGGATTTTACACAAACTTTGAAAATATTAAATTTCCTTTGCTGTGGTAATTTATATGTTAATTTCCTATTATTGCAATAAATTTGCTATGTTTATTTGTTGTTTGACCAAAACATATTTGTTAAAAAATATTATGTCTTTGTTGATGGTCTATCTCCGTACACGCCTCCCCCTTTGCCTACGTTGTCTTGTTGGGTGTTAATGTGTCTCCCATGGTCACCTTAGTGATAGGGATGACATCAAATATCTACGACACAGATCTACATACTCTTGGAGGTATGAAGTGTTGCCATGACCTCTATCAAGGATGGTTGCCTTTCTATTTGTTGCCTTTAGTTCTCTAATAACGTAAAGCATGATTGGGGTGAGACTCGCTCCACAATCAAGTTTTCGAAGACATATTTGTTGCCAATGATATTCTTATGTTTCGTCCAAGACAAAGTTTTGCAAGATGTGTTATAGATGTTCTTTTATACAGTCTAATGTATGAACGTCCATGGGAAATTTATTTATTTTACATGGATTTATGCTAAACGCTTGAGCATTTTAGTTGTTTTATCTCCAACAAAGTGCAACATGGCAGAACAACCACATTATAGAGTCTGTCGGCAAGGGGAGGATGTGAGTAATGACTTCCTATTGATATTAGAATTTGCTATGACTTCCAATCCTTTGAAAATTATTTCGCAATAATTGTTGGACACAAATTACGTTATCCAAACGTTCAATCATATATATTCCTGACATGTTTGTTTAGTTTGAGGAGTGCAAGCTTATATCTGGTGGTACGATCTGGATTTGTCTTAGACCCAATTCTCCCAAATCACCCAAGATCCCAAGGGTCTTTGGCAGCGCTTCGACAACAAGCTAATTATTGGCGACCATCACGAGCATGACCATTGTTTCCTCCACTGACTCCCTATCTTTGTGCCCCACAAGTTAGAAGGGGTCCTGCAACACCTTCAAATGCTCCCCTTCATCCACCACTACCTCCACCACCACCTCCACCTCCACCTCCACCTCCACCTCCACCTCCACCTCCACCTCCACCTCCACCTCCACCTTCGCCTCCACCTCCGCCTCCACCTCCACCTCCACCTCCACCTCCACCTCCACCTCCACCTGTAACCCCCACTCCACCAGCACCCCCAGTCCACCATCACCTCATGTGATCAAGGTGGAGGCAAATAGGGTTCGCTCAACATGACCTATATGTTAATGTTCTTATATCTTGTTGTACCATTAGGTTGGCCCGTTGTCCACATTGGCTTGGAGACCCCCATGGGCGGCAAAGGGGGCATTATTCCTTGCATGCAGACATGATTTCCCTAGGTCCATTTGACCTGAAGGGAAAGAGGCCTTTCGTTGACACACCGTAGGTTCGTGACTTTGAATTTTTTAGTTGCCGCATCTTATGCCTTTGCATAACCTTTTGTCTAATGTTATGCTGCATCTTATGCCTTTGCATAACCTTTTGTCTAATGTTATCTTTAATCTTAGGGATCTGTGGGACCATTGATCTTGAGTCAGCAAGGCCATGAAGATGGCTGAATCCATGAGTTAGGTATTGCATGAGGCGCTAGGCATGGCCACTGGTATGTATGCTTTGGAGTTTCTATGTTTCAATGCATTAACACTTTCCATTGGTGGCCTTATGTATGAGAGCTTTTAGTTGCAATCCATTTCAGGATCTGTTCAGCCACCCCTTGACCTACATGTGAGAGAGATGATGCGCCTCTCCTCTCTTTGAAAGATGACCCTCCTCCAGTGATGCTTGCTCCATTTGGCCATGCGACAAATGAACATATTGATGCTGATGAGGAGGAGGATGACAATGGTTGATTTTCCTGGTAATGAGGAGATTGTGGGTGGTAGCCAAACAGAGGATCGTACTGATAATGCCAACGTGGAAGTACCCATTGATGAGATTGGTATTAAGACATCTGCCCATATAGAGCACATGGGGTTGTACGTGCTGGGAGAGTTGGCGAACATGGAGTTATTGTCTCGTACCCCATGAGAGGAGGGGGTTTATGCTCGTTTGCAGCCACGTATGCGAGGACTTGGCCATGGTTCAAAGGCAAGTGCTAGCTTTAGGAAGTAACCATTGTTTTCAATATGAAGTTGTTGGTTCTTCAAACACACACCTCTTTATGATTATTTTTAAAATATCCATGAAAGCCCGAAAAGTTGAGTAGGCATCGGGCCTCTAAGTCAATATATAGACAACTATATATACGGCTACTGTACTTGGAAGTTGATGTTGTGCTCATTTTTATGCAATATCTTTGTAGCTTTGTGACTCTAGACAATTAAGTTTTGCATTAACGGAGATGAAATGTTTATGTTCATGTTTAATGTGTCCATATGCTCATATTCCTTGTCCCATTTATTTTTGCAAATGTTGTTTATGTTATTGAATGTTCAAAATGAATGTTCCTATGTTATTTTGTTGAACATCGACTACAAGGATGGATCAATGGACCTTGGACATGAAATTGTTGTTATGGACTGCATTAGAGCATAAGAGCATGAACATATGATTGTATAAGCATATATTAGCATAACCATATGCATATATAAGCATAAGAGCATAACCATAGGACTGTGTAAGCATATCCAAATGACAAAATGACCATAAAATTGTAAGAGCAAAACCATACAAGATCATATGACCACGAACAATTAACCATATCATAAGAGCACAACCATATAACCATAGCACCACGTAAGGTCATAACATATGACCATTTAACCATAACCAGACCATTGTATAAGAGCATAACCATGTAAGGTCATATAATCATACAAGAAAAAGAGCATGGAGGCCTATGACGTTATGCATATAAGCAAAAGAGCATAACTATATAAGCATAAGAGCGAAACCCATTGACCACATACAAGCATAAGAGCATAAGCATATAACCATTTCGCCATAACCATAACACCGTGTTATGCATATAAGAAAAAGAGCATAACCGTACAAGCATAAGAGCGAAACCCATTAACCGTACAAGCATAAGAGCATAAGCATATAACCATTTTAGCATAACCATAGCACTGTGTTACGCATACAAGCAAAAGAGCATAACTGTATAAGCATACGATTGAAACCGTTAACTGTACAAGAAAAGGAGCATAAGCATAAGAGCATAAGCATATAACCATTTCACCCTAACCATAGCACTTGTGTAAGAGCATAACCATGTAAGGTCATATAAATTAATGTAAGCAAAAGAGCATGGAGGCATATCACGTTACGTATATAAGCAAAAGAGCATAACCGTATAAGCATACAAGCAAAACCCAATAACCATACAAACATAGACGCATAAGCACATAGCCATTTCACCATAACCATAGCACCATGTAAGAGCATAACCATGTAAGGTCACATAACCATACAAGCAAAAGAGCATGGAGGCATATCACGATATGCATATAAGAAAAAGAGCATAACTGTATAAGCATAAGAGCAAAAGCCATTAACCATACAAGCATGGGAGCATAAGCATATAACCATTTCGCCATAACCATAGCACCATGTATAGCATAACCGTATAAGCATAAGAGCAAAACCCATTAACCATACAAGCGTACGAGCATAAGCATATAACCATTTCAGCATAACCACAACACCGTGTTACACATATAAGAAAAAGAGCATAACCGTATAAGCATAAGATCAAAACCATTAACCGTACAAGAAAAAGAGCATAAACATAAGAGCATAAGCATATAAACATTTCACCCTAACCATAGCACCCATGTAAGAGCATAACCAGGTAAGGTCATATAACCATGTAAGCAAAAGAGCATGGAGGCATATCACGGTACGTATATAAGCAAAAGAAGATAATCGTATAAGCATAAGAGCAAAACCCAATAACCATACAAGCATAGGTGCATAAGCATAAGAGCATAAGCACATAGCCATTTCACCATAACCATAGCCCTGTGTAAGAGCATAACCATGTAAGGTCACATAACCATACAAGCAAAAGAGCATGGAGGCATATCGCGATATGAATATAAGCAACCAAAGCACCGTGTTATGCATATAAGCAAAACAACATAACCATATAAGCATAAGAGCGAAACCCATTAACCATACAAGCATATGAGCATAAGCATAAGAGCATAAGCATATAACCATTTCACCATAACCATAGCCCCGTGTTATGCATATAAGCAAAAGAGCATAACCGTATAAGCATAAGAGCGAAACCCATTAACCGTACAAGCATAGGTGCATAAGCATAAGAACATAAGCATATAACCATTTCACCATGACCATAGCACTGTGTAAGAGCTTAACCATGAAAGAAATAGAGCAAGTATGCATATCACGATATGCATATAAATGCAAAAGAGCATAACCGTATAAGCATAAGAGCAAAACCCAGTAACCATACAAGCATAAGAGCATAGAGGCATATGATGTTGTGCATATAAGAAAAAAAGCATAACCATATAAGGGCATAAGAGAGAAACCCATTATACAATCGTAGAAGCATAAGCATAAGGGAACCATTAACCATACAAGCATAGAGCATAAGCATAAGAGCATAAGCATATAACCATATCACCATTACTATAGCTCCATATGAGAGTATAACCATGAAAGCAAAAGAGCAAGGAGGCATATCACATTACACATATAAGCAAAAGAGCATAACCATATAAGCATAAGCATAAGGGCAAAACCCAGTAACCATACAAGCATAGGAGCATGGAGGCATAAGAGCAGAAGCATATAACCATTTCACCATAACCATAGCACCGTGTTAAGCATATAACCATTTCACGATAACCATAGCACCATGTTAAGCATATAACCATTTCACCATAACCATAGCACCGTGTTAAGCATATAACCATTTTCCTCATAACATATGACCGTATAAGCATAAGAGCAAAACCCATTAACCATACAAGCATAAGAGCATAAGCCATCAACCATACAAGAACAATAGCAAAATCCATTAACCATACAAGCATACGAGTACCGTATAAGAGCATAAGCACAATTGTATAACCATGTCACCATACGTGCACTTGTGCTTCTATGTTTATATGCATATGCTTAAATCCCATGTCTGTTTCATCGCATGTGTTCATCTAACCATGCAAGCATAACCAACAATATTATAAGAGCATAGCCATATAAGGTCACATGAACCATTAACCATATAGGAAATTTGAAAAAACCATATAAGCACAAGAGCATAACGTACTTGCAATAATTTAAGCCATGGAAAAAGGTCCTGATGTCAATAATCAAATTTTTAGATGAAGTTATTGTTACGTTTGGGTGCCCATTGACTAATCATTCAAGAATTGTTGCATGGTTTTCTTGTCGTGTCTTGGTTCGCCTACAAGCACTAGTGCTGGAAGAGCTATTCTATGTGAGGCTGCCATAGAGCTCATGCAACATTGGTATCATTTCTCTATAATAGGCTTAGCCCTTTGGATTGAGTTTCATTAATGGCATGTAGTATGGTGGAGGGGTGTAGCTTTTGATCGTCCATCCTATCCTTGAGAACCTGTAAATCAATCGAGGCATGGGATACCATGGCTACGGCTTGAGACAAGAAGAACTCATGCCCTCCTACAACATCTCGAATTCAAGCCCGAGTTCACGAGTGAGTCTCTCTTGCATCATCTCTCTGTCAGCCATGGTTGTAGTAGAACTGCTCAAATGTTCTTGTGGTGTAGAAAAAGCATTGTCTTCTTCTCCAATAGCCTTGGCCTCATGAAAAACTGAATGTGCTCTTGTAGTAGCAGGTTAGAAAGAATGTGAAACTACAAAGTGACAACATAAGTGCCTTCAGAAAGCCCAATAGCACTCAACAAACCTTGCGTGTGGAACTCCATGAATTGGCCACCATGCAAGTGCAGAGCCCCAACAACCACTGTCTCCAAGGGGATGCCCGAGAGGATCAAAACCTTAGCTTGGTGTTTGCAAAAGCTACCTTTGCAAGAGCAATCATAGTCACAAAAAACCCACTCACAATCGGCATTGTATGTGGTATATATTCCACTTGCTCTTGACATGCTTCGTATAGTGGCAGTAAGGTGGTCACCTTCAAGGAAGGTCACATGATCATTTGGAATTTCCTTCGCTCGATGGATTGCATTCTCTATGATGCCCCTGATGTTACAATTCCTTTTGAAGCCCTTGTGCTTCACCATAACAACATACTAATAATATGGCAAGCATTTACATAGTAGCTTGTCCAACAACTAGTCCATACACCGACCAATCCCGCTCTTCCTTCCTGCCAAAAATCTTGACTTTAACATACTATGATACAACTCAATGGCACCATTCATGTCTTCATTTGCATGGGGCAAGCGCCTTATTTCTCATACCCACATGTCTGTGCCACATAGAGACACTAGGTTACAAAAGTCATTGTGCTGTACATATGATTGACACCATCGTGTCATACGTATGTTTTAGTGCATCACATATATGACATCATTACGTTGACAGAGCCAAGACATTATAAAACTCACCTAAGTGGGGAAACCAAGTCTTTCAAAAATACGCCATGAACTCAGTTTGATGGTCGTACACTAGCATGAAACCTGAGACAAGATCCTTTGCATGATCCTCCTAGGCTCTTGAACATGGTTGCTTTGGTGGGCCAATCATGAACCTTCCGCACAAGGTTCTTGAGCCACGATTGACGCACTTGCCACAGGAAGAGGTAGGTGTACACTCCAAAAACAGTCCTACAATGAAGTACTTGTTATGCAATTCTGAGTTGCAATCTCCATTTATTATGCACACAAAACAGTACACACCTTAGAGAATCTACCTTGACAAGGGCATTATCCACAATGAATGCATTGGGCTCCCACAACTTGTTGTGATCAAGGATGTGGTTGCGGAAGGCCGTCAACCAACTTTGAATGTTTGCCTTGGTGACAGAGGAGGTAATTACCCATGCATTGGGAACCCCGTTCCGATGCTTGTCAAATACCATCATTGTGTACAAATGGAACTACATGCGACAGCATAATAAGAGGTTAGGAATAAACACCCATCCTCTTGAGCTATGGAAAATAGCAAAGAAAATGCATGTATGTCTTAGTGGGGACATGTACCTTGTACCGATTGGTGCCAAACGTTGCATCCATTGCAATGAGACTGCCATTGCCATACATGTTCAGCATACCCATTTGCCATCTTGTTTGGATGCTGAGGATGAACGGCCTTTTGTTGGTGATGTCCTGGTTGACATAGATAAACACATGCTCCACGTTCACGATGGCCCAAATCTTTACACTGGTAGCATCATCGTCATCGTGCTGGAAAGTAGTCGAGTCTAGCTTCCTTGCAATATTGAGTATGTTGCGGACCATCAAGAAATCATCCTGTTCGACTGGAGCACTAGGATTCCCTTGGACACGCTGTTGAAAGTCCTTGATGTGTTGATCCCACACTTGCTGTGGGGAGTGAAACCCCTAGCCAACATTGTGAGAACCCATCTCTTCATCTACCATACAAAAGACACAGTGCAAATGAAACATCAATCTTGGATACACCATCATACCCCAACTTATAGGAAATATGCCCAGTTTTGTCCACGTGCTCCATCTGTAAGTCTGTGATCGACGCCACATCCTAAAAAAGATAGAGCTGACATACAGAGAAATGGTAGGTGTAGCCATGGGAGTGCAATCCTCTTTGCTTTCTTAGCTGGCTCCCTTTGCTAGTCTTGGCGGGGTTTGAGGAAGCCATAATGTCTTGAGATTGATAGCCTCAGAGTCATCCATACCAAAGCTACACCAATAGCTACAAAAGAGCATTGAGATTAACAAGAGGTAATCAAACACAGTAATGGGACTACACACAGAGGGATAGGTGGGTTGTAGAAAGCTTTACATTGTCTCCTCTGTCCAACTTCGTTCATTTGGCTTTGTCATGATCTTGTGATGATACAATCTTTTGAAGATCATGGGGAAGCCACCCCTATTGCCTTCTCCCACGATGAAGTCTTGGACCCTAGAAAAAGGCACGTGTGTCCGTCTTGAAATGCCTTGTGCACGTAGGTCCAACAAAGAAAACCAAACAAGGCTATCAGATCAAAGGGGCCATCGAGTGGGTTTGGCACGACAAGATGCCCACAACCAACATAATCATAGGCGGATGGGTTTTCCTTGTTGGGGTTGAGCCTCATGTTCTAAGAGGATGCTTGATTTTTTGTCAGCCCCAAGGATGTCTTCAATACGTCACTTGTCTTTCCCTTGGGATGCCTTCGGTGGAAGTACTGTAGTGTTAGGGAGACACTTTGCTGGAGCAGCCATCTACCAAACAAGATAATAAATGTGTATAAAGATTATGTCCATCGAGAAGCCATCCCTATCATTTAACGTATGCATATAAAGATTTTGTCGATTGAGAATGTAATCCAATCGTATAGACATAGGGCAAGGAATTACAATTGCTCTCAAATGCTAAAATGTTAAGCTTACATAATCTTTGAAATTACGATCAACATTCAAACAAATGTATAAACTCCAACCTTTAATTAAGCCCCCCCATAGAAACCACACTTGAAAGCCTGCAATGGCCAAGTTACTGAATGCAATACCCACCAAGAAACACACTTACAACTACACTGAATAGATGCAGCATGAAGATTATGTGACGTGGGTATTTAAAAAAGCATCATGAGCAATCACACCAAATATCCCACAAACATTTGACCCATCTAGCAAATCAAGAGTACTAATCCAAACCATTTGCTAAAATCGTGGTGAGGCTATCATTAAAATATATTTTATTCATCCCAAAAAGACATGTTCATGTTTTAGAACAAGACAAATAAACTACTGCTCGGCGTTGCTATCGCTCGTACTCCCGCTATCATCGTCACTGGGTGGGTCATCCAACACCTCCTCTTTAGCATCCTCTTGCAGGCATAGGCACTCTGAATGGGTGATGTAGTCACGAGTGTAGAAGAGGTCCATGCGCCGCATGATGTCTTTACCATGATATACTTTGGAGAAATTGTGCTTGTGCCTGTCTCACCAAAGCTTCCGCGGGTCCGTGAGATAGACCCGAGAAAAATTCAAAGCACACTACTCCACTCGTGCTTGGTCTTGATCCCACCCATGTGCATGTCTGCGCACATTATATGTGATCCACTCGGCATCATGTTTAAGTTTCTTGACCACGTGGACCTGAAGCGTGTCCATGTCACATATGACAAGAACATGGGAGAGGGGGATGGGTTGAGTAAAGATACTTGGGGATCTAGCCGTTCCATCAATCTAAAGATGAGAAACAAAGCAAGTAGAGGTGTATATAACACATTACACCAATTAGTTATTTAAAGACGGACTCTTAGGATGGATGAATTAAACATGAGTCAAACCATGTCCTCGTTTTCATATTTGTAATCATACGCACAACCACAAATGAAACAAATAGGGAACGACACACTTGCCCAATGAGAGTTATAGAATACAAAAGATCATAAAACATTGCTTTTGTACCTGCCAAAAATGGATGAGTAAGTGAAAAGCACCAAAGAAGTAGTTTCTCAACAAATAAACACACTACCAAAAAGCACACCATTCACTCCTCCTCGAAAGTGTCCTCATCATATATAGAGATATTGGGCAACTTAAATATGTCATCCTTCTTCTCCTCTACATGCTTTTCTTGCTCCCTAATTCTTTCCTCCTTGTTACCTTCCCATTTCAACATCTTCTCTGTGACTCTTGCATCTATCCAAGTGTCCTTGTCTAGCCTTGTCTTCTGAGGCAGACCCTCCTATGCCTCTCTTGCACTTGCCCTAGCCCTAGCTCGCACAACATCACGAGCATTGTCATAACGCTTGCCCATGTCGAGTGAACGTTTGATGGAGCGATCTTGATGATGACGATCGACCACATGCCTCTTCGGACGGCCACCCTTAGGGATTAGTCCCCTTGGAAGAGGTGGCATGGCTTGCAAGCCATGCACCCACTCCTTGTGCCTATTGAAGGGACACCTACCACAAACATTCTTGAGGTTCAAGTCACACTTTAGAACTAAGTAGGTGTACTAATTCTTGGCGGATATGTCATCATGCCATACGTTGAACTCCTTTGTTTTAAGAAGAACCTGCTCAAGCACAACAAGTACCAAATTAGTTCACAGCAAGATAATAGAAACACTTTAGGCAACTTCCAAGTACTACAAATGACTACCTCCTCGGGATTTTTTCATGAGCGTTTTGATCTCCCAAGTAGCACAACAAGCAGTTGTTCATCGTCAATGACGACGGCCCTCTCAGCCTCTCGCTTTCCCTTTGCTTGCCCCTTGTTTGAAGTCGGGAGATTCGAAGCTGGTTGGCGGGATGAGGAGGAAGCCATGACAAAAAAGCAAGTAGTATACTCTACAAAAAACAAACTTGTGCATATAGAGACTCACAATACTATCCCACTTCCACTGATGGCATATAGAGAGAAACATTTGACATGCTTTGAAGTCTCAACCATTGAACCCCCACAAAAAGATAAAATACTTCTCCACCAATATATTCTTCTTCGAGCTAATGTAAACAAAGCACCCCATGATACTACTACCATCAAACATCTCTTTGTCAAAGGGTTGTCAAACAACAAATAAACATTTAAAAAATATATGTTGAATTAATATTCTAATTGAAATACCCAAAGGCTCATGATTCTATTCTATAAAGATAAAATTCAACAAGGGAAGAAAATGAAGGGAAAGAAGTAGGGTACACTTATATACTATGCATTATAAAGTAAGGAAGAAGACCAAGGTTCAACCTAGGCTAGTAAGGAGTATGAACCAAGTCACGATGTGAGTTTCAACTACAATATGCTTGCATAAATATGATGATTGTCAAACTGTAGCTAAACATGGAAGCCCTAAATTGGCTACTCAAAACTAAACTTGTGACGGGAAATTAAGTCCCAACTATCCAACATAGTGGCTACTTGGGCAATTGGGATGCCTTCAATCTAATGATGAATCCATATCTCCAAAGGCATGGGTGTTTTGAATTGGCCCAAAATTTAATTCACAATTGAAAACTAAACTTGGGAAGACCTCATTAATCTCATTGGTCTTTAACCCTTCCCTTTCGTTCCTCCCTTTATTCTAATTAATACATTTTTAATTATTTTGAATCGTGGCGACTTATTTGGGCCAAGTTTGGGCCACTAGCCTATCTCAAATTAAATGTATGCTTGAATTCTTATGATCTACATAAGAGGCCTGGATGTTCTACAAACTAAGTAGAGATGGGCATTGGACCACTAGGTACTTAAGTGGGACTTTGCATGCTCGAACCCCTACTCTTCCAGGTCCTTGTGGTAAAAATATAAGTACAAAATTTTCAACCCTGGCACTTAAAGCCTTATTTTATGTTGTGGTATTCAAGGCACATGGCTGTCAAATCAAGGAAATGTGCATTAAAGGTTGCCAATGCTTTCAATCCTCTCACGCATAACCCACAAAAATTTCATGAATATTTTTGGGGAAAACCATGGAGGCCACAAACATAAGTGAGGGAAAAATAAGATAGGAACACATAACTAATATTTGATTCTCTTTATTGGTAAGGTCAACAATTATCCAAAAGTATAGTCTTGTATCTAGAGAAATCAAACTAGTGCATCATACTATGTGCTTCTAGTGAATGCAAAACATTTTAATGGTGTAAAGTTCAACCTAAATTTCTTAAAAACAAGGAAATGTAAATTAAGATTTCCAAAACATCCAATATGCTCTACTAAATACAATATCATAAGTAAAATATTTGCATTCATAGAATAGTACATTGAAACAAGAACACATAAAATCAAGGATTCAATATGTACAAAACCTGTAGTATTTATTGAATGATGCACGACAAAAACTCATTATCACTTTGAGGGAAAATTCATAGGATGAAAGCTTATTGAATCATAATAATATACTCCAACTAGTTTTGAGATACAACAAAAGAGCAACATAATACACTTGAATTTTCAAATGCTCATCACACCAAAAAATGCTCCTCAATTACACATAGCTATCAAGGAGCTTTAATTCTAATCAAATAATGTCAAAGTGTTACAATATCACTTATGAAATGACACTAAAGACATGGTAAGGATCTTGAAAAGGGGGTCTGGCCATAGAGTAAATGACGCCAGCGTATTGCATGTCGCTGAGTGGCCACTGGACATGGGGGCTGGAACATGCACGCATGGCCGTGCATGAGCAGCAAGGAAAGTGATCTCGGGATGGGGGATTATAGTGCAGTCAACCTCGTGTGGGATGCCGGGCCTGAGTCTCCACGTGGACTAACAACAAGGCAAAGACCCCGATATGTCAAGTCCACCATTGTATCTATGGTTAGACCTCGAGAATTGTTGGTGATAGCGCACGGTGACTCGCACACAGTCGTGAGCTTGCTTGACGTGAAGTCGAAGTTGACGTGAGCTGCTGTGGCCTCTTTGTTGGCACTTTCAGCTAGAGCAATGCAACAATCGACTGACCGTGTACTTCCTGGCAAACCAAGAAGCTCGTAGTAAAGAAGCATGGTTTTCCAAAAGGACCCTAGCATGGTTGACGGAGTCGCTCTGTCATGGAAGATCCATGAATCCTTGGTTGGGCTCGCTTGGTACAGGTCGCCACATAGCAGAACATCGACTCCACCAAAAGGTTGGTCATGGTTGTGTTTGATTTCTCTCATGCGGGAGTCTGCTGCGGCGAAGGTGTTGAGCTCTACTAGGGATATCTCATCAATAACTAGTAGCTGTACCACTTTGAATGCTTCGGAAAGCTCCTGCAGTTTTTTCGCTGAAAGCGATGTGTAGGTCGATGACAACAGTGGAAGGAGGAGTGCTCCATGTATAGTCATACCACCACTCCTTGGTTTGCCATGAAGTACACGGTCAGTCGATCGTTGCATTGCTCTAGCTGAAAGTGCCAACAAAGAGGCCACAGCAGCTCACGTCAACTTCGATTTCACGTCAAGCAAGCTCATGACTGTCTGCGAGTCACCGTGCGCTATCACCAACAATTCTCGAGGTCTAGCCATAGATAAAATGGTGGACTTGACATTGGATTGTAGAGGGGTGGCAGATAAAGGAAGAAGGCGAGTGTAGAGAGGGTCCATGGAGACTAGTGCACAGGCACGAAACACCAAGATGGTTGGACGCAGCCAGGTGATAGCGTAAGAGAAGCTGGCCAGCTAGAGGAATTAGTTTTGTTGGGCGCTGAAGATTTTACTGCCTATGGATGGGCATCTTCTCCTCCTCCTTGCAAAGGCGTCGGCTACTCTATAGCAATCCCAAGGCTTTCGAGCCCTGCACTTTTTCGGCTAGGCTTTCGTCGGCTAACATATGTGAAGCTCTGCTGCTCTGGTAGAAAAAGTTCAAGCTCGATGTTGCCCTCCTTGTATCACGCACTTTAACCTCCTGCTCTCAAGCAGGTATCGTTTTGCACAGCCAGACTCACCATCGTCCCATGTGCTTCGTTCGCCGAAGGGAAGTACTTCTCCCACCATCCGCTCACATGATAAATTGCTACCTCCGCTTCCAATGGATATCCAACTGTATTCAAAGTAACCCACCTTCCGAAGCCTCAAGAACCATACGCTTCTCCTTCACTGACGCTAAGCCCCAGACGTAGTAGAGGCTTCTCTCCCTTGCATTTGCAGAGAGGCTCAACAGTGGCGCCATCTTCAAACAGCCAAACAATATAGCTTGTGACTCTGCGAGCAAATGAGCTATGAGACAATTTTATGCAGCGCCTGGACAATTGGTGAAACGGACAGCTTGAAGAGTGACAGTTTGGGAGAGTTTTTTTGTGTGTGTGGGGAGAAGATGAAGAGTTTCCGACGCTTCACCTTTTCGCTTTTGGATTTTAATCCCAGCCGCCCCCTCTATCCCGATTTTGAATCTCAACTTGCCACGTGTCATCATCCTCTAATATGCATATCATCTCCTCCACTTGCCTACCATATGTGCTTCACATAGAGGCCGCTGATTCAGCAGGAGCGTGTTGCCTGCGCTATGTTGCAAGGTAAATCCAATCGGCTGCACTAGGTGGAATCTGCAATGAAGGCTGAAGAGTCTAGGAGAGAGCCAATGATGCTTGTCAATTTCAAAGGTAAATGGCACCAGTGTGCCGGTTCAACCAATCTAGCATTTGATTGCTAGGCTGGAATTCTCAAAATCTAGTACTCCAGGCGAACAACCCATTGACAGGCAAATATGCTAGTTGGGCACTTTTCCTTCATGGGGTTATGCAGCTTTGATGAAGATGTTAGGATGACAACAAAGCCTACAACACCAAAGCACACGCAATAAAATTGAAGCAGACTATAGCACATGCAGAAAATGACATAGACAACAACGTTATAAGGATTCCCAAACAATAGGCAAGTGGTAGAGCAAAATACTTTAAAACTATGAATGGCCTTGCAACAATTTGAATCTCCAAGAGAAACTATGGCCACAAGCTGAAAATCCCAATTTGCACTCGTGAACTTGTTTATCCTGAAGTAGTAGCGGCATTGTCCCCCCATTTATAGGTACTCTTAGTAGGTACAATCAATAGGTGGAATGGGTATTTCCACATCAACAAGCCACATCATCAGGGCCACCTTAGCAGGCCATCTTAGGTGTGCCCCCATCCTAGTAGGCCACCTTAGCGGCTTTGTTCCCCCACTTACAGGTACTCTTAGTAGGTACAATCAATAGGTAGGATGGGTATTTCCACATTCACAAGCCACATCGTGAGGGCCACCTTAACAGGCCATCTTAGGTGTGCCATCTCAACATGGACACCCCAACTACCTCATCATTAGACATGTGGCATGTTACCACCTTATCATGTGCCATCATCTAAGCACACTTTCCACAAAGGCACATTCTTTTATCCAAAAATATGAACAAAAAAAGCCACGTTATCATTTTTGGGCACCCTCTTTTGGACAAAGTTTGTCAAATTTTCAAACGTCCTTCGCTTTTGATCTCTCAGGAGTTTGAAGGAATTGCAAATAGCAAAATTTCTTAGTAGTTCATGCTCTATGCATTGAGCACATCAGATAAATTTTTTGACATACACAAAGATTAGAACCATTTAGCATTATCATTGAAACCACCTCTTGATGCATGTGTCACTATGAATGAAAATAAAATCTTTTGCTGCATTTGACCTATCGTCTACCTATAGATTAGCACATCCTTAGAGGAGATTGAGCTCCATTAATTACTACAAGACACGGGCCTCTTTCCGATGTTATCTTTCAATATTTTGTGGGCACAAGCATGAAGATCGTTGATACTGGTTGACGGGTGAGGAAGGTGTCGGTGTGAACATCAAAATATCCATGGGTATGGGCATGGCTATATGTGTGGGTATAGGCATGGGTATATACCAATGCCTATATCCACACATATATCGATTACCATACCGACTGGCACCACTCTTGCATCGACGCTTTTAGTGACGCTTTCACCGATGCCGCTCGGGTACATTTTTCCATACCGACGTTTTTACGGAACATCATTTCCAAGGGTCCCAAAATAATTTTGGACCACAAGTTTGGTCATTTGAAAGATAAAAAGTATAAGAGTATGTACACTAAATTTGAGACCAAAACACTCATATATTGATAGTGAACTTAATTAAGATACAAAATTAATGTACAAAATATCACTATAAAAATATGAGGCCCAAATTATACATAAGAAGTCTTGTCAATGTCCAAACTATGAATTAGTAGCATTTACATTGAAAGCTTCATCTTGAGCAAAGTCTTGCATGCCAAATATGTCTATCTCAAGTTTTACATACAATTGATCACCTACATCATCATCTCCTATTGTATGACTTGATCCTCTAATTCACCGGCCTCTACGTCTCCCTCTTCTTCCCCAATGTCGTGATCTCCACCTTCCTCCATTACAGTGTCATTATTGTCACCTTCTTCGTGGCCCATATCATCATCTTCATCCTCTTCCCTAGATCCATCAACATCATTATTTGGATCTTCTACCGACATCTCCGTATCCACATCCCTATCTTCAAAAGCACGTTTGCTTCAAGGAGCAACTTGGATCACGTACCACCATCTTGGATCAAAACGATCCGGATGAAAGACCACCTCCGTCGAAGAGTACAAATTAGGTTCATGCCACTTTCATAGGTCCAGGGTCTAGTGGAGTCAATGGCAAAGAAACTACATTTGTCTCTCCTAACTGTAGCATTGGGACCATTGTAGATAGTTCTAAACCATTTGACATCAAGAATGAAAATTCTAAATCTTCTAAAATCAACTTCATAGATGTCATGTATAGTCCCATAATAATCTAACAGCGAGGAGAGAAGATTGGTATCAGAAGAACTAGCTATCTTGTACAAAGTTAGCCATGACTCCACAATCATATGTGGCTCTCGTTGAATCGATGCGTTCCACATGAAAATGCCACCCATGTGACCAAAATGCATGGTACTTTTTGTACTACAAAAGAACATGAATAAAAAAATGAGGATGCATTTTGTAGAGATTGTGATCATAAATACCCAAATTAAGTAGTAAGGTTAAAAACTTACATGTGGCATACATCTGACTGCAAGCTCCCTCTCTCGATCGGTTACATCTTCTCCATCACATTCGGCTTCATGAGCTTCTTGTAGCCAATCATGGGACATGTGTCTAGGGAGAAGAGCAAGGTCTAGTGGATATGGCATCCTCCGCCTATGCATGACTCTAAATCTCACCCTCTCATTTATTCTTTTTTTTTTGGCCTCTTCATATCTCTCCACCCATCTTTGCATCTCGAAGGTCATGGGGAGCCATGCTACCTTGGTTTCATTTGATTGATCCCCTCCAGCTCGACATGCGGCATCAAAATGCTAGAGGAATCTTGCTAGATCACCCCGGCCATTGTATTTTTTAAGTTCTAGTTTGCCCAGGGTCATTGCCTACCTTGATTATTATTGTGTCGGTCATAATTATTGCGATAGTGAAATAAACCCATCTGCTTCTACGTCAAGGTCACCATCATCGTGATGGTGATCTACCATGTTGTGACTAGGAGGAGTCAAATGGATTGGATGAATTGCAAGGGGGAAATTTGGGTAGGAGGGTGGTCAGAGACATTAGCCAAACAATAGTTGCATGCAGAACTATCGAGAGGTCAATTGGGTAAGTCCTTCCCAAGCACGATTGTTGATGTATATGTGTTGGGGGGCTTAGATATAGGTTAGTGTATTAGGAACCATCGTGTTTAGTTGTGGCTAGGATTGTCATCCCTGAGTATGAGAATGTGCCGGTGCATATGGATTGTCAATGGGAGGTCACGATTAAAAGTTATGAGCAAAATTAGCCCACACGGGGGGGGGAAATCAAAGTGTGCTAGGGATTCCAAAATGGTGTGTATTGGGCCAAGAAAATTCCATGTAGTGTGGTGTTTCCTTGTGTGAAATCCTAGTTCAAACACAGCTTAATTTGGCCACCAATTGGGTGAGTTATTGTTGGTTAAAGGAGGGGTAAAAAATTGCCTTTTTCGAGTTTGTTACTAGCATATGTGAAATGTTGACAATCAAAGGCTCAAAATCTGCAACGCATTTAAAAATATATCTTTGCTTGCCGCATTAAAAAATCTCTCTTTGCTTACCTCACTAGATGTCCATCTATATCTACACCAAATGTACCGCTACCCACAATTGATTTATTCTTGTTCCAAGGAAGTTGGTGAAGACTTCTTGAAACTCTCTACACCCTCTCAAATGGATAGCTTCATCTATATCCATTCTATGTGGTATAAATAGGGTTGGATGGAGCACCATATTTGATGCTATCGGTTACCCTCAATTTGTCAATGCATTGAAATTTTTTGTAGCAAAGGATATATTCAGTATCCTACTATTAGTATAGAGGCTTGTTGTCCCCACAAATTTGGCATTCATAGGATAGAGCAAGTGTTTTGTAAGTATTGGCCTTCTGCATTCAATAGTGTGGTTTATTTTGGAGGGGCTTTACCATGACCACTTTGGACCTTCCTTCTTGTTCTTCTATTTTCTTTAGTTGATGTGCAGCCAACACTTTTTCCTCTTCATGTCCTTGAGTTCCATCATTCATGTTTGCAAGTCTTTGATGTAATTATGCATGTCCTATCGCATGTACAAGCTCCTTAACCAAATCTTCAATCCTAGCTTTCTTAATCAAATCTCCATGTCCGTCCTTGAAAGTGTGTACTCATTTGCTATTTGTCGTTGGTTTGGAGGAACATGTGTTTGGTGAACGTGAACCAAAAGTGTATGTGCCACCTCTTTTGGAGGAGAAACCAAAGCTGTGAACCCAATTTTCTGAACCAAATCTACATGTTCTCGAAAGAATGAAGCATGTGTTGTTTGTCTCCAAACCATAGGTACATGTGCTTCTTGACTCTGAACTGGAGGTGTTTGTGCTGCCTCTTTTGCATGTGTTGTGAGCTCCATCAACTTGAGTTGCATGTTGTGTATCCCTCAAAGTACTCAACCATAATTTTTGTATGCATTCTATTTGACTCCTTCTTTGGAAATTGTCTCCAAATTTTTGCCAGATCCTCCAATGCAATATTAGGTTTGCAAACTCCGATGGTTTAGGAGGTGGCATCACAAAGTGTTTAGCATCTTTTCTTGACACATGGACTTAAGTAGCATAGAATGTGTGTAGAGTAGTGGTTGTACTTGCATAAGGCTAGGAATAATCTCTCTTAGGAATCAAACATGCATGGTCTACATGCAAGTTCTACATATGATTCCTACATGCAACTCCTATGTGCAACATGCAAGTTCTACATACAATTCCCACATGTAGTTCCTACATGCAACATGCAACTCCTACATGCAAATTCTATATGTACACCTAGATGGAAAATCTACATGTAGAGAGATAAAGTCTTACAATTCCTACATGAAGAGAGAGAGGCTCCCCAACTTGTATAAATACCCCATAATGGAATGAAGCCCACACTCTATTGTGTTGAGTTCTAGTTTTGCATTTCAGGCAATTGCTCACTTGCACTCCATGTCCAAAAGCATGTCCTAACATTGCCTCCTATTCCCCTCTTTTCTAACCATGCACCTCCTCCTCTCCCTCTCCTCTTCCCTTCTCCTCTCTCTCCCCCACCCCCATGCTCTTACACCTTCATCCTCTCCTATGCCTATGCTCCTCCTAAAGCCTTACTCTATTAGATTAGTTCCTCAACCCTTGACCTCCATGATCGACGAGGGAGATGAGGTCTCCGCCATGTACTCTACTCTAAACCTTGGATCCTCCTTCTTACTCTGAAACCTCTTTGGACCTAGAACCTCTTATGAACCTTGGAATCCCTTCTAAATCTAGAATCCCTTCTAAACTCTCAACCTCCTAACCCTTAAACTCTTTCTAAACCTTTCAACCCCTAATGGAGGCGAAAGCCTTCATTACCATGACCCCGTGAAGAAGAACATTCCTTTCACTCAAGCATCTGCAAGGTTGCTTCCCCGACATGTTGACTAACCTCAATCACTTCAATGTACACCATGGATGAGGGCTCATATTTGTGCTTTAAAATGTGTGTGCTTAACCATTTGATATAACACCCATTATAGCTACCCAATTAAGGTGTAATGGCTAGTATGATTTAATATCAAGATTTGGAGCTATCATATGGGACATTAGTACAATCCATTCTGGGCAAGTTTGATAGGTTGGATTGGGATTGGATCAGTCAGATTGAGGCCTGCCATAGGAATTTTGGCACCATGGTGTAGAGATACACACAAAGGCATGTGACTTTGATGTGTGTGCCATGTGCATCCTATCATGGGGCTTTTGTGATAATTGTGTGGGGTATAGTTTTTCTTTTGTGGCTCTTTGATACAAGGCATGGTGTGAAAGATATGGATAGATTTGTGTCTCATGTAGGCATTTTGGCTAGTTTTATTAGCTCTAATAATGGGTTTTAGATACTGAGCTTCACGCTCACTTCACAAGCTTTTCCTGAGTGTGTTGTTGTAGATGTCACAGTGGTGTCATATTTTCCTTTGATTGGGGATCCGTCACCTTCCTACATACTTTTGTGTTTTTATACTACTATAGATGTTAGAGTGGTGTGATATTTTTCTTTGATTGGATATGTCACCCTCCTATGTACTTTTGTAATGATAAACAATTTGACACCCCGTTTTAAGTGTTTTATGGTGGCAAGGGGAAAACCCCTAGGATTTAATTGATTTTGTGTGTTTTAAAAAAAGGGGGAGAAAGCAAAGAAACACAAGGAAAAAGGAAGAAAATATAATGATGAAAAAGGAAGAAGAAGAAAGAAAAAGAAAAGAGGTTTAGAAAAAAAAGAGGGGTTTCTTTTTTAGAAGAAAAAAGAGGGGGGAAATTTCTAACCCTTCTCTCTTGATCCCTTCACTCCCCTTGTACCCCCCCACCTTATCCACAAGGGGGAGGCACGTCCCCCCACAATGCCTTTGTCCTACTATATATTGACATTTCTTTCTATTCTGGTTTAATTTGAGGAACTATGATGAAGATATGTTTGGATTCGTGTTGTAGCAAAAGCAGCCATATCTTTTGAAGGCTCAATATTGGCAACATTTGGTAGGCTAAGTCATGCTGCTTTTGGACAGTTGTGTAGAGCATGTTGATGGGTCTGGTATTAATTTTGACCTACTTTGCAATTCAAGGTTAGATGAATGAGATGCGCCCAGCATGCAAAACATATGGACTTGTCTTGGTGGGATGGATGGTGGATTTTGCAACATTTGTCTTCACGTGGATTTTTGTGTGCATATTGTTACAGAGCTCATGTGGTGGTGTCAGCTTTTGGGTCGATTAATTCAGTCACCTGTCTACCTACTTTTGGGATTTTGTGGAAGTGGAGAAAAAAAATCCACTTTTTAAGTTTTCTTTTCCATAAAAAACGTGGACTTCCCTTTTCTAGTTTTAAGAAAGGGGGGAAACCCCTATATTTGGATATTTATAATTCTTTTTTGAACAGTTGCAATTGGAGGGTGTACACACACACACACACACACACACACACTTACCTTTTACTCCCTTTCCCCCTATTTATTTCCATCTTTAATCCCCCCCCCCCTTGCCTTCCTTTTCCCTTCCCTCCCCCCCACCCCCTCTCTAATTTTTTCCTAGTTTTCTCCTTCCCCCCCTAATTTTTCTTAAATGTCCCTTTTTCCTACATATTTTTTCTATTTTTCCTAACTCCCCTTCCCCCTTTTCTCCCTCAAATTTTCACCTAGTTCTTCTCCCATTTCCCCCTATTTTTACCCCCCTAAATTCCCCCTATTTTTACCCCCTAAAATTTTCCCAATTTCTTCTCTCTCTCTCTCTCTCTCTCTCTCTCTCTCTCTCTCTCTCTAACCTCTTTTTCTCTCTCTAACCTCTTTTCTAATCTCTATTCATTTCTAGTTACTTTTTAAATCTCTCTTATTATTTTATCTCTACTTTTTCCTCTCCCATACCCCCCCCTCTCCCTCTCTCTCCCCCCGCTATTCCTCTCTCTAACCTCTCTCTATTTCCTATTTCCCCCTAGTTATCCAATTTTCTCCCTATTTCCTTCCTATTTTTTGCTAATTTCTTCTAATTTATTCTTAAATTTTTTTCCTAAGTAATTCTATTTCCCCCCCTTTTCCCTATTTTCCCTAATTTTCTTTAGTTTTATCCTAATTTCCTTTTTCCCCTAATTGTTCCCTATGTTTCTTAAATTCTTTCAAAATTTTCCTATCCTTTCCACCAATTTCCCTATTTTTTATCCCTTTTAAAAATTTCCTATTTCTTCTAATTTTTCTTTTCTTTCTATTTTCCCATTGTTTTCCCCTAAGTTTCCCTAAACTCCCTCTATTTACTCCTTATTTATACTCCTAAACAACCCCCCTTAGCAATGTTCCCCTGCTATACACTAAACACCCCCCCCCCTAACCTTGCTCCCGACTCCCTAATTAACCCCTGACTACACGTATCCTAATTCTCCTCTATAATCATTTATAGCACCCCTCAACTATCTCTGCTATCTAAAACCCCCCTGCGGTCTTGCCTAGCACCTACCTCTATTCTGTCGCCTACGTAATTCCTCACAACCCGCGTACTTCCTCACAGCCTGCAAACTTCTTCATAGCCTGCGTACTTCCCGACAGTCGTCATGATGCTGCGTTGTCCCTCTGCCCTTGTACCTCTGCTGGCTCCCTATGCCTTTGCATGTTGCACCCACTGCCCTCTGGCCTATACTCCCTTCCTTTTAGGCTCTAATAAGCCTTGCTAGTAGCTGCTACTTAGCACTGGTTACTACGGCATGCTACGGTTTTTTGGTTTGTGGAGGCATAGTCTTGACAATCAACCACGATTTTGTTTGCCTCACCATGCGCAAACCCTCCATTATACCCACTCAATTACAATTCATCATGGGCGTGCCATGTTGTCCAATCTACTAAGATTGCTTTGACAGGGCCACACGATACTATGCTCTCCCTTGTGATCATCGCTTTCACCTTGCTTCCCTCGTGAATACTCTAAAGGCGAGAAGTGCACTTGTGGTGTGCAATGCTCCTGTGGCACGTGAGCTATATGACATGCTTGGCATTCGCGTAACATACTCTCCTGATCCGAGGCCACGTAGAATTTAAATGATCAGGAGAGAAAATTTCTATATACAACTTGACATATAATATTAAACCATTTTTTGGGCATGTGTAATCAATTTGCAAGAATTGTATTGAAGGTTTGTTTCAATGGTGTATTGAACTAATATTCATTTCATTTTCAATTTTGGTTGATTTTGTTTACGATAGTATATTGAAACACTCTCATTCACTTTACATTTAATGGGGTATTGAATCAATTCTCATAAAGCATAACACTTTGTTTTAGTAGTAGTCCCACAATGTCGATCATCCTTGCCATCTTGATGATCATCACCACCATGGTGCTAGGAGTCACTATCGTCTATGGATGCTTTGAGGTTTTGTATTGCCACGGCTAGACATTTTACTGGGGGCTCAAGGCATCCACCAGCCTCCACCTGTTGCTGCACAAGTTGTCTTGTGAAAAGCTTCTCGTCGCACCCGTTTTGTATGGATATTGTATGGATATTGCCATCTATTGGCTTATTTTTTTGTCAAGCCCATTTTGTATGGATATTGCCATCTACTGGTTTATTTTTTGCTGAACCCATTTTATATGGATATTGCCATCTATTGGATATTGTATGGATATTTCCATCTACTAGCTCTCTTTTTTTTGGGCCCATTTTTTTGTCATACTAATGTTTTCGGAGATGCAAACTCCACAATGCGGATACGACCATCTTGTAACTTAAAATGTATTAACAATGCTGATGATTATAACAACGCGTTTTGTCAAATTATTATTATGCAAAGGTTGAAGTACCTGATGTGGTGCAGAGGTTAAAGTACCTGATGCGGAATTGTCATACAATGAAGTTGAATTGTAAATAATGCAATGCTATTATCACACGATTCAAGAAACATGTGCAATTGAAGTAATTAACGTAGATGTCTAAATAATGCAATGCTATTATCATGCGGCGCATTCTGTCAAACCATTATTGTGCAATTATTGAAGTTAGTTGTAAGTAACATGGATGTGTTGAAATGTGGGTTGCAAGATTGTCATACTATGAAGTGGAATTGTAAATAATGCAATTCTATTATCACACGATTCACAAAACATGTACAGTAGCACTAGGAGTACAAAATTAGTTTCACCATATGCAAATCAGATTGGCAACATACACTTCAAAGACTATATCTAGAATTACTGCCTCGAATTGTTCAGGAATGTATTCACGTGTCTTGGCATGGCCACTTGAGTCAATGGATTGACAAAAAGCCTCTCCCTTAAATGTCATGACCATGGTATTGATCATAACCCTGTTGGTGACATTTTTCCATCCATCACTAACAATGGTGCAACTTGGCATCGTAAAACCTGGACTGGCCCTTGCTATAGATGCCATGTCTCTTTTCCAATGCGAAGTTTAAACCATGCTTAGTGGATACATGTTGCGACAAATAGCCTTGAAAATGTCTTGTTGCGCTTTCTCTATATGTTGTTGTTTGAATGATGCTTCAAAGATCTTTGTTGTGGACGCACATGCGATTGTGAAGGAGCCTACCTTGTCCACTCTCCATATACATCATAGAGAAGCTTTTCATCTATGTGATCGAGGCCACACCACTACTTTGAGGTGGCACATCTACAGATTGACTAGGTTGAGGTGTGAGTATATTATCGGGTATGGATTCATGAGGCTGGGTTTGGTGGCATGCAACTATATCATCTACTTGGCTATCCATACTTTTAGGCATTTGTCCACCTAGAGTGGATTAACTCTCTCAACTCTTGGCCCCTTGAATTTTTCAATCTGTTTGTTGGCATCATCCAAGAAGTGCTTTTGCATTCTTGTGCCGAAACCTAAGTACTCCTCATGACAAAAGTTACATTTCCACTTCTTATTAGCCAAGATCCCAAGCCTTTGTTGGGTTTCTTCCTCATTTTTTTGGAGCCATGCTTGCAATCAAGGCTGTAAGAGAAACATAGAAAATTTTATATAAGTAATACGTGCATTCACATAAATTTTCATGTTCTAGTTTCTACCATATCATTTAGCTTTTAGGACACATAACAATATTTGGATTCGTTTACAATTCTATGTCCAAAAATCAATGTGGCTATTTGGGACACTAAGAGTACTCCATGCAAGCTTGCTAGACCTCAAGAGAGAGGAATCATCCAACTGTCTTGCCCCCTCCCAATATAATTGCATGATTGTGAACGTGGTAATCTACCTGTTAAAATAGGCATGAGATGGCAAATCGTCTTTTCCCATGTTTTTCTCTCCCCCCAGTAAGCATCTATCTACACCATGACCATTCGCAACATCATGCTCTATTGACGGATGTTGGTATTTCACACACACTAGTGCAATAGCTAGCATTACTTACACAAGCCCTCATAAACACTTTTACTACTAATTTCTAAGCTAGGAGACTTTGTTAACCTAATACCCTCAATCCTCAATATCTTTTTTCTACGTACATATGGAGTTTGAGTTCTAATAAGGGATACAAATTGCAACGTATGCAACATGATCATATCTAGTTTGTTTCACCTAATAACATATAAAACACAAGGATAGTAAACTTATGTATACCACAATCTCTCCACACGTATACGTCATAATTTTGCAAGTTGCTACGAGTCGACAATTGCGAGCTCCACAACTGGCTAGACTTCGAACAAGATGCAAATGACTGGCATAAGCAAGCCCGCAAATGGATTGAAGTCAAATATTTCCTCATCACTCTTAAATCATAGTTTGTAGAGTTTTACTAATATATAGTATAAATTTTTAACCACATGTGAGATGTTCCAGGTCGACCTAAGCGAACCCCCAACCCCACCTTAGTATCAATTGCATAGATGAATCTTGCTTTGATAATTACCTTGTCAAGCTCAGCCCTTTGCCTGCTTGGCATACTTTAGGATTCATCCTATACCTCTGTTGTCATACCAACTTGGAAAAGGGATTTAATGTTGGTAGATCTCAAGAGGTACACCTATCAAATTGGTGTAGCTCCATGTGAATTATCTTTGAACTGGTCAAACTCCATGTTTTACCTTTTGTGAGCTGATGTAGGGGTCCAACCATTCACACAAATTTCTTTATAAAATGGCTATTGAAGCTTAAAACTTCCACAAATGACCAAACTTGCTTGATGTTGCTTGGTTCCTTTATTTTTTGAATGACATCAATCTTTGACTTCTCTATCTCATGATGCCTTCCCTTGAAATAGTGTGCCCTAAGAAGACTCCTTTATCATGCCTTCACTGAAATAGCATGCCCTAAGAAGACTCCTAGGCATATCTAGAACACACACTTCTATGCATTAAGAGAGATTCAAGTCTCTAGTATTTTTGGAACACCTTCTATACGTAGGCATTGCAAATGTGTGCGCTTCACGTTGCAGATTGGAAAATAAGTAGGAAGTGACTGCAAGTATTCATCAATGTACTCTGTGGAAGATTTTCAGCCTAAATCATTAGGAATGTGGCTACTACATTCTTCATCCTAAATGGCATCACTTTGCTTGCGTATGCCCCCCATTTAGTGAAAAATGTGGTCTTGTCTCTTTCTTCCTCAATCAAGGTGATCTGGTCGTACCCACTATATACATCCATGAACAAATACATCTTGTGCCCCACCACTTTGACAAGGATACTATCAATGAAGGGAAGCAGAATGGGTTGTTGTTTGTTGAGCTTCCTATCACCCACAAAGACTCTTAGCTTCCCATTCTTCTTTGGCAAATTATGATTGGAAACCACCACCTGCTTCCATCCACCTCATAGACGAGTCCTACCCTTAGCAACAGTTGATCAATTTCAGTTTGTACCAACTTGGCATAGTTGGAGTTCATTCTATATCTTTTCTACCAAGTTGGCTTTAAATTTGAGATCAAAGGGGGATCAAAGGTACGTAATGTTGAATTAAATTTCACATATGTAAATACTGCTATCCTCAGAATTGTTGATCATCTGTTCAAATTCATGTTCTTTGTCCTTGAATGATACTAGTGGGTAGGCCACGGAGTAAAGCTATCCCAAGAACAACTGTTGCATTCCCTCGATACTCACATTACTCCCAACTTGTTCTCTTTTCCAAAGTTGTTGGTGGTTCCCCAGCATTTACAGCAATCAAAATTTTGTGTACTCGTTTCTGTTTAACAAACTGATCAAAATAATATGAAGCTCTTTGTATTTGCCATTTTGATCCTCCTTCTTAGCATGCCTCTCAGGTTCCACCAAGTAGCATGTGTATGCGGTTGCCATGGTCATTAGATGGATCATCGTTGCACTGGAAGAAGCCACATGCGGCTATCGTTGAATCAACTTGTTTCGACTATAGTAATGTATATCCTTCCCGCCTCCTTCCTTCCAATCTTCTTTAATTAGCTAACACATGATTAGGCGCTTACTACAAATTACGAATTTATCTCATCGGCTATTGACATACAACATGTGTGATTTATCTCCTTCCTTTGATCTTAGCTAAGCTAAAAAGAATCTAGCAGAAAATTTCCAGTGGCCACATGCGGCTATCGCTGAATCCACTTGCTTTGACTAGAGTAATTTATCTTCTCCCCTCCTCCTTCCTTCCAATCTTCATTAATTAGCTTACTCATGATTAGGCGCTTACTACAAAATATGAATTCTTCTCATCGGGCAATGACATACATGTGTGATTTATCTCCTTCCTTTTGATCTTAGCTAAGCTACAAAGAATCTATGAGAAGATCAAATTCTTCTCCTCAACTATCGCCATTCATGCATCACTGCAGGAAAGTGTTAATCATACATTCAACCGGTCATACCTATGATGCTAGTTAGGAACGCCATGGAGTGGACAACAATCAAATTGAATGCAGTACCATCCAAGAATCCATCACCCGCTCTACACACATATTTTGTGTCGAAACCGATGCCTCATATGGTTGCCAATACCCAAAAGGATTTAGGGGTGGGCCTTTTCTCTCCTGCACCAGGAGCACCGAGAATTGGCGCACCTTTGTGTACCGACTACTTTGAACTTGTGGGTTTGAAATTTGAGCCAGAATTCAAAGTCTCTCAATGTTACGAACACGTTCAAATTACAGGGAGAATCGCAGACGGAAGGCTCCTTACGTACAGGTGCAAGGCTGCTCTTCCTAAATGAGGGCATCAACAACATGTTGATTGATTCTGATTCGTTGAGAAGAGTCCCATGGGGCTCTTATCCTCTCCAACACCATTTCTTCCTGCTTTGTACAACCTGCTACTTGCCCACCACCCACAATGACCAATCTGAAAATAGAGCCTCCTCCACTGCCCTCATCAATAGCATCTGAGCATCATCATCCTCTCCGCTTGCCATGTCTACAGCTCTCATCATCTCCCTTGCTTGTTCATGGCAACTTCTCACCAATGGGTCCTTTACATAATGGTAGTATAGGCTCCCATCTCCCATCAAGAGTACAAGACAGCATGACTGCAAGAGTGGCTACTACCATCATCCAGCTGCTTTGCGGTCTTCACTTCCTTCCAGCATTTCCACAAACTTCGCATACTCTCTTCGCCAAGCAAAAATTATGTGTGTCTACTATTCCTAGCAGAGTTGTTAAGGCAAAAATCTGGTGGTCCGCCACACCCTTGGAAATCAACAAAACCTTGTATGGTTCGATGCCCCTTTTGTAGCGTTCCAAAGACCACGCTTGTCCTCTCCCATCCTATCTTGCTCATCCAAATTGTGATAAGAGTTTGAGGATAAGACTATGTAGAGAAGCCAGTACCGAATTAGCATGTAGATCTTCCTCGAGCATAATTGTCATCCGTTGTGGTCTTGACGATTGCAGACACTGGAGTAGATGCTCCTAAGAAGATGTCTGTTTCGGAAGCTCTCCACCTTGAAGAAGTTTATACAGCTCGAATATGAAAGCTCGAATCCCGGGCAATCCATAACTGGCAACAACGATCTTGTGACTATTACACTCCACCCAAGTGCAATGGTAGGAAAGGAAACAAACTCGGCCCCTCGAAAGTATCCAATAGAGGTGCTCCATCCCGCACACACATTATTGCAAAAATCTCAACGGTTATAAGGGCCTCCCTCTAAACAACCTGAGACAGTGCTTGCTGAGACTGGACCGATCACTGACCTGGCAAGCACAAATTCAGGAGCTGATGTTCGAGCCAGAACCCAAGATTTCAATGCCTGAAAGCGGACTTGTTCCCATGAGGAGTCAACAAAACTGTGTCATGGAAGAAAGTTCTAACTTTTGGCCGAACGACTCTGTCAAACCTAGCACATCTGTCCCAGATGCCATCAACAGCAATATCAAGAACAACAGAGCTGTCATGACACAAATGCTCGCTATTGCAACTACGATAATTTTTGCAATTGTCCCATGATGCACGTACGCACTTATGTTGCTTCCCAAGGAGAACACTGCAGACGCAACATTGTACAAGACATAAGCCTGGGCAGCCCTTGGTCACCATCATCTCTATTTTTGTGACCCTGACGTTGACTTCATGATGTTTTCCTCCTCAAATGATCACCTCGGCAACGCTTCTCGTCTCTTCTGTTGCTTAGATCTTTGGGGGGCTTGGTTCGATGATGTTTTCCTACTTAAAACATCACTTGAGTTGGTGATGGGTTCTGACCCTTGTGCAACGAATCATGAAGATGTGGGAGTTTTTCTGAAAGCTACGCAGTATTACATCGAGATTACATCGAGAATGTACTCCGTGCACCAAAGCTGATCTGCTGTTGATGCTCACACATGGACCAACTTGAAATTCCCACTGCTAAGATCAAGAGAGTAGAAAGCGTCAAATCATTACTTGCAGATTCTTTTGACAAGCTGAACTGCGACAACCTTTGGAGATCGATGAGCAAATTAAACAAGCTAGAATATTACCAATAAGTTGGGGAGAATCCTAGCGTGACCTCTCCATTGATACCGCTTATATTGATGCCATCATATAGGCAAGCCCAAAGTCTTCAACAACGTACTTCCCTCACAGCCCTACAGTTCAAGTCTTGTTGCTAAATTCCGTTGGGTTTCCTTCATCCTAACACTATGCAACAGTTGTTCCATCAATTCAATCTACCTTTATTCACTTACAGCTCAAGTCTTGTTGCTAAATTCCGTTGGGTTTCCTTCATCGTAACACTATGCAACAGTTGTTCCATCAATTCAATCTACCATCATTCACTTCCATGTTCGCCCAGACGCTGTCTAACAAGAGGAATTGCAAACTTACGACAATGGATTTTGATGTTCTTTTTTGCAGTCCTGCTAATCACGATCTTAATCTCACAAATAATTCATAGCATTCGAATCCAGTTAACACACCAAAGAACAAATAAGTCCACCCGATAACCCAAGGAAACACACTCGGTGAATGATTCATGGAGAAGGAAAAAAATGAAAATAAGCCAGTGCATGTTTATATATTGAGCAGTACTTATCGTGAAAGACTCACGAACTCTGCTTGAGAGGCTTTCTATCATTCCAGAAACTTGAGTTGCAAGAAATCACAAACATTCCTTTGCTTCTGTCGCTGCCCTACTTGATATCGTAGCCCCCTGTATTAATACATTTGCGAACCCAAGGAGACATGGTTGGAGAAGCGGCAAAATGAAGATAAGCCGACAAGCTGAGAGAATTTGGTAGCAAAGATGAAGGCTTTCAATGCCTTTCGATATCTGGTTCAACCGTGTGTCAAAAAGCGACTAACAATGGCGCATCCAAGGGCTTACATACATCCATCTAAATCGAAGGGCTCTAGTTCATTCCATGGTCCTAACTATAAGCCTCGTGAATATATTATAGATAAGATACTAGATTCTTGGCTAGCACTTCAGAACCATTAATTATCATAGCATACGTTTGTTGGCTTTGTCTCATCAAGATAATTTATTTTTGAAAGCTAGATATTCTAGAAAGGGACACACAAGTCACGTGCAAGCATGAGGTTGTGTTATTGGTAAAAAGAGCCAACCTATGGCTCAAGCAACAAGTTGGATGCAACTAGAAGGCTCAAATTAGATAATTTTAAAATTATCTTAAAAATCTTAGTTGCAAGAATTGATATTTTTGCTTGATTTAATAAAAAATTTGAGGATTTTTTCCTAGTTGCTAATATATTTTTTCTAAAATAGGCATTTACTCAAAAAGAGGGCTTAGAGATTTATATGGGGGGACATGAAGTGGTAGACTTTGGACAAATACTTAGTCTTGATCCTACAAACATGTGCATTTTCGACGTTATGGTGAGAATAGATGTGTAGTGATAATATTTTCCTAAAATAGAATAAACATATCCACATGAAGAATTTGAAACATTGGGTGATTTGTTACAATGTGATGTTTTTTATATGCAGACAAATAGAACTCATTGGATCAAGATGAGATCATTCCAAGACATGATTTTATGATCTAAAGAAACCTTACTTTTAGGGAGAAATACTTGAGATGTTTTCTTACTCCATAGAAGTACTAGAAATCGGTAGGTTCAAGGGCTGTGCACAAATTTTATGGCATATTTAATTAACTTGACAAATGAAGGCATCATTCAAAATGCAATGGACAGTAACTTCACATTTATAGGTTCGTAATACTAAAGAATGGGGGCTAACTTTCTTGAAATCAAATTTGCATAATTCAGTTTCCTTTAATGTGATTAAAGACACATGAATGTATTATTGAAATAAATGAAGTACACAAAAGGGATCCAAATTCTAGCAATTGTGAAGACCATCATATAGACATGGTCACAGGTATTAAGGACATTTCTATTGTTATAAGTGATGTTGATGTTGATGTTGATGTTGATGTAGAAGGTCACTTGTATTGTAAGTGACTCAAACATGATCACTAGTATGGAATATTTGCCTTGTCTTGAGAATGGCAATATGGGATCACAAATGAAACAAATAAAAAATTCAATGGGGTAAGTGATGCAATAATATGGGTTGATGATATTAGTGATATTTGTCATGATGTTTTAACTAGCATGAAAGATATACATGAAAAAACATCTAACTATGATGTTGCACGATTGCCATTTCCAAGATATTATACATTATCAACTAATTCTCTAGACCACTCAACATGCAATGTTATAGATGAAGATTAAGGACAATAGATTCAATGGGTGATGGTCAAACAAGTAGGGAGCAAAATATACAATTCCCAAAAGAAATAATGTGATCTCAAGAGGTGACAAATCATGGTAGCAATTCAAACCCAAGAGACGTGAGGCAATTCCAAACATCTAACTATCATGGTAGCAATTCCAAACCCAAGAGACATGATTTGGTAGCTATTTGTAGAGAATATGGAAATAACTCTTATGCAAGTTATTTGAATAAAATTTGCATTAGACAAAGGATGATTTTGAGGCCACACCCCTTGGTATTTGGAGTAGGATGGCGTCTAATAGACATAGCCCTCTTCTTCAAGAGTTTTCTTGCTTCCTTCAACAAGCCCATCAGGACTTGAAGCAAGACTCCATAAAACTCAATTGTCAAGGATATCAATGGCTAATTGGACTACCACATGGTACATATTGGACCATTAGGTCAAAGGTGAAAGACAAACAATAGGTTTAAACAACAAAGATGGAGTACAAATGCAACTGCAAGATGAAAGAAAATCCTTGAAGACAATTCATTTTCATAAGATTATCTTCAATTAACAATACTAGAGAATGCCAACATCATCTTCCTTTGGTAATGATAAAGAAAGTTGTGCTGGAAATTGTTAATAAAACATTACAAGACAAAGAAGAAAACATGATATCAAGGTCATCCTTATATAAAATTTGGCGTGGATAATTTTGCAATGTCAAAACACCATCAAAGTCAAGAATGCCAAAATGTAAGATATATGATGAATTGAAAAATTCCATTGAACCTAGTAAATGTGAGAAACTTTGAGGAAGCTATATAAAATGCAAGATATGATGAATTGAAAAATTCCATTGATCCTAGTAAATGTGAGAAACATTGAGGAAGATATATAAAATGGCAACCATCCCATTTAGATCATGTACATGATTCTACAACATTGTATGCTTATTGGGGGGATAAAGTTATCAATAACTCCATATGCATCACCATTGATGGCATGGACAAGAACACACAACTACATTGCCAAAGTAGAAACCTCACCTTAAATGTAG